>NW_024720711.1:2371666-2444166 GCF_018991925.1 Homarus americanus
TAACTTACTAAATGGTAAAGGGACAAAAAGTGAATGATTAAATATGTAGATAAATGAATAAATAAATAAATATATAAATAAATTCATAAATATATAAATTAATTAAACATCAATAATTACAACTAATTAAATTATTAAATCAAATAAATAAACCGAAAGTAATATAATTAATATGAGATCAAAGGTTTATATCGTCCGTAAATCACCAGTACAGCTAAATAGTGGTTCATTGGTTCGCTGGATCACTGGCTTGTTGGTTCATTGATTCATTGGTTCACTGGTTGATTGGTTCATTGATTCACTGGTTCACTGGTTGATTGGTTCATTGATTCACTGGTTTACTGGTTTATTGGTTCATTGGTTCGTTGGTTTACTGATTTATTGGTTCACTAGTTCATTGGTTCGTTGGTTCACTGGTTTGTTGGTTCATTGCTTCATTGGTTAATTGGTTCATTAGTTCCTTGTTTCATCGGCCAACTTTTCTTCTTCTTCACTCTAATTATCTTTGACTCTTGTAATTCTCAATCTAGTTTCTTCTGCCACCTGTAACTCTTGTAAGTCCTTCAGTTACAGTGCCTCTTCCTCTGTAACTTGATTCCACTGTAACCACATTTTCCCTTAAATGAGGACGTATTTCCCACTTTCGTCTACAAAGGTGAGTATTCCAGTGGTACCTTTATGCTCTGGGGCCTTATTGCAGTTACACCCAGCCATACCGCACAGCACCTCCCTTACACAGCCTCACCACACAGCACCTCCCTTACACAGCCTCACCACACAGCACCTCCCCTACACAGCACCTCCCTTACACAGCCTCACCACACAGCACTTCCTTTACACAGCCTCACCACACAGCACCTCCCCTACACAGCCTCACCACACAGCACCTCCCCTACACAGCCCCAGCACACAGCACCTCCCTTACACAGCCTCACCACCTAGCCAGCGGCGGTAAATCCTCTCTTGATGATATTCCAACCAGGTATTTTTCTCACTTCATTGTTGAGAGAGAGGATCGGAGAGAGAGAGAGAGAGAGAGAGAGAGAGAGAGAGAGAGAGAGAGAGAGAGAGAGAGAGAGGAGAGAGAGAGAGAGAGCAGAGAGAGAGAGAGAGAGAGAGAGAGAGAGAGAGAGAGAGAGAGAGAGAGAGAGAGAGAGAGAGAGAGAGAGTGTGTGTGTGTGTGTGTGTTTATATATGTGCTAAGTATATACAAGTCTATATTGTATATATGATCATGTGTAAGTGTGCGCCGTTGTGTAGGTATAATGGATGATAGTTACGTGTACATCGCTTCACACACAATATACACAGAAAATAAAATAAACTAATATCACTGAAATAATGTTAAAACGAGGAAGATATATATAAAGATTTTGAATATAATATTTATCATGCATTCATTCCTTCATTTTTTCAATTACTTCCAACATCTAAGTCATTAATTTCAGAATCATTAAAATTGTGAAGAAAAAAATTTAATCGACAGAAATTACGTCGGAAACTCAAGAGTCGATAATTTCTGGGTCATAAAAATGTTGTAATTTTTTTTGCCAAAAATCACGTTAATAGACGATTATTTTTAAAGATATTTCCATACAATATTTATAACCTAACTTCATCTAACATAATCTAATTTTCCCTAACTTAACCTCACCTAACCTAACTAAAACTACACTTAACCTTACCTAACATTAACCAAACATTAACCTAAGCTAACCTAATATAAGATATCAAAGGCCATGAAAACTCTCAGGGGAAAACAGTTGAAACATGACGTTGGACGACCATGTTGCATATTGCAGTGAGGGAAGGGGAGGGAATACCACTGCACCACAACACTACAGCACTACAGCACCACAACACTACAACACCTCAGCACTACAGCACCACAACACTACAGCACTACAGCACCACAACACTACAACACCTCAGCACTACAGCACCACAACACTACAACACTACAGCGCCACAACACTACAACACTACAGCACCAACACTACAGCACCACAACACCACAACACAGAGCACCCCAGCATACAGCACCACAACACTACAACACCTCGTGCGCACTACAGCACCACAACACCATGCACCACAACAACACTACAGCACTAAGCAGCACCACACAACACTGCTAACATCTCAGCACTGCAGCACCACAGCACTACAGCACCACAACACTACAGGCACCACAACACAGCACTACAGCACAACACTACAACACCTCAGCACTACAGCACCACAGCACTACAAGGCAGCACTACAGCACCACAACAACACCACAACACCAGCACTACAGCACTACAACACTACAACACCCTCAGCACTACAGCACCACACAATTACAACACTACAGCACTACAGCACCACACAACACTACATAACACCCTGTAGCACTACACAGCACCACAAATTACAGCACCACAACACTATACCACAACAACACTACAGCACTACAGCACCACACAACACTACAACAACACCTCAGCACTACAGCACCACAGCACATACAGCACCATGGTTCACAACACCACAACACCTCAGCAGCACCACACAGCACCACAACACTACAAACACCCTCAGCACTACAGCACCACACAACACTACAACACTACACCACATACAGCACCACAACACTACAAGCAACACCTCCCCAGCACTACAGCACACAACACTACAGCACTGCAACACCACAGCACCACACCACAGCACTCATAGCAGCACCACAATGCTCACAGCACTACAGTGCACCACAACACCACAGCACTACAGCACCACAACACCACAGCACTACAGCACCACAACACCTCAGCACTACAGCACCACAACACCACAGCACTACAGCACCACAGCAAGGGGGAGTGTCAGAGTAAAAGAGAGCGTGTCATGGTGAGAGAGTGTGTCAGTAAGAGAGAGTGTGTCAGAGCAAGAGAGAGTGTGTCAGGGTAAGAGAGAGTGTGTCAGAGCAAGAGAGAGTGTGTCAGGGTAAGAAAGTGTGTGTCGGGGTAAGAGAGAGTGTGTCAGTGTAAGAGAGAGTGTGTCGGGGTAAGAGAGTGTGTGTCAGAGCAAGAGAGAGTGTGTCAGTAAGAGAGAGTGTGTCAGAGCAAGAGAGAGTGTGTCAGGGTAAGAGAGAGCGTGTCAGAGCAAGAGAGAGTGTGTCAGGGTAAGAAAGGGTGTGTCAGAGAAAGATAGGAGTGTGTCAAGGTAAAAGAGAGTGTGTCAAAAAGAAAGGGTGTGTCAGAGAAAGATAGAGAGTGCTGCAAGAGAGAGTGTGTCAGGGTAAAAGAGTGTGTGTCAAGGTAAGAGAGAGTGTGTCAGGGTAAGAAAGGGTGTGTCAGAGAAAGATAGAGTGTGTCAAGGTAAAAGAGAGTGTGTCAGGGTAAGAAAGGGTGTGTCAGAGAAAGATAGAGTGTGTCAAGGTAAAAGAGTGTGTGTCAGGGTAAGAAAGGGTGTGTCAGAGAAAGATAGAGTGTGTCAGATGAAAACAACAGATCACAACCCCCCCTCCATCCCTTTCTTAAACAGAACACACAGAATATTAGATCTAGCCCCCCTCCCCATCCCATCCTCTCTCTCTCCACTAAACCTCCCCACTCTCTCTCTCTCCCATTCCTCCCTCCTCTCTGCCTCTTTTCCTGACGGAGGTGAGGAAAAGGCTCAAGGAGGTAAGGTTAACAGTTGTGTTTCGGCCATAAGGGGAAGAACAAGCAAGAGCGAGTCGCTGTCCTCCCACCACACCTTAAAGAAACCGGCACTTCAATCTTTCTCTTCTCCTCCCAAAAAAAAAAAAAAATTCCACTTGTTTCCTTGCTTCTTTTTTCCTCCTCTTGAGTTATTGTCTGTGTCTGTGTATGCGCCTCTCTTTATGTGTCTGTGTCTGTCTTTGTCTGTGTCTCTTTATTTATCTTTGTCTGTGTATGCGTCTGTCTATTTGTCTGTGTCTTTGTCTTTCTTTGTCTGTGTATGTGCCTGTGTCTGTGTTTGCCTGTCTGTCTGTCTGCGTATATTTCTGTGTCTGTGAAGCGTGTGTGTGTGTGTGTCTGTGTTTGTCTGTGTCTTTCTTTATCTATCTGTGTATATTTCTGTGTCTGTGCTTGTCTGTGTCTTTGTTTGTCTGTGTCTTTGTCTGTGTCTTTATTTGTGTCTGTGTCAGTACCTAACCTTTCATCCATATTATAAACGATGGGGGGCGGGGTGGGGGGGTGCACTAATTATGTTGATCAGGTGATAAAATTAAGATAGCATGTATTGACCTAATTGCATCGTTCACTCACATAAAAAAAATGGAGAATAAGTTAGTCCGGCGTTAATAGAATTAGGGTAGCGTGTAGTGACCTAACTCAACCCTTCAACTTCATTATGACCAGTTAATGATACTCCCTCAGTCTGGTGATAAATATAAGATAAGTGTCATTATACCTTAATTGTATCCCTCATCTGCTTTAGGAATCATTAAACTCTGTCTGGCGGTAAAACTAAGGTAGTGTCGAGTGAGTTAAGTGGTCTCTTCATCAACAATGTCGAACACTGAGGACTCTAGAACATGGGGCTGGCGGTAAAACTAGGCCAGAGTGTCCAGTAATGAAGTAGGGAGCTTGTTGTGGAGTGTGTGTGAGAACTTTATATTTCTTTATAATCTCTACCTCTCTCTTTACTTGATGAGAGAGAGAGTTATTATTACTATCGCATTTAGATACGTAAGTACAAATTACACAAAACAACACAATAACACAACACAAGACAACAACACAGCACATCACAACATAACACAACACGCAACACAAAATAACACAGCACAGCACAAAACAACACAACACGCAACACAAACTTAACACACAAATGAGTTTAGGCCGCCAGCCAATAGGGTTCATTCTAATTAACTCAAATTAAATTAATGATACTTAATTATATCGCGTTGGTGTGGAAAATATTAGTGTGAAAAATATTAAAGTTTTAAATGCTACTTTTGTTTTGGTAATTAAATGTGTATATTCGTGTGTCTTCCTGAGTGTACAGTACATGCATGTTGGTATATATTACGGGTTGTTTGTTTAAGGGGGAGATTATAGTGATGAGAGTAATGATTGTTATTGTTGTTGTTGTTGCTATTTTTTTTATTTTGTGTATATTATTGTTATTATTGTTGTTATTGCTGTTATTACTGTCATTTTTTTTACCATTATAATTATTTTATTATTATTATTATTATTATCAATATCATTACCGTATCATCATCATCATTATCATCATCATCATCGGCAGCAGCAGCAGGAGTAGTTGTAGTAATAGTTTCGCCCTTCTTCCCACCCTCGATTTGGTCAATGAAAAACCCAACCCAATGCCTAGCTTACTCTGCCCGATACCTAACGAGCTACATACTGTCCAGGGGGGGTCTGGTGGCAGCGACCTTAAAATTAAGAGTAGAGTTAAGTTATCCCCTTAGAATTAGTGACCCCAGAATCGGGCAGTATAAATTGGCGGCGAAGGTGTGGCTATTAGGGGAGGATGGAGGCCATTAGTATATGGTGAAATGCGAAATGTAGTGTTAGTAGTAGTAGTAGTAGTAGTAGTAGTAGTAGTAGTATTAGTAATTAGTAGTAGTAGTAGTAGTATTAGTAGTAGTAGTAGTAGTAAAGCGGTAGTAGAAATTTGTCCAAAAAAAAGTAGCTATAAGCGCAGGGTGCAGGCGCCTCGAACACAGTTTAACTACGGCGTACCGATAGAGCCAATGGTTTCCTTAATAACAAACCAAGAATTTACAAATTGCCATTGCTCTAAGGTACAGTTTGACGAAACAGAAGGTTTGCCCTCCCAATGCGTGTGTGGCTCTTCCTATGACGGCGATCACGCCATGGTGTGCAAGAAGGGGGGCTTCATATGCATGAGGCATGACGAGGTAAGGGATCTCACAGCAAATATGTTGAAGGAAATCTGCCGGGACGTCATGGTAGAACCGACCCTCCTTCCATTGGATGGTGAGATCTTCCAACACAGGACTTCAAACACATCTAATGAAGCCCGTGTGGACGTCAGTGCTCGAGGATTCTGGACGCGGGGACAGCAGCTCTTCGACATCAGGATTGCAGTCCAACGGCGCAGCTCACATAACCGGCTCGTTGCGCACCGGAGAGGAACGAGAACGACAAGAGAAGGGCATATGGGGAGAGAATTTAAAACGTTGATCAAGGCAGCTTCACTCCTCTAGTGTTCACAACCTCTGGTGGGATGGGACCAAGTGCAAGATGTTTCTACGCCAGACTCGCAGAGGTGATCTCCGAACAGAAGCAGCAGCCCAGAAGTTATGTTACAGCCTGGATGAGATGTCGACTGTCTTTCTCTCTCATACAAGTCCGGCTGCTCTTTCCTATATCAGGGAACGGAAGCTTCTGCCCTACTCCGACAACTGCAGATATTGACTATGAGGCTAGGTCACTGAATACTATGGATCTGCGACTTAACTAATTTAACTTACAAAGATAGGATGGCTTATTATGTATTGGGATGTTTAATATACAGGTAAATAGGTGGCAAGAAAGAGTTTTAGCTATTGAGGAGGGCTGGAGGTCACGTTAAAAAATAAATAAAAGTAGTAGTAGTAGTAGTAGTACTTCTAGAAGTAGTAGTAATGCTGATGGTAGTAGTAGTAAGTAGTAGCCGACCTGATGGTAATGATAATATTATTAGTAGTAGTAGTAGTGTTATCTGAACGGAAGCAGCAGCCCAGAAGTTACGTTACAGTCTGGTTGAAATGTCGACTGTCCTTCTCTCTGCTTTGGTCTGCACTGCTTTGCCTCAGGGAAACGAGAGCATCGGCCCCAAAGTCGAAGCATATTGACTCTGAGGCAACAGTCACTGAATGCCGCATAGATCTGCGGCTCAACTAACTCAACACAGCCAGGGTAGCTACTTATGGATTAGGTAATATAATGGCGGCGACGGTGTGACTATTGGGGGAGGCTGGAGGCCACGTTAAAAAAAGAAGAGAAAAGTAGTAGTAGTAGTAGTAGAAGTATTTGCATTATTATAATTTAGTGATAGTAATAATAATAATAATAATAATAATAACAATAATAATAATAATAATAATAATAATAATAATAAACAGGACTTACCTACTGTATATGACTTTATTATCAAAAAAAAATTTCTTCTCCATAACAAAGGTTTGTGAGAATAGTAATGGCAGAGCGCAGGCGCGAGAGAGAAGGACGAAAAGACTGACAGACAGAAAGGCAGACAAGACAGTGAAAACCAGAGAAACACATTTATCTACCCCGTCAAAAATTATGAATTAAATTTCTAATAACAAAAAAATATATAAATATATATTTTTTACCTTTATATATAAATTGTTTTTAAAACGGATATAGATGAAGTTACTGTAGATATTTTGTAATGTAGGGATGGTGAAAGTTAAGAGTGGTGGTGAACGTCAACACACATACACACATCGGTTAATTTCATTTGTTATTCTTTCACCTGTTGGTTATGTTTCCTTGTTATATCGTGTATTTTTGTATTCTTTATTGTTGTATGTTGTGAAATATGACGGATAGATTGTTGTTGTTGTTGTTTTGTACGTTATTGTTGTTGTTGTACGTTGTCATTGTTATTGTACGCTGTTGTTGTTACTGTTGCACATTGTTGTTGCATATTGTTGCTGTATGCTATTATTGTTGGTTTTGTAGTTATTGTTGCTGTTATTGCGTGTTGTTGTATGTCTTTGTTATTGTACAGTACGTTGTTTTGTGGATATTATTATTGCTGTCGTTGTTGCTTTTATTGTTGTTGTTGTTGTCAGTGTCTGTGAGCCGTGACAAGCATGCCTCAACACCTCTTAATATTACACAGGTGTCTCGTACGTGAAGGTCCCTATTGATCTGAGGTAGTTGGGTCAAAGGTCACTGTCATCTACCTGTCTTCCAGGTATCTGTGAGTCATTGGGTCACTCTGACTTACCATTAGGATTGACTAGGCCTCATTAGGACTGACTATGACCCCATTAGGACTGACTATAACTCCATTAGGACTGACTATGACCCCATTAGGACTGACTATAACTCGATTAGGACTAACTAGGCTCCATTAGGACTGACTATGATCCCATTAGGACTGACTATAACTCCATTAGGACTATGACCCCATTAGGACTAACTATGGCTCCATTAGGACTGATTAGGCCCCATTAACTTACTACATCGTAACTATCGCCAACATTGTTAAATTTGGGTTGCGCCATCCCTAGACTTTTATCCTTTTTGACAGGTCACAAGTCAAGCAAGTGATATTATAAGTAATTAACGTGGCTAAGCATGTAGAGGTCACTATAAGGGAATTATTTAATGATACACTTAATAAGGTAATTATATAAGGATACACTTAATAAAGTAATTATATAATGATAAACAATATAAGATAATTATATAATGATACAATAATAAAGGTAATGACGGGGCTGAGTTTATGAAGAAAAAAAAAACACTGAAAGTTATACATATAAAATAAAAACACATACATTATAGAAACACCCATGATACATACACATGCATTATACGTACACATACATCATATATTTACATACATTATTAATACACATACATTTTACATATACATTAATCACATATATACATACATTTATACAATATACAAAAATACTCTACAATATACACTATAAGAGGTGCACTAATAAACGGTGTGGGTATGTAATGCAGGTCTTGATGGCCGTAATAACCGGTGGCTATTTCAGCTATTGGTAATTAATTCAGGTATAGACGTAATTAAAAGAAATAACAATTACATCCTATGGCACTTTCTGATGAGAGTTGCCACTTTGTGTTATTTTTTTATTATTTTTATTGATTGTTCCCGTTTTTTTTCGATATACTTATCTGTAAATGTTAATTATTTTATATTTTTTATTTATTGTTTGCGTGTAAAGATAGATAGATAGATTAATAGATAGATAGATAGATAGATAGATAGATAGATAGATAGATAGATAGATAGATAGCTAGAGGAAAGAGGACTTTTACTTGAATCATCCTACTCAAAAGATTAAATCACCGCTCACGAGGTTATAAACGCTACAACCGTCACTCAATAAACACAACAACAACAACAACACAACAACATAACTACAACGCAACACCAACAACAACACCAACAACAACACAACACAAAAACAACAACACAACAACAACAAATGATCTTTCACCAAGCAAATTATCCTCAACAAAATCAGAGACAATCAACTCTTTAAAAAAAATATATACCCAATGCTTGAGTGCTCTATGTATATGATATTATGGCAATATGTTTTATCAATAGGCAAACAATTGACTTAGTGTTGGGCGGACCAAAAAAAAAAAAAATATTGGGAATTTTTTCAACGCCATCCAATGCATTCGGAGTTTTGCTAAATATCAAATTATATTTTTTTTAAACGAACATGAAAGGGTCGTTTTTTTCTTTTTTCTTTTTTTTTAGGGATAGTGTGGTAAAGAGGTTAAATTGACCTGACTCATTTCCGCGTCCTCAGCAAAATATCACAGACTGTTGGAAAAAAAATACCTTGACTGCTGGTTATTTAAGTGGGGCTCTCTCGGCATGTTCTCAGATGATGAGTTACTTCTAAGGATACGTTTCCACTTTATAACTACTTTATAATTTACTTTAATACTTATGTTTATAAGTATTTTGTGAATCACTGAAGTATTCTGCTATAGATAAACGTTACTTATGTCAACAGAGTTAGGGTTAAGATTTTTTTAAGAGTTGTCATATTACTATTATTATTATTATTATTATTATTATTATTATTGTTGTTGTTGTTGTGCTGTTGGTATTATTATTATTATTATTATTATTATCTATATTCATTATCATATATTTTACTTTACGAAATTCTGGAGTATACGAGAGAATTGTTTTCATTAACACCAAAATCATCACCAACGACAACAACACCCACAACAACAATAACAACTCAACAACAATAATAACAACAGCAACAAGATCTTAATGCAACAGGGCGGGAAAATCACTGAAAAAAATAACTCGACAAAAAATAAAAAAATACTAAAATATTAAAACACAAAACAGTGAGTAACGATACGTGGAAATGATGTCTGACTGTCTGGCTGGTTGGTTGGATGGCTGTCTGTCTGGCTGTCCGTTCATGAGTATATGCGTGTGAGCATGTGTTTGTTTTCATTCTCTTAGTAATGTTTTCATAGAGAGCGAGAGCGCGCAACTGACAGGTACACAGAGACAGACAGACAGACAAATCCAAACTACACATCCTTCTCTGTCACTCATACGTAAACAAACACCAATTTCACAGACAAATCGAGAACCTGATACACAGACACAGACATGTAGCTCAGGTACTGCACCTACAAACCGCATTGACACAGCACAAACACACATCCGGTACAGCACAAGCAAACAAACAAACACACAGTACAACACACAAACAAACACATCCATCCGGTACAGCACAAGCAAACAAACAAACACACATCTGGTACAACACATACAAACAAACACATATCCAGTACAACACAGACAAACAAACACACAAATTCGATACATTGCAGATACAATGGAATAATAATAATCTTCATACAGGATACAGAGATACAGTAATTACTCACAAACATTTCTATATGTATAACCAATGGTAAATATTTGACGAGTGGAAACATGTACCGTACTTCACTTTTGCTATAAAATATGAATGGCTTGTTAACTTATCTGTTTACAAGAATTGGCAAAAAACTATTTGTATCGTGATGGCTCCTCCGTTCGAATCCCTGGTCGAGTGATTATATGTTACGAATCCCCGGGTGAGTGACGGTTCAATTCGAATCCTTGGCTGAGTAAATTATATGTTTCGACTCCCGGTTGAGTGATGGCTCGGCTCGAATCCCTGGCTGAGTGATTTGTTTCTAATCCCTTGCTGATCTGAAGTTTGATTCGTGCATACTGGGTTCGAATCCCTTGTTAAGTGGGTGCCATTGGGTGTATCTGACTCATGATTACATGGTTAGAATCCTTTACTGAATGACTCACATGAACATACGGTACGAATCCCTTATTGAATGAATCATATGAATACATGGCTCGAATCCTTGCTTGGTCGAATCACATGGCGCAATCTAACACATAAGCGCACGGTTTGAATCCCGTGCAAAAGAATCATTATTTTTGTTTTGTATATGCCTTGCAAACGAGATTCGAACCCGCTGGCGAACAATCTTCAATTCTCTATTGTGTTTACCGTGAAAACATGATTCGAATCCTTTCCTGAACGAGTCAACAATGTTTCGTTTGTATAATTCAGGAGATGTATTCATTGCTTTCAGGTCGTTAAATGTGAAGAGGAAATGAACTTAAAGATGACCTAACTTTTCTCCTAAGTTCCTATAGACTTGACCTAACTTAACTTAACTCATTCTTAAATAACTTAACCTAACTCATCTAGATCTAACTGAACCTAACGTTACTCAACCTAATTTAACTCCTCCAGACCTAATTTAACCTAACTTAACTCCTCCCGACCAAACTTAACCTAACCTAACTTAATCTAACCTAACCACCTCTACCATAATTTAACTTAATATCCTCCTAACCTAACCTAACCTGACTTAACCCAACCTTAACCTGACCTAATTTAATCTAATCTCCCTTACCTTAATTTACCTTCTCCTAACCTAAGTTAACCTCATCCTAAATCACTTAACCTAACCTAACCTGGGTTGACAATCACAGATTATAATACATAACTGACACCCTGGGCTAACAATCCTCACCCATAATACATGACTGACACTGGACTGACAACCTCATCTTATGTGCTACGTAAACCCAGCCATCCAGCCAACAGCGTGGGTAGAGTCGTAAATATCTCAGGCTACCAGTGACCGTGTGGGCAGCTGGCTACCTGTACCACCTTGTCCTTTCACGGCACACAGGTAAAAAAAAAAAACAAACGAAAAAAAACAAACAGGAGGGACTTAAAAATATCCAGGCAGGAGAGATATAACTCACCTTATCTTACTGTTTGGGATATAAAAGGGGAATTTCTGGACGATAGTGTTGGTACGTGACGGGAAAAATGGTGTGTGTGAGTGTGTGTGTGTGTGTGTGTGTGTGTGTGTGTGTTATAGAGATCCCTTAACGTATTGATAAATTCTTTAACTAATTTGTAGAATTTGTTTGGTACAATTTTATTTCTCAATTAATTAATTTAGAGAGAAAGAAAGAGAATAAAACCAACACCCAACAAATACAAATATGAAAATAAAGGTAATATTAAGGCTAATTAGACCAGGTGTGTAGTGATGGTGCCAGGTGTGTAGTGATAGTGCCAGGTGTATTGTGAGTGACAGGTGTATAGTGAGTGACAGGTGTATTGTGATAGTTCCAGATGTGTTGTGATGGTGGCAGGTGTGTAATGATAGCCAGATGTGTTGTGATAGTGACAGGTGTATAGTAATAGTGCTCGGTGTGAAGCCAGTGTCAGGTGTGTGAAAACAATACCAGGTGTGTTGTGATAGTGTCTGGTGTGTTATGAAAGTGACATGTGTGTTACAGGTGTAGTAAATGTGTCAGGTGTGTCACCACGAATACCTATATTCCTCCTGGCAGTAGTGTGTGTGTGTGTGTGTGTGTGTGTGTGTGTGTGTGTCACCCTGAACATTTACCAGTCTGTCACTCCAGTCCACCAGTCAGTCAGTTGCTTAATTATTCATACATTCATTCATTCATTCAGTAGGTCGGTCTAACACACAGTCAGCCAGATACTCTTACACTCAAACAGTCAGCAGTCAGTCTGACAGCCATTTACGGTGTGAGTCAGCCAGGCGGCAAAACAACCACTTAACTGAGTTGTTGACGACCCAGCCAGCCAGTGTCTCTCTCTCTCTCTCTCTCTCTGAATATCGTCTCTCTTTCTAACTTCGATTGTTCTCACTCTCTATTTTCTTTGTATCTTTGTCTCATTTTTGTCACTTTTCATTATATTTGAATACCTCATTGTTAACATCGACAGCTGATTTGGTCACGTGGCATTGTTTACACATCAGCTGGGGTGATGAAGCGACTTTATTTACATCGCCAGCTGGTGTGATCAAGTGACTTATTGCTACAAATTCTTCACTTCAAGGATGAAAAGCAATGTTTGCAAAGTACACTGTTTGACGTGTGTGTGTGTGTGTGTGTGTATATGTGTGTGTGTGTATGTGTGCGTTGTAGCATTGATCTGAGGCTGAGAATGGCTGTTGTGGTCTGTTTTTAGCAAAGAGACATGGGAGTGAGAAAAAGATTAAGAGACAGAGAAAGAAAAAGAACGTTAGTGAAAGAAAGAAAAAATTAAAAAGAGAACAATAGAGTGAGAGAGTGTGTGAAAGACTTGGTTATTTCCTCACTCGCACACACACACACACAGGTAAAAACCTTTCAAGATACACCTCACTAATTAACTCTTAGTTCTACCGTCCCTTCCCAAAAACTTTATCTTACATGAGAACTTCTTCAATAAGTTCTATCGCCTCCAAATTACTTATCCTCCAAAGAAAAACTTGGAAAAAATAATTGATACAACTTTTTTTAATAACCCATTTCAAATAATTTTCTCGTCCTCAAAAGTTAAAATTAATAAATTGTTTAGCTTTAGTATTAGTGATTAAATGAATTACAGATATTCTCTGATGGTGTACAATAGAGAGAGAGAGAGAGAGAGAGAGAGAGAGAGAGAGAGAGAGAGAGAGAGAGAGAGAGAGAGAGAGAGAGAGAGAGAGAGAGAGAGAGAGAGAGAGAGAGAGAGAGAGAGCGAGAGAGAGCGAGAGGAGAGCGAGAGCGAGTAGGGAGAGAGAGAGAGAGAGAGAGAGAAAGAGAGAGAGAGAGAGAGAGAGAGAGAGAGAGAGAGAGAGAGAGAGAGAGAATGTGAGTGAAAGAGAGAAAGAAAGAGAGGGATGACAATGATGTTGATGATATAGTAATGATGATTAGGTTTAAGTTATGTTGGAATTAGGTTAAGTTAGGTTATCTTGAGATTAGGTTAAGTTAGGTTATGTTGGGGTTAGGTTAAGTTATGTTAGAGTTAGGTTAGGTTATGTTACGTTACGTTAGGTTACGTTAAGTTACGATACGTTTAGGTGAGAATACGCCAGGCTAGAATAGATTAGCTCAGGTTAGATCAGCTGACTTGCGCCAATCAAAAGGTATTGCACCATTATGCTGGCGTAAGTAGCTCCTTATAATACCCTTTACGACGCTGTTATGTGGCTGTTTCATTGTGGCGCAGCGCTGTCACTCTTAAGGCCCGCCCCACAGTGTAGCCTAAATTAACATTCCTGGAGCAGAGCATGTGTGTGTGTGTGTGTGTGTGTGTGTGTGTGTTTCAGAACCTCCTATGTGTCAGACTTCTTTTGTGTCAGAACCTTCTACGTGTTAGAACCACCTGTGTGCGTCAGAACCTCCTGTGTGTGTCAAAACCTCCTGTGAGTGTCAAAACCTCCAGTGTGTCAAAACCTCCTGTGTGTGTCAGAACCTCCAGTGTGTCAAAACCTCCTGTGTGTGTCAGAACCTCCAGTGTGTCAAAACCTCCTGTAGTCAGAACCTCCTGTGAGTGTGTCAAACCTCCTGCGTGTGTGTCAGAACTCACTGTGTGTGCTCAGAACCTCCTGTGTGTCAGAACCCTGTGTGTGTGTGTCAGAACCTACTGTGTGTGTTTTCAGAACCTCCCTGTGTGTGTCAGAACCTCCTGTGTGTCAGAACCTACTGTGTCAAAACCCTGTGTGTGTGTGTCAGAACCCACTGTGTGTGTCAGGAACCTCCTGTGTGTGTGTCAGAACCTCCTGTGTGTGTCAAAACCTCCTGTGTGTGTCAAAACCTCCTGTGTGTGTCAGAACCTCCAGGCCAAAAAACTCCTGTGTGTGCCAGAACCTCCCTATGTGTCAGGTCCCTCCCGTGTGAGGCAGTCAAAACCCCATGGTATGTCAGAATCTCCTGTGTGTGCCAGAACCTCCTGTGTGTGTCAAACCTCCTGTGTGTGTGTGTCAGAACCTGTGTGTGTCAGAACCTCCTGTGTGTGTCAGAACCTCCTAAAATAAACCTACTGTGTCAAACCCTGTGTGTGTGTCAGAACCTACTGTGTGTGTGTCAGAACCTCCCTGTGTGTGTCAGAACCTACTGTGTGCTGGGAACCTCCTGTGTGTGTGTCAGAACCCACTGTGTGTGTCAGAACCTCCTGTGTGTGTGTCAGAACCCTGTGTGTCAGGAACCCACTGTGTATGTCAGAATCTCCTGTGTCAGGAACCTACTGTGTGTGTCAGAACCTCCTGTGTGTGTGTCAGAACCTCCTGTGTGTGCTGAACCTCCTGTGTGTGTCAGAACCCACTGTGTCAAACCTCCTGTGTGTGTCAGAACCTCCTGTGTGTAAAAGCGAACCCACGTGTGTCAGAACCTCCCCAAAGTCAGAACCTCCTGTGTGTGCTCAGAACCTACTGTGTCAAAACCTCCTGTGTGTGTGTCAGAACCTCCTGTGTGTGTCAGAACCTCCTGTGTGTGTGTCAGAACCTCCTGTGTGTGTCAGAACCTCCTGTGTGCGCAGGATCTCCAGTACTGACCTAAGTGGTGCCTCAAGCCATAACAATAACAATCAACACAGAAGGGTCAGCTGTTATGAGGTGGAGGTAGGAAGGGGGTGGTGGAGGGGGTAGGAAGGGGATGGTGGATGGGGTAGGAAGGGGGTGGTGGAGGGGGTAGGAAGGGGGTGGTGGATGGGGTAGGAGGGAGGTGATGAGGGGATGAAGTTGGGGTTATCTGTTAAGAGGCTGTGGTAAATAGTGGTAGTGGTGGTGGTAGTGACCTGAGAGAACACGATCCAGGGGGGAGGGGAGGGGAATGGGGGGAAGGAGTTCCAGGGGTCCTCTCCACCACCTCCCTTCTCTCTCCGTCCACCTTCCTACACTCCCTCCATTCATCACTATCTACCATCACCACCTCCACCATCACCACCACCACCATCAACTCCCCCAACACTTTCATCTCAATAATAATGGTCTTGGCTTCAGGCATTCATCTACCTCACCATAAGAAATCGCCACCGCAGGCAGTAGCTAGAGAACAGCATCCTGATACACTGACTAGACACAACACCTCACCACAGCATCCCGAAACAGCACCACCACAGCACCCCTAAACAGCACCACCACAGCACCCCTTCACAGTATAACCACAGCACCCCGATTAAGCCATAACAATCTGCTGTGAACCTCCCTCAGTACTCTCCAAGGCTAGAGAGAGAGAGAGAGAGATTATTACCCCATCATGATCGACTAAGTAAGGTTGGCTCTTGCACGGCGGAAGTCCAAGCTAAGTGAACACGAAGAAAAGAAGAAGACACTTTAACATTCCTCCCTCACCACCATCACAGCTACCACCCGTATTACCACAGCTACCACCCGTATTACCACAACTACCACCACCAGTACTGCGCCACTATCACAACCACCACAAGAACAAAATTAATAAATGATAAAAACAACTTTCATCACCGACCAACAACAACCACTTCGAACCTTAACACACACACACACACACACACACACACAAAATTGGATTAGATTATTGGAACCCAAGAAGCCACTGGATATCGTCTCCTTACACCCGGGTCATGTTACTGCAGAGCTTCACTCACTCACTCAATCAGTGCACTCACTCACTCACTCACTCACTCACTCCAACATCTGAGACTACAATAGACATCTGTGTTTACAAAGCCAAAGTTAAATCCCTAACCTCCAAAATAGTCAATCGGATTTCCACACTAATACCGTGGATTTGTTTGGTTAGGTTAGGTCTGGATAATGTTGGGTGGGAGGTAAAGTTTGGCTCCGTTTTGGTTACGGTTGGTTAGGTTACTTTGGAAGAGTTAGGTTTATGTTAGGTAAGGTTAAGTTAAGTTCGCTTTGGTTAGGTTAACTTAGTGAGGTATAACTTGTGATATTAAGAGAACAGCCGAGTACAGCTTTTTCTTATATATTGAAGTAAATGACAAATACTAACACACACACACACACACACACACACACACACACACACACACACACACAATAACACTGGGCGCTGTGTAAACTGGAGGTAATGACCATTGTGTGTGTTATCACTAGTGTTAAGTAAAGCCAGGAGCAGAACGAGCGGGTTGGTGGTGGTTGTTTTGGTGGTGGTGGTTGTGGTTTTAGTGGTGGTCTATCGGCTTGAACACCACTTATCACTACCACCACTACCACTACAACCACCACTACCACCATTAATTCAACCCTCGCCTACAAGCTATATTTAGTAATCCAACTTACATGGTAGAATAGTGTGTTCCTTTTATCAGGTCAGAGGGTTGGCGACTACGGTCCACGAATCCATATATTTTCAGGGCTGTGTTTACTAACCTTCTCAGCTGTTGTAACCCTCCGAGGCCACAACAGATTTTAATTTAATTCAGTCTATTATCTGCTTCTGCCCTCTTACCCCTACCTTCCCTGGCCCTCTTACCCCTACCTTCCCTGGCCTTCTACCCCTGCCTTCCCCTGACCCTCTTACCCCTACCTTCCCTGGCCTTCTACCTGCCTTCCTCTGACCCTCTTACTACCTTCCCTGGCCCTTACCCCTACCTTCCCAGCCCTCTTACCCCTACCTTTCTCTGGCCCTTCTACCCCTACCTTCCCCTGACCCTCTTACCCCTACCTTCCCTGGCCTTCTACCTGCCTTCCCCTGACCCTCTTACCCTACCTTCCCTGGCCCTCCCTACCTTCCCCTGGCCCTCACTACCTTCCTGGCCTCCTACCCCTACCTTCCCCTGACCCTCTTACCCCTACCTTTCTCTAACCCTTCTACCCCTTCCCTGACCCTCTTCCTCTACCTTCTTGCCCTACTTCCCCAGCCCTCTTACCCCTACCTTTCTCTAGCCTTCTACCCCTACCTTCCCCTGGCCCTCTTACCCCTACCTTCCCCTGGCCTCCTACCCCCTACCTTCCCTGACCCCTACCCCTACCTTCCTCTGGCCTCTTCCCCCTACCTTCCCCTGGCCCCTCTTCCCCCTACCTTCCTCTGGCCTCCCCTACCCTCCCGCCCCTTTCTCCCCTCTTCCCCTGCCCTCCTGCCCCCTACCCTGGCCCCTCTTACCCCTACCTTCCTCCCAGCCCTCCTACCCCCTACCTTCCCCTGACCCTTCCCCTACCTTCCTCTGGCCCTCCTACTACCCCTGGCCTCTTCCCCTACCTTCCCTGGCCTCCCTACCCCCCTTCTGGCCCTCTTACCCCTACCTTCTCTAGCCTCCTACCCCCTACCTTCCCCTGGCCCTCTTACCCCTGCCCCTGGCCCTCCCTACCTTCCTGACCCTCTTACCCTACCTTCCTCTGGCCCCTCCTACCCCCTACCTTCCTGGCCTCTTACCCCTACCTTCCCCTGGCCCTCCACCCCCCACCTTCCCTGGCCCTCCTACCCCTACCTTCCCCTGCCTCTTACCCCTACCTTCCCCTGGCCCTCCTACCCCTACTTCCCCTGGCCCTCTTACCCCTACCTTCCTCTGGCCCTCCCTACCCCTACCTTCCCCAGCCTCTTACCCCTACCTTCCCCTGGCCCTCCTACCCCTACCTTTGACCTCTTACCCCTACCTTCCTCTGGCCTCTACCCCTACCTTCCCTGGCCTCTTACCCCTACCTTCCCCAGCCTCCCTTTACCCCTGCCACCCTACCTTCTGGCCTCTTACCCTACCTTCCCCTGGCCTCCCCTACCTTCCCTGGCCCTTACCCCTACCTTCCCCTGGCCCTCTACCCCTACCTTCCCCTGGCCCTCTTGCCCCTACCTTCCTCTGGCCTCCTACCCTACCTTCCCCTGGCCCTCTTCCCCTACCTTCCCCTGGCCCTCCCTACCCCTACCTTCCCCCCGCCTCCTTACCCCTACCTCTCTGGCCTCCCTACCCCTACCTTCCCCTGGCCTCTTCCCCTACCTTCCCCTGGCCCTCTTACCCCTACCTTCCCTGTGCCCCTACCCCCCCAGCCCTCTTACCCCTACCTTTCTCTAGCCCTTCTCACCCCTTCCCCTAGCCCCTCTTCTATTCCCCTAGCCCCTCTTACCCCTACCTTCCCCTGGCCCCTACCCCTACCTTCCTCTGGCCTCCTACCCCTACCTTCCCCTGGCCCTCTTACCCCTACCTTCCCCTGGCCCCTCCTACCCCTACCTTCCCTGACCCTCTTACCCCTACCTTCCTCTGGCCCTCCTACCCCTACCTTCCCTGGCCTCTTCCCCTACCTTCCCCTGGCCCCTCTTCCCTACCTTCCCCTGGCCCCCTACCTTCCCCAGCCTCTTACCCCTACCTTTCTCTAACCCTTCTACCCCCTACCTTCCCCTGGCCCTCTTACCCCTACCTTCCCCTGCCCCTCTTGCCCCTACCTTCTCTTACATCCCTACCTTCCCCTGGCCCTCCTATCCTACCTATCCTGGCCTCTATCCTTACCTATCCCTGGCCCTCCTATCCTTACCTATCCTGGCCTCCTATCCTTACTATCCCCTGACCCTCTTACCCCTACCTTCCCCTGACCCTCCTACCCGTCCCTCCTATCCTTACCTATCCCTGGCCCTTCTACCCCTGCCTTCCCCTGACCCTCTTACCCCTACCTTTCCCTGACCCTCTTACCCCTACCTGTCCCTGACCCTCCTACCCCTGGCCCTCCTATCCTTACCTATCCCTGGCCCTTCTACACACACTGTGACCTATTAATATCTCTTCTGTTATCCCTCAATCTTAATTATATGACCTAAGTATCTCATTTTCCTTATTCTATAAATATACACCAATTATCTCGTTGCTCTAATGTAAGTTGCCATCACAGGTGATTATCAGAAGTCCAATTTGTGAGACGCCCCGAGCAGGTGGCTACTTTAATCTAGCTTAGTTAATCTAAGAACAGGTCATTCCTAGCTTCTTTCACTACTAGTTTTATTTTATAGGATTATTTATATTTCGTAGGACGATTGCCTACTCCATGTCGCCAACCGCCCTACAAATAACCCCAGGTTTTTTTTAACATAGGTAGAGTTCCCATTTGGGTGTCACCCTCACTACTGATAGAACACATCCGTTCGCAATTTCAAATATAAACTTCAACACCTGGGTAGTCATGTGATGGTGAGTGAACTCTGATGCATGGCCTCTCCACCCACGGCGCATGTGCTGTGAGTTACTTCTTAATCAGATAATATATATTTGTGCATATAGTAACTAAAATTGTACTCATCTCTGCTATAAGTCACCAACTTGATGAGCACCGTGATCCCTTAAGTGAACATTGGAGTGCGGAACCTGGGAACCGTTCGACCAGAATCTACCACTTTACTCCACCAGACGGCACTTCACTAACTAACCTAACCTAACCTAACCTAACCTAACCTAACCTAACCTAACCTACCCTCCTAACCTAACCTAAGCAATCTTAGTATCTTAGCACTTCTTCAAATGTTTTTATGTTACTTCAACATTCTCCTGTACAGGTATACCTAGAGATTATTGAACAGGTGTCGTATGGCGTATGCTAATTGAATATAACCAATTTGTGTGTGTGTGTGTGTGTGTGTGTGTGTGTGTGTGTGTGTGTGTGTGTGTGTGTGTGTGTGTGTGTGTGCGTTGCGTGTGTGTGTTCAGTGCTAGAGTTATTTGGTCACCGCCTGGTAGGATACATAAATATTTAAAGTTACGCCATGGCACGAGGGTAGAGAGAGGCATGTTAGAGATTGTCAGTTATATTTACTGAAAGGTTAGGAAAACAGACAGACAGACAGACAGACAAACAGGATATCATTGTATGTAATTTTTTTGCAGGAAGTGAGAGAAAGTGAGGAGGAGGAGTAGGGAAGAATGGTTGGTAATTTTGATGGGTTGGTAATAAATTGTAGGTTTGTCTATGTATGTATGTATGTATGTAGATGTATGTATGTGTATGTATGTATGAGCTCTTGTCCTTAACTATTACCTACTAACAAGCGTTTTAACAATCACTCAACAGAAGTCTTACATAACGACAATACTTACATCTTATTACTGTACTGAAGTTTAAAATAAGCAGATTCGCTTGTTTATTCAGTATCAAATTCAAATTCAAAACATTTATTGACAAATACATCAAAAGGAGCTGGTTAGCATGCTAACTAGCCCTCCCAAAACTAGTCTTAACAATGTTTATTCAGTATCAGTCCTGTTGTAATTGGATAATATAAACTAATACTTTGTGGGTTCTGAAGAGTCTTGTCTGGCCTTCAAAACCCTTGAGGTGTGTTGATTGTTTATGTTCATTTGTTTATAACTATTGTATGTTTGTATATAACCCATATAACCCCTCAAAATGTTATATTGTTTATATAAGATGCTTCTTTGTTTGTAACCATTTAAGGAGTGTTATATTATGTTTGATGCGGTTTTTTATACATTCTACAGAAAAAGTTAATAATGTAAATGACATGAATATATTTTTATGTCAGAACTATGACTGACAAAACTAATATGTATTTACCTAAACAACCTGACCTGCTCTTAGATCAGGTTAAGTTATTTTTCTGTTGTGCCGTACAAATCTTATTAATTTTTACATATATTATGGAATTGTTACCCCGTACTCTAAAGTTAGGTTTTCTTCGTCAGGGAGACGCTCAGACGCCGCGTGGTGTACCTACTTTCCACCTTACAGTAGTTAGTGTATCTTTGTCTTGTGATTATTGACCATCCTGTTATTTGTTTAATTTTATGTCCTGTTGTACACTTACTAAGATGAAAATGAAGCCCGAGTGTCCTGGGTTATGTGAGGTAGTGTTGTGGGAGCTCGGAGGAGGGATAGTGACTTATTCGACGCTGAAGAAGGGAGTGAGCAGCATCGTGGTTATATGATGGCGACTATGTATAGTACGGAGGGTAGAAGAGCTCCTCCCCTGTGTGATACTCAACCAACAAACGAATGCACATATAGAAGACAGTGAAGTTTTGTTGGAAACCTGCTAGATGGCTCTGCCAAGGTTTGTCGTCTGACAGCGTTTATATATAATTTGGGAGATTAAGTACACCTGCAGTATTTTATTATTCATCTAAATATATTGGTGAACAAGATAACAATTGACATCTTGAAGTATCTAGCAACACTACGCATCTGGAAATATCTGGCCTCTGTAAAGGTAATCAAACTGTGCTGGAAATTCAATAAGTGGCGCCACTGTTCGTCAGCTCATTTAATGCTGGCTGAGGGCGGCCACTTTCCTATCTTCCGTATATGGGGAGAGGCAGATGAGGGGGTGACTTACCTCTAGTGCTGATGAAGAGTATGTGGTGAGGATGGTGTTAAAGAGTACAATAGAGGGCCTCACTTACCTATAGTGGTGATTACGGTGAGGGAGTAGAGGAAGGAGCCCGCGAAGGTCCACTGGTAGGAGGCGTGGGCGGTGGTGGGCGCGGGGTTGGGCGGAAGTTGCTCCTCGTACAGTCTAATTAGGAGCTTCTCGCTGAACCTGAGCAGCTCCTGTTCAGCCACTCTGGTCCAGTTGTCGCGGTACAGGATGTTAAGGGACTCCGTGATGGTCCACAGGTGTTCCACCGTCTCGTTACGGAGACCTTGTGCGTGCTGACGCATTGACTCCATGACTGCTGAGTCGCGGGGCGGGGCGGGGCGGCCGTGCAGGGGGTCCAGCTGGATGGCCATGTCACCGCCACCCTCGATGGTGGTGAAGATGAAGGCGCCCACCACGGTGTAGAGCAGCACCAGGGCGCACACGCCCATGTTGGAGCACAAAATGGACACGAGGCGAGAACAGCACACGGAACACCGCCCCAGCGACCGTGATGACCGCTGGTTGTATTGCAGCGCCGTCAGGTCACCGCTCCTGTGGCCGTCCATGACCGCGGCGGTTTACTCCCGTCACCAACGCTTAAGTCACACCTACACGTCCTCACTCACACCACAGCGCCCGGCGCAACACTGTCCAGGGGGCCGCGACGCCATGGTGGAAGGTCTTAGTAGCACAGTCAACACAAACACCACAAGGTTCCATAAGACCCCTTACGTGTCAGGTACAACAACTTGACTTACGTTTGCCAGAACATGACGCTCATAACACAACAGTACAATGCCCTCCAGTCTTCTGCACCACCACGTTTGTACCTGTTATTACGCTCGATCTTTTCGAAAGTCTTTTCAATACACTAAGAATCTCTCGCTGTACTTCCGTAATCCTTTAGGTTAATCTGAAAACTTCCTCTGTTCAATAATCTGTCGAGAAAAAAAATATATATTAGACAAAACATAATACTGACTAAAATTTATATGTAATATTTTATTATCTATCTATCTATCTCAAAGACGGGAGTAAATAATGGTGGTGAAACGTAAGTGTAGAAAGTGACAGGAAAGTGCCAAGACAAGTGTAGAAAGTGACAGCAAAGTGCCAAGACAAGTGTAGAAAGTGACAGCAAAGTGCCAAGACAAGTGTAGAAAGTGACAGCAAAGTGCCAAGACAAGTGTAGAAAGTGACAGCAAAGTGCCAAGACAAGTGTAGAAAGTGACAGCAAAGTGCCAAGACAAATGTAGAAAGTGACAGCAAAGTGCCAAGACAAGTGTAGAAAGTGACAGCAAAGTGCCAAGACAAGTGTAGAAAGTGACAGAAATCGCCAGTATACAAAGTGAATCTCAACTTCACTAAATAACTCACAACACTTCCTCACAGCTATGTACTACCCTCTGAGCTATTTAATATTTACACCCTGAGCCATTTAGTATTAACACCATGAGCTATTTACCACCACCCCCTCCTCTGAGCTATTTAATCCCCGAGAGCTACACTGTATATGCTCCTACCCCCTCCTCTACTATATAAACCCTGAGTTATTTACCCCCACCTTCTCATCTGAGCTATTTAATCCCCCTGTTAGCTATTTAACCCCCGTGAGCTATTTACCCCCCGTGAGCTATTTAACACCCCCGTGAGCTATTTAACCCTCATTGAGCTATATATCCTCTGACCTTGTTAACTGTGGGGCCAGGGATACAGCTGCAGCCATGGAAGTCGTCGCAAATATCACAGTATAGGAGACGAGTACAATGATTTCCTATCTGGGTGTGGTGAGCTGAGATTGTTGCGTGGATAACCTTAAAGTGAAATAAGCTCGGGGGGAGGAGGGGGGAGAGGTGTGAGTGGGGTGAAGGGGTGAAGGGGTGAGGAGGAGGGGGAGGGGAGGGAGAGGAGTGAGTGGGGAGGAGGGGGTGAGGAGGAGGGAGAGGATATTCAGGTAATCCCAGTAAACTTAAAAGAGAATTCCCTCAACCATATACACCAAAATTTGACAGTCTTGGAAGAGGATCAACAAGGACCCGGTGCTGAGATTGAACCGTACTGAAAAGACTGTAGTCTGGAAATGTGCAGTTCTCACAAAAGCTAACCAAAGCAAGCAAACGTAACCTAACCTAACCCAACCATACCAAACCAAACCAAAGCTAACCTAACCCAACCATACCAAACCAAAGCTAACCTAACCCAACCATACCAAACCAAAGCTAACCTAACCATACCAAAGCTATCATAACATAACCTAACTCAAACTAACCTATCATAACATAATTTAACCTAACCCAACCTAACCTATCATAACCCAACCTAAAGTAAACAAACCTAACAACCCAAAGTAAACAAACCCAACCTAACAACCTAAAGTAAACAAACTTAACCCAACCCAACCCAAAGTAAACAAACCTAACAACCTAAAGTAAACAAACCCAACTCCAACAACCTAAAGTAAACAAACTTAACCCAACATAACCTAAAGAAAACAAACCTAACCTAACAACCCAAAGTAAACAAACCCACCTAACAACCCAAAGTAAACAAACCTAACAACCTAAAGTAAACAAACCTAACCTAACAACCTAAAGTAAACAAACCTAACCTAACAACCTAAAGTAAACAAACTTAACCTAACATAACCTAAAGAAAACAAACCTAACCTAACAACCTAAAGTAAACAAACTTAACCTAACATAACCTAAAGAAAACAAACCTAACCTAACAACCTAAAGTAAACAAACCTAACCTAACAACCTAAAGTAAACAAACCTAACCTAACAACCTAAAGTAAACAAACTTAACCTAACAACCTAAAGTAAACAAACTTAACCTAACATAACCTAAAGAAAACAAACCTAACCTAACATACCCTAACCTTGAATAACCTAACCTAACCTAACCAAACCCTCTCAGGATGCGATAGGGTATTTAATTGTATGGTTAAATAAGCTAGTGGCTCCTATTATTTGTAGCTAGTTAACTTTTCATTGTTGTGGAAGAGTTTGGATATTTGGCGAATTATTTAATTGATTTCGGTGAGGTTGGGTTGGGTTGGGTTGGGTTGGGTTGGTTGAGTTGGGTTGGGTTGGTTGGGTTGGGTTAGTTGGGTTGGGTTGCTGGGTTGGTTGGGTTGGGTTGGGTTGGGTTGGGTTGGGTTGGGTTGGGATATTTCAGATGATCAATTTTGTGTCAATAGAGCATGAAATTTTGGAGGAAAAATCTAGTTAATTTTGAAATGGCGTTAACATTTCAATATGAGTCAATTTAAAACATGTCGCTGGGGGTGAGTGTGGGGATAGGGTTGGTTGGGGGAGGGGGTTGTAGGGGTGGGGAGGAGGGCTGGCAAGAAGCATTTTTATAAATCTCAGCAGAATGGTTGCAAGACTTGGGTTAAGGCCCCTGACTCGACCCGTTCACGAATCGTATTTATACTTTCCGAACTCATAAAGATCCGCACCGTTCTGACTGGTGAAATGGGGTGTGTCGTATAGTGTACCTAGTAAATACTCGCTCAGCCATGCTCACCCCCCATACACTTACTGCCACACGGAGCTGCTGGTACTCGAGTCTCGCCTCTAGCAACCAGGACGGTAGGAGTCAGTTTCCCTTGGAGCAGCGACGTTCTCCTTTTACGCCCACTCTTTCCTTCACTCTACCTCCCTGTACACCCACTCCTTCCCTCATAGTCTTTTTCTCTACACATACTCCCTTTTTCCCTCCGTCTGCACACGCTACCTCCCACCCACAGTACCTCTCCCTACCTCCGACCTACACATCTTCCCTCCCTCTACACACACTACCTCTCCCTACCTCTACACACACTACCTCTCCCTACCTCTACACACGCACTACCTCTCCCTACCTCTACACACACTACCTCTCCCTACCTCTACACACATTACCTCTCCCTACCTCTACACACACACTACCTTTCCCTACCTCTACACACACTACCTCTCCCTACCTCTACACGCACTACCTCCCCACCCCACACACACCACCTCCCCCTACACACACCACCTCCCTACCCCACCACCCCTCTCCTCTACATCATCTCTTCACACACACACACACACACACACACACACACACACACACACACACACACACACACACACACACACACACACCCCTTTACCATGAACCACATATCCTCCTTCCCTGCCCCATACATGCTACCTCCAATCTTTTTTAAAGGGTTTGGAACTCTGTGTGTGTGTGTGTGTGTGTGTGCGTGTGTGTGTGTGTGTGTGTGTGTGTGTGTGTGTAATATGACAAGTTATGCCAATGGACCACGTATTCAGCGATCTTTATACTCATTCATATCTTCTCCCGTTTCCAAGTGATAAGAAATAATTTATACCACTTTTTTTTACCCTTTAAATAAGATGACAACCATAGACCCTAATTTTTCTAAGCATAAATAATACGATTTACTTTCATGATAATTTATATTAATGGGGAGGGCCTTATTTCCTGATTTATTAATGTTTTTTTACAACTGCTGATTTATTCTGCTGTTTCTACGAGATAAGGAAATTAATGTAATGTTTTTTTTTTTCGGGGAGGGGGGATGTAAATGACCTTTGTGGCATTATTCTTCCTCTTGTTAGGAATATCTCACTTTAATGACCGTGAACTTTCTCTTTCCTCTGAATCCGATAGTGAGAGATGTGTGTATATTTTTGTGTTTTGTTATGTTTGTATTTCCTGTATTTGTGTTTTAATTGTTTTTTCTGTTCTTTAATGTTTTTATTGTTTATATTTTTGTTTTATTGTTTTTTATTGTTTGTAAAATGGTTTCTGTTCCTGTATTTTTGTTTGTGTGTTTTTTACTGTACTGTATTTGTATTGTTTTCGTATCTCCTGTGTTCGTGTTTGTGTTCATATCTCCTGCGTTCATGTTGTTTTGCTGTTCGTGTTTCCTATGTTCGTAAATTTTTTTGTTTGTATTTGTGTCTGTATTTTTTGATGTTCATGATATATTTGTGTTCGTATTTTTAACGTACAGTCATCCATTCTAATCCGTCGGTCAGTCGATACGTCTTGTCCAGCCATACGTCCATCTACTCAAACACACTCCCAACCCACGCAAAAAAAAAGTAATAATAATAATAATAATAAAAGTAATAATAATAATAAAATTAATAATAATGATAATAATAATAATGATTATAATAATATTAATAATAAAATTAATAATAATGATAATAATAATAATGATAATAATAATATTAATAATAAAATTAATAATTATAATAATAATAATAATAATAATAATAAAATTAATAATAATAATAATAATGATGATGATAATAATAATAATAATAATAAAATAATAATCCTTACATGAAATAAAATACTAATTATAATTGATTTCATCCCACTAAACTTTTATGGGCTTCTTTGGGAAATTAGTTTTAACAAAATATTTCAATTCATTTCTATTTTTTCCACAAATTCCGTAAAATTTCACAATTTCTTATAGTTTTTCAAAAAAATTTCCACAACTCAAATTTTTCTAAAATTTCTCAAACTCCCATAATTTTTACACAATTTCTCATTTTTTCAAAAACTTTCAAGTTTTTCACAAATCTGCACACTTTTTAACCCCCCCTAAGACATAATCTAGCTAGTACACAGTATATGTCTTACAAACACAGCCTCTGTTTAATATTTATTTTTAATAGAATTTGTGAACAATGTAATATATATTTTTCCTGCTGTTGACCACAATGATAAAATTAATAATGGCTGTTGGTGAAATGTCAATCTTAGGTCAATCTCTCTCACCTGTTGCCTCATTAATGAATGCCTGTACGCTTGTTTGTAATACATTTAAAGGTAATGATTGCTTAAAGTGTGATAATTCCCTATAAGGATCAATTATCTAAAATATAATAAGATTCTTGAACTTAATAATTACCTAATTATTTTTAACTCCCTAAAATTAAATAATTTCCTTAAATTTAATAATTCCTTTAAATATAATAACTAACTTCCTTAAAGTAAATACGACCACTTTATGAATTATGTACACTTATAAGTAATTTCCATGTTAAAAAAAATAAAAACTCAATAAATAAATAAATCATTAAATAAATAATTACACGTCAATTAACCTTCTGGACGGACGAACAGACGGGCGTATGAGATGGCTAGCTGACCTGATATTTGGGTTATATTTATCTTGATTAAATTAAGTGAAAATATTGATACAAATTATGTACTTAAAGAGTTTATTTAGATAATTATGTTGAAATATATTTTTATGTATCTTCAAATATTTTAAGTAAATATCTAATAAGATATATTTAAGTAAGATTTCCCCATATTATAGTTTTTCTTTATGTCAGCGTGTTAGTAATGTTATTAAAGAGCCACTAATTAAAGGTAAAACATTATGGCAACTTTACTAGGTACTTGTTACCGGCTTAATTAACCTCTTATATAACCCTCTCTAAGACTTACCTTAAATATTTTCCGGCTTCATATCGACGACTTAACTCTTTAAATGCACTTTCGAAATCTTCATTATTGATTTATTAAAAATAACTCACTAACATAAATGCAACAGTGTTTAGTAACGGAGCACGACACCCACCCTTCCGACGCTGGTGGGTGACTGACGCTCTCTTGCTTCCCGCCTCTGTAGGTTATGGCGGGAAGCTGTGAGGGGAAACATACGTATAATAAACTATTTTTATTTTTCATAATAGATAAACAACTTCATCTCTTATTCATTTATATTTAAGAATATCAGCTTTTTTTTATCTATATCAGAATTTGCGTAGAAGACATAATAATAGTGTTGAAACATTTAAATGATTAATTCTGTTAAAACCGATCACTTTTATTTTATAGTAAAGTAGATATTAATAGCATAAATAAACATAAATATATGAAGAGGATAAAAAACATGGTTAATGTTATAGAAGAAAAAATACATAAAGTATAAGCATCAGTAAATTACTTGTCAGTTACGTAAGTTATGATTTAGTCTGCTGTAAATCATTTAGATATTTGGTAAATCATACAGAAACCCGGACATCTTTAACTGACATCAATTATTTAAAAATATGAATATTCATTGTATAAACAAACTGACATGATGTTTGGAAAATAGTTAATTGTTTAAATGCACGTTTCAAAAACGTTATGACATCTACATAATTAATAATTTAGATAACTCCGATGAGAAATCATTGGGTAAAATCTGCCGTGACTTCGGAACCACCTAATCAAAAGATTCTTAAATTAAGTCACTTTAGGCTTGAATGGGTTAGTAAGGCTCTTGAAATCCCTTTGAAGAAAAAACCCTTAGCCATTATAGTCGTGGTATATGCCTAACACTGACCATCGTGTTCGTGGTATAACACTAACACCGGCCATCTTAACATTCGTCAGCGTTTAAAGAACGTGATAATTTTATTAAGATAAACTTAATAAACTGATAGACTGACTGACTTAACAAACTGACTCACTTACTAAAATAATGGACCAACTTAGATTGTCTGACTGACTTATATAACTAACTGACTGAATGGAGGATTTTCGTTTGACATCGAACTCTCCGACGTCACTATTCAGGGGCATTATGGGAGCCCTACTGATATTGTAAACAAGTGGGGTCTTACGGACGTCGGCTCATTTTATTCTACTTTTAGTGGCTTGGTGACTGTTGTAGTAGTTGTTATAGCGATGCCGCACTCTTGTTACATTCTGGCTTGGGGAGAGGAGCGCAAGACATTAAGTGAAGACACCTATGGTTATGTCGGATTTCTAGAGCTCAGACTTCAAACCCTGAACGCTGGAAGGTCTGTGGGAAGCACTTCTTAACAGGTAACTATAACTAATACATTATCAATTCTTAGTAATGATTTATGTGCACGAATTTGTTCTATTTATGTGGTGAACGTCTCCTTGGCTTAAATATTCGGTACCCAACATTTTTGTCAAATCCCTATTCATCTTATTGAGGGATAAAGATTCATATTGCAGCAGTGAGTTATGTCATCCCAAAGATGGGTATTATTATACTTAGTAATACCATCATCAAGCAAATCATAATTATTACTTTATTATAAACCTAAGTATGTTTTTCTTAAGTGGATCAAGTCAATTTGATAATTAGTACATTATCCGAGGCAAAAGAAGTCACATATACTCTACCAGGTACTACGACTAAAATGATAATCAATGCCTATGATTAATGCAATAGATTAATTGAATTATATTACACATTTAAGCTGAAAACCTAAGATACTTTTGCAACTATTAGCCATATTGGTTGTTAATGTAATCAATGGTAGCAAGATATATTCCTTGTTGAGTACTTATATACCTATTACAGAGATAAGATACCTTTACTTGAGAAGAGGGGCACCACAAATAATTATCATGATTGTAATTATTTTTCCACAAGAGTACTTTCCATTCCTTGATGTATATATTTATGTATTAGAGTCAGTGATATCAACCAATCCCACCTAACCTAACCTTATCAGGACTTAAGTTGAGCATAATCTGACCTAACCTTGACAAACACAGTGACACAAAATAAAATTGAGAATTTTTTTTTTATTTAAGGTAAACTAGAAAAATAGTTAAAGCCTATCTTTGTGCAGAACAAGGAGAGTTTGCAACATGCCATTACAAAACTGTATATGTTTTGGGCTCTTAGCATATTACAGAAAGCCTAAGCTTATGCTTCCAAGCAAAGCCACAGGCATTACCTAACTGGCCACATAGTGGCTGCACCACTGAAAACAAGCATTGATATTTTGTTGTCAGTTTATGAACAGTTAGGTAAAATATTTTAGCTAAAATGGCTCTTATTACTCAATTGGGGGGAACTTAAAAACAAACTACAAAATAGACTTAATAATCCCTCTACAAGGAGTGATTGTGGAAATTTAAACATTAATTATTAAATTTGAGTTCATAGCTAAACTAGATGAGGCAGCTTCATTCTAGCTATCTACTAACTTTTTATTTGATTAATATAGCATTTATTTATGGTGTTAGCTTCAGAGTTAAGCTTACAAAACTGGTTAATAGGTCCCCAGTTCAGGTTATAAATACAACAGTTTAATTTTTGGGACAGTATAAGTTCTCTGCCGAGTATTGTTCACCACTCCGCCGTGGCTGTACAGTATTTACATTCGTGACGTCACCAATGAAGTGAGCAATACACATGATCAATAAACCGCTATTAATGAACTGACTCACTTAGATTGGCGGACTGACTTGATAAACTGACTGACTGAATAAACTGATTGATTGACTTCATAAACTGACTGACCGATTTAATAAACTGACTGACTTAAATAACTGACTAAATAAACTGACTGACTTAATAAACTGACTGACTTAATAAACTGATTGACTTAAATAAATAACTGACGCAATAAGCCGACTGAGTGATTTAAATTGACTGACTCACTTAATGAGCTGACTAACTAACTTAATGAACCAAGTGACTTAATAAACAGACTGACTGATTTAATAAACTGACTCACTTAATAAACTGACTGACTGACTTATTAACTGATTGGTTGACTTAATAAACTGATTGACTGATTAATAAACTGACTAACTGACTTAAATCGGCTGACTGGCTTAAATAACAGATAGACTGACTTAATAAACGGGCTGACTGAATTAATGAACTGACTTAACGAAATTAAATTGACTGACTGGCTTAATAAACTGGCTGACTGAATTAATGAACCTACTGACTGAGTGACTTACATTGACTGACTGACCCCCAGACCACCACCACCACCACCACTTTACGACCCCCAGACGGCCACCACCACCACTTTACGACCCCCAGACCACCACCACCACCACCACTTTACGACCCCAGACGACCAGACCCGGAACCACCACCACCACCACTTTGACCCCCAGACCACCCCCCCCAGACCATCACCACCACTTTGCGACCCCAGACCATCACCACCAGACCCCCAGACATCACCACCACCACTTTACGACCCCAGACACCACTCTACGACCCCAGACCATCACCACCACCACCACTTTACGACCCCCAGACCTACCACTCTACGACCCCAGACCATCACTACCACCACTTTGACCCCCAGACCTGCTCTACCGACCCCCAGACCCCCAGACCACCCACTCTGACCCCACACACCACCACTTTGACCCAGACGGCCACCCTCTACGACCCCCAGATCACCACCACCACCACCATCCTACGCCTCCTTAACGAAAAAATTGGCCATCACGACCCCCATCGCTGGTAGAGATTGACCTTAGGAAGTTGACTCTCTGTTCAAACTAACTTTTAATGGAATTTTGTGAAGTAAATGACGCCATAACGATGTGCACTACGCCACTAAAGGGTCCAGGGCTCTTCTCTTCACTCGACCCTGAGCATAAACCTGTACTTGTGGGTCGAGTCTTTCCAGCGCCATCTAGGTTAAGTTTGGTTAGTTTAGGGGTAAGTTAAGTTAGGGTAGGATGGGTTAAGTTAGGTTAAGCTAGGTTAGAAGTAAGCAAAGTTAGATTTAGTTAGATTAGGTTAAGTTACATCAGGGGTTAGTTAGGTTAGTGTAGTTACCTAATCTCCCCCCCCCCGCCCCCCTCCCCAAGATAACGTTAGGGAATTTTAATCATTAGGTGAAACACGCTCTGGGGGTCAAATCTTCATAAAAGTTAAGTAGGTGGACCTATTTTTTTTTCCATCTAGCTGTGACGGTCAACAATAACACGTCATCAGAGGTGATTATAGGTCATTAATTACCGACCTGAGACGAACTTTGGCCTGGTACCAGAGCCGTGTGTTTATAGCTAACAATGTGGGGGCTGTATTAGGTTAAGGTTAGTTTAGGTTAGGTTAGGTTAGGTTTAAAACAGGTTAGCTTAAGTCAGATCGGGTTAGGATAGCTTAAGCCAGATTAGGTTAGGTTAAGCCTCATTAGGTTAGATCGTGTTGAGTTAGGTTAGGTTAAGCCAGATTAAGCGAAGTTTAGGTTAGATTAGAATTGGTTGAGGTTAGGTTAGGGGTAGATTGAGGTAAGTAGTGTCTCGTGTTGGTGAGGGCTGATATACGACCCCCTAGTGTGAGGTTGTCAAGTCGTCTATTATGAATATTAATGACCAAGATTGTCAATATATCAAACTTTCATCTTAAGAATAACGACTTAACTCTTAAAAAGTGTCGTAGGCAAATTTTTACCTTAACTGGAGTATTATGACTTTAATTGGAGTATTTTCACCTTTATTGGAGTATTTTCACCTTAATTGGAGTATTTTTTTACTTTAATTGGAGTATTTTTATCTGAACTGGAACTATAAGAATCCATCTAACTGCATTAAAATATGAAGCAAAGATGATTTAAAACAACAACAACAACAATACCACCGCCTTCATCAACAGCATCACATTAACAATAACACCAAGAACAACAACAACAGCAAAAACAAGAAAAGCAACAACAATAACAACACTTTTATAGCTTCCAGTCAGTCTTTTGTATTAATTCATGTCTTTGTTTTTGTTTTACAGTTATTGTTCGTTCATTGTTATTGTTCTTCCGTTATTAGATTATTACTGGTAGTCCCCTTAAACACGTCGACTCCCTCACACCATCTTGGGGGCTGCAAGGTCAGGGGGCTAGATGGTGTGGGGTCTACATGATCTGGGGGCTACATGGTCTTAGGTCTACATGGTCTTAGGGCTACATGGTGTGAGGGCTATATGGTGTGGGGGCTACATGGTGTAGGGGCTACATAGTCTGAGGGCTACAGGGTCTTAGAGCTACATGGTGTGAGGGCTATATGGTGTGGGTACCTGACTTTACTGTTGAGGAAGAGAAGGTGATCGAGTACAGTGCCTCCTTAATACACTCGACAGCCCTCTTCCCCCTCCCTCCCCCTCCCTTCCTCCCTCCCCCTCCCTCCCCTTCCCCCCCCCCAAAAGAGATTTTATTATGCGATTGATATAAAGTGATTGGAATTTATTTTATTTTTTATTACCGAGTAAATCTTCTTAATTATAACCTTAATTATAACCAGAATTAAATAGTTCTTTTCAATGTAAATATAATAAAAAAAATAGGAAGATTCTTAGTCTTTTTTTTTTAAGTTACTAAAAAAAAAATGGTTTCAATTCCGTTTTTTTGTCTTTTCTTTATTCCTCAGCAAAAAAAAAAAATTCTATACTTTATACTTTTTTCTATATTTTAAAATCCCTAAAAAAAGTAATTGGTTTTCCCATATAAATAAAGGGAGTAAAATAGACACTGTATATCCCCTTGAACACAATACTGAACCTTTTCCAATTTGCTCGTCGGCCGTTGCTGCCCCAATCAAAAAATGATATTGAAATCCAGCTAAATTTTCATATAAATACTACAGAAACAACACGAACCATGAGACGCCATCTGTCTATCTATTTATCCATCTATCTATCGAGAGAAAGGCATCGGTGAAAGACAACAGTGAGAAGCAGTGGAAGGAATTAGAGAAGCATCGATGAGAGGCAGTGGGAGGCATTAGAGAGAGGTATCGAGGAGAGGTGAGTGGGAGGCAGTGGAAGGAATTAGAGGAAGCATCGGGGAGAGGCAGTGAAAGGCATTAGAGAGAGGTATCGAGGAGAGGCAGTGGGAGGCATTAGAGAGAGGTATCGAGGAGAGGCAGTGGGAGGCATTAGAGAGAGGTATCGAGGAGAGGCAGTGGGAGGCATTAGAGAGAGGTATCGAGGAGAGGCAGTGAAAGGCATTAGAGAGAGGTATCGGGGAGAGGCAGTGAAAGGCATTAGAGAGAGATATCGAGGAGAGGCAGGGAGGCAGTGGGAGGCATTAGAGATATCGAGAGAGGCAGTGAAAGGCATTAGAGAGGTATCGATGAGAGGCAGTGAAAGGCATTAGAGAGAGGTATCGAGGAGAGGCAGTGGGAGGCATTAGAGAGAGGTATCGAGGAGAGGCAGTGGGAGGCACCGTCTTCAAGATGAAATACCACCACCTTGCTGCTACCTTTAAGAAGACAAACCAGCAATAAACTCAAAGGATAAAAGTAGTAGTCTGAGGGGGCTACATGGTGTGGGGGCTACATGGTGTGGGACTACATGGGTGTGGATGCTACATGGTGTGGAGATAAATAAGTGTGGGGCTACAGAGTGTGGGAACTATACAGTGTGTGGGGCGTACACACTAACATAGTAAATTCCGGAGTGTATCACGACTTTGGAAATTGTATATTAAATCATTACATGTGGTCGAGAGTTGTGCTTTGTTTATTTATTCATTTATTTTCTTCCTGGGGTATTAGGTGCGTGTGGGGGAGGGGGGGGGGTGTGAAGGTGCGTGCGTGTGGGGGAGAGTGAAGGTGCGTGTGGGGAGGGGGAGTGGGTGCGTGTGGGGGGAGGGGGTGAAGTGCGTGGGGTGAAGGTGCGTGTGAAGGTGCGTGTGGGGGAGGGGGTGAAGGTGCGTGTGGGGGAGGTGAAGGTGCGTGTGGGGGAGGGGGAGTGAAGGTGCGTGTGGGGGGGTGTGAAGGTGCGTGTGGGGGAGTGAAGGTGCGTGTGGGGGAGGGGGTGAGAGGCGCGTGGGGGTGCAGGGGTGGGAGGTGTGGGGGGAGGGTGTGTGGGTATTTGCCATCAAAAATGTTTCACCATCGTGTACAGTGTGTGTGGGCGACATCAAACACGGGGACATTATTTTGTTTTTCATAAGAAGCTTAACAATTATCTTATTTTTTTTTCTTATTTATTCATTTTAATCAATTCTGCATAAGAGAAATTTAAAAAGCTTGTGTAGGTAGGATTATTATTAGTGTTATTATTATTATTATTATTGTTATTATTATTATTATTATTATTATTATTATTATTATTATTATTATTATTATTATTATTATTATTATTATTATTATTATTATTATTATTATTATTATTATTATTATTACCGCTTCTTTCTTCGCCTCTTTCTTCTGATTAATCGTTATTTTTCTCTTTTTTCTTTTCTCTCTCATGTACAGTATGTTGGTAAAACTGATGGGGAACTAGAGTAAATTATTGTTATTTGCTTCATTCTTTTTATTGTTTTTCTTTTAGTTCGTCTGTTTACTCGTATCTGTTCTGCTCCCTTTATTTATCGTCAGTTTACTTTCATGTTTGTTTTCACGAGTTCTATTGTTCGCTTAATTTTATTCATTGATTTGTTTACATTATCCTGGGCCAGGTCCCTACCCAACCCCCACCCTCCCCTGACCTCCCCCCACGCTCTCTCACCCTACCTAAGCCAAGTGGCCATAACTCTAGATAATCCCGACGGAAACTGTTGATAATCGAAGTCATATGAGATACTGTTATGATACATCCACTTACTGAGTTTGGGTAAAATTCGTTGTTATTTGTTCAAGTTACCGTGTTGACAGTTTCCGGACGCACGGAGACTTGGGACGGACGGACAGACGGACGGGAGCGCGAATGGTTGACAAGAGGCCATTGTTTACATTCTCTGTGTTACTATGTTGTTCACTCTTAACACGTCAGATGAAGAATTGTCTCACTATTGTCTCGTAGTATTTAATAATAATGGTTGCCCTTCGTATACGAGGATGGCCGGCCCAATGGCCACCTAGGTGTAAATTTGTTTAAGGTGTAGAAACTGTCGCCAACACAACAACCACAGCCTGAATTAACGAGCTGCATGACCCAGTGCCAAGGAATAGTCCGAGAAGACCGGACAACTCACCAACTGCACTGGCTAACCATTACCCCGGAACACGATCCACAAATCAATTAACATCCAAGATCTTCACCACCACCACCACCAAGATCTTCACCACCACCACCACCACCAAGATCTTCACCACCACCAGCACCATCACCACCACCACCATCACCATCACCATCACCATCATCACCACCACCACCACCACCACCACCACCACCAACAAGATGACGCAAAAAAGCCCGAGAATAGACAAGACTGAGAATAGCGAAAACTTGTTATAATATTGAAGGCGGAGGAGGACTGGAGAAGATCTTTCTTAAACCTGTCGTCGTGAGGCTGTACCTGCACTCTACCTGCCATGACTCGCTTCTTTCTTATATTTTATTGTTTATTATTAGCGTATTGACTAGACTACTTAGTGGCCATTGTTGCTGTAATATATTATAATAACATGACCTTACTTAGTAGCTAAAGCGTATATTATGACATTAACAACAAGACGTTAACTGTGAGAGAACTTAACGGTGTCTGGGAGAATTTATCAGCGTCTGAGAGAACTTAACAGTGTCTGAGAGAACTTAACAGTGTCTGAGAGAATTTAACAGCGTCTGAGAGAACTTAACAAAGTCTGAGAGAATTTAACAGCGTCTGAGAGAACTTAACGGTGTCTGAGAGAACTTAACAAAGTCTGAGAGAATTTAACAGCGTCTGAGAGAACTTAACGGTGTCTGAGAGAATTTATCAGCGTCTGAGAGAACTTAACGGTGTCTGAGAGAACTTAACAAAGTCTGAGAGAATTTAACAGCGTCTGAGAGAACTTAACGGTGTCTGAGAGAGCTTAACAGATTCTGAGAGAATTTATCAGCGTCTGAGAGAATTTAACACCGTCTGAGAGAATTTAACAGCGTCTGAGAGAACTTAACGGTGTCTGAGAGAACTTAACGGTGTCTGAGAGCTTAACAGATTTTGAGAGAATTTATCAGCGTCTGAGAGAACTTAACGGCTTCTGAGAGAACTTAACAAAGTCTGAGAGAATTTAACAACGTCTGAGAGAACTTAACGGTGTCTGAGAGAATTTATCAGCGTCTGAGAGAACTTAACGGTGTCTGAGAGAATTTAACAGCGTCTGAGAGACCTTATCGGTGTCTGAGAGAATTTATCAGCGTCTGAGAGAACTTAACGGCGTCTGAGAGAACTTAACAAAGTCTGAGATAATTTAACAGCGTCTGAGAGAACGTAACAGCGTCTGAGAGAATTTATCAGCGTCTGAGAGAACTTAACAGCGTCTGAGAGAGAACTTAACGGTGTCTGAGAGAGCTTAACAGATTCTGAGAGAATTTATCAGCGTCTTAGAACTTAAAGCGTCTGAGAGAATTTATCAGCGTCTGAGAGAACTTAACAGCGTTTGAGAGAACTTAACGGTGTCTGAGAGAGCTTAACAGATTCTGAGAGAATTTATCAGCGTCTGAGAGAACTTAACAGCGTCTGAGAGAATTTTTCAGCGTCTGAGAGAACTTAACAGCGTCTGAGAGAACTTAACAGCGTCTGAGAGAATTTATCAGCGTCTGAGAGAACTTAACAGCGTCTGAGAGAACTTAACAGCGTCTGAGAGAACTTAACAGCGTCTGAGAGAACTTAACAGCGTCTGAGAGAACTTAACAGCGTCTCAAGAAAGCAGAAAATACATAAACATACGTAGAATAAGACAGACTCTCTCTCTCTCTCTCTCTCTCTCTCTCTCTCTCTCTCTCTCTCTCCTCTCTCTCTCTCTGTCTCTCTCTCTCTCTCTCTGTCTCTCTCTCTCTCTCTCTCTCCTCTCTCTCTCTCTGTCTCTCTGTCCCTCTCTCTGTCTCTCTCTCTCTCTCTCTCTGTCTCCTCTCTCTCTCTGTCTCTCTCTCTCTCTCTCTCTCTCTCTCTCTCTCTCTCTCTCTCTCTCAGCCCACAATAACACACGTCTCCCCAGCACCTTCGTCTTCCTCAGTCATCCATCTTGTGTAAATGTTCCCTTGGATTCATCTTCTCTTCTCTTCTTTTCTCTTCTATTCTCGTCTTTTCTCTTCTCTTCTCATTGTTTCCGTTAAGAGAAAGAGAGAGAGAGAGAGCGACAGGAAACACAGAGACGTAATACAAAAGAGCGAGGGAGAGAAAACGAGAGAAACATGACAAAACAACTGGTGAGACATACAGAGAGAGAGAGAGAATAAGAATGAAGGGTACAGACAGACAGACAAACAGAGAGATAGAAAGAGAGAGAGAGAGAGAGAGAGAGGGAGAGAGAGATGAACAAAAATATTTATCTCTCTCTCTCTACCATATCTTTATTCACTGTCCTTCTTATCGTACATTATCTCATCTCCCTCTTCGTACCTTAGTTTCTTCTCATTCTCGTTTATTGTTTTTTCTTCGCCTTTCTCACTTCTCTCTCTCTTTCTTTTTATATCTTGTTTCTATCTTTCTTTTAATAACTATATCTCTCTCTTTTCTCTCTTTGTGCCTCTATGTATCTCTTTCTCAATGCCTCTCTCTCTGGATACGACTTTCTCTCTTTCTCTCTCTCTTTCTTTCTTTATCCCTCACTATCTCTATACCTCTTTCACTCTTTCTACACATGTTTCTATATATGTCTCTCACTCTCTCTCTTTATCTCTCTCCGTCTCTCTCTTTATCTGTCTCCGTCTCTCTCTTTATCTGTCTCCGTCTCTCTCTTTATCTCTCTCCGTCTCTCTCTTTATCTCTGTCCGTCTCTCTCTTTATCTCTCTCCGTCTCTCTCTTTATCTGTCTCCGTCTCTCTCTTTATATCTCTCCGTCTCTCTCTTTATCTCTCTCCGTCTCTCTTTATCTCTCTCCGTCTCTCAGTCTCAAATAGGTTGCCATCAGTCTCTCACTCAGTCAATTTAACCCATTATTTACCTCACAGGTCCTCGCTGTGTGTGTAGTGGCGCGGTTCCTTTTATAATTCACATCTTCCTTCTTTTATTTCGTCTTCCTCTTCCCCCCACATTCGCTCAAGATGAAAGAGAGAATCTGTGCTCACTTTCTTGTATTACCTTTCTTCTCTCTCTCTCTCTCTCTCTCTCTCTCTCTCTCTCTCTCTCTCTCTCTCTTGTCTTCTCTTATTTCTTTCACGCTTTTTTTACTTTCTTGAATCACTATATTTCTCTTTCTCTCTCTCTCACTTTCTTAAATCATCTTCCTTTGTCTCTTACTTTCTTTAATCATCTTACATTTTTCTCTCACTTTCTTTAATCAAAACTCTCTCTCTCTCTCTCTCTCTCTCACTTTCTTTAATCAACTATCTCTCTCTCCCAGGCATGTATCCTTCCTCCTCAATAGTGTCTTGTTCTCTGGCCAAATTAAAACATAAATTTCTCTCCTCCTCAGACACTGTCACGGTCTTACATTCTTAACACAGCCGTAACTCTAGTTTTCTTCTTCATTACACACACACACACACACACACACACACACACACACACACACACACACACACACGCACACATGCACACTTTTGCAACATTGCATTTATTGCCTGTTTTATCACCCTGTCCGACGCTACCCAAGTATGTGTGATCTCTTAGTTGTACGATTATTATTATTATTAGTAGTAGCAGTAGTAGTAGTAGTAGTAGTAGTAGTAGTAGTAGTAGTAGTAGTAGAAGAAGTAGTAGTAGATGTAATATTATCAGTAGGAGCAAAAGTATCTGTAATAATAATAATAATAATAATAATAATAATAATATTAATAATAATAATAATAATAATAATAATAATAATAATAATGATAATAATAATAATAACAATCATAGCGCCAAATAATAATTAGAACTAAAAGGACCAATCACAGTCCAATATACCAATCCTGTCTGTCTGTCTGGCTGTCTGTCTGTCTGTCTGTCTGTCTGTGTCGTGGCCGTGGTGACTCACAGGACGTCAATCATTCGTGTATTATTTATCATCCTATAATCCCAGATCATCCTTGTATAACTTGGCGAAAGACAGACAGACAGACAGACAGACAGACAATGATGAGTAGATATACCCATAAAGATATACAGACAGACAGACAGAAAGAGAAGCAAATCGTACAGAAGACAGAATAACAAATAGACCCATAGACAGATATACAGACAGAATGAAAAGTAGACAGACCCATTGACAGACATACAGGCAGACAATTAAACAGTCAAATTCCTACACAGACAAACAGACAGACAGACAGACAGATATACTCGCAATACCCGGAGTTGTACAGTATAATCTAGAGCAGAAGGGAGAATGGGATTATGGATTTGCAGGAGGGAGTTGGATATGGGATTTGGAAAGGGTGGATGGGATTAAGGGATTACTTGGGGATTTTAGGGAGGGAGGGATTGCCTGGGGATTTAGGGGAGGGAAGGATTACCTGGGGATTTAGGGGAGGGAAGGAATACCTAGGGATTTTGGGGAGGGAGAGATTTCCTAGGGATTTGAGGGAGGGGAGCGATTACTTAGCGATTTTAGGGAAAGAATTGGATTAGGGTTTTTGGAGAAAGGGGAGGGGGATTAAGGATTACAGGAAAGAAGAATGGGATTACTGATTGAGGGAAGGTAAGGGATTAGGTTAGGAGTTTGGGAAGATCAAGAAGTAAATATTAGGTAACCAGCTGGATGGTAAACACTTTGTTATTCTCCGCCATTTAGAGAGAAGTTTTCCGTCCGTCCGCCCGTCTGTTCGTCTGCTTGGGTGTTGTCCATACGATAACTCGACCAAAAAACGAGAGGTTTTAACCAAGCTTCTTCTGTGAGTGTAACATAACAAGATCTTAGATGACTTCATTAATGAGTATTTTTTTTTATTAATGTACAGATTTATGGCCATAACTCTTGACAGTAATGTTATAAAATATTAATTACTGAACTCTAATGAGATCTTGTTATTTTACATCTACGGAACAAGTTTGGGTAAAATTCATTGATTTTTGGTCGAGTTATCGTATGGACTAGATCCGAACAGACGGACAGACGGACGGACGGACGGACGGACTGACGGACGGACGGAAACTCACATACACAAACCGACGCATCCAGGAAAAAACGGAGCCCAAAAATAGTAAAAAAAATCTTACTGTATTCACTGTAGTAAAAATAAAACTTGTATTTTGCTATAGACAAGAACCTCAGCTAAATACTGTTGTTCTCCCTCTTGACTTTCCGTTTTCTGTTAAGGAATGTAGTCGTGTGTTTCCAAGCGAGCAAAACACTCCCGAGGAATCCAACAGATAGAAGTCAATTCCTCTTATTATCTTGTTCTTCTTAGTTTATCACATATTTCGTTATTCCAATTCCTCTCTTCGCCTCTGTTAAGGATATACAGGTTAGTTATGAGCCCTGCCAGGTGTTGCTTGTTGATTACTGATGGAAATAGTGAAGACAAGTGATGTTGCTTGAGTGAGGAGGAGGAGGAGGTGTAAGGTGTTGCCTGCTGTGTATATTATTGTTGCCTGCTTCTGGTTTCTCTTATGTCAGGTCTGTTTTCTGTTCTATCTGTTTATTCTTGTTTATTCTTCTTTTTATTCAGTTGTCTTTGTTATATCCTCTCTCTCTCTCTCTCTCTCTCTCTCTCTCTCTCCACTCGCACAAATATGATATACATAAATGCATAAATATACATACATTGTCAATATCTATTTCTGTATCCAAATTAATGGTAGTGTGTGTGTGTGTGTGTGTGTGTGTGTGTGTGTGTGTGTGTGTGCTCCTACTGAATTGACTGATATCAAGCCATGAAGCAAATTCTCTCATGCAACAAATTATTCTCTCCCATGCAACAAATTCTCTCTCATGTAGCAAGTTATTTCTCATGCAACAAAGTCTCTCCCATGCAACAAATTCTCTCTCATGTAGCAAGTTCTTTCTCATGCAACAAATTATTCTCTCATGCAACAAATTCTCTCTCGTGTAGCAAGTTCTTTCTCATGCAACAAATTATTCTCTCATGCAACAAATTCTCTCTCATGTAGCAAGTTCTTTCTCATGCAACAAAGTCTCTCTCGTGTAGCAAGTTCTTTCTCATGCAACAAATTCTCTCTCGTGTAGCAAGTTCTTTCATGTAGCAAGTTCTTTCTCATGCAACAAATTAATCTCTCATGCAACAAATTCTCTCTCATGTAGCAAGTTCTTTCTCATGCAACAAATTATTCTCTCATGCAACAAATTCTTTCTCATGTAGCAAGTTCTTTCTCATGCAACAAATTCTCTATCGTGTAGCAAGTTCTTTCATGTAGCAACTTCTTTCTCATGCAACAAATTAATCTCTCATGCAACAAATTCTCTCTCATGTAGCAAGTTCTTTCTCATGCAACAAAGTCTCTCTCGTGTAGCAAGTTCTTTCTCATGCAACAAATTATTCTCTCATGCAACAAATTCTCTCATGTAGCAAAGTTATTTCTCTTGCATCAAATTACATGATGCAACAAAATGTCTTATAAAGTGAAATGTTTCTCACGTTACAGCAGAGCCTGGAGGTGGGTAACGAAGGTAAGTTAACAGCAGTGGTGGTGACCTTGTGTGTGCGATCATCACCACACACACACACACACACACACACACACACACACACACACACACACTCACTCACTCACTCACTCACACACACACACACACACACACACACACACACACACACACACACACACACACACACACACACACACTCACTCACTCACTCACTTCACACACACACACACACACACACACACACCACCATGGCCATCCGTACTGTACATACCAACAACTGGATTCTAAAAGGTTGGTAAATTGAATATTTTTATCTGAAGTAGAGATGTAGAGTTTAACCTGTAGGTGTACCTTATAGAATTGCGTCAAAATGGCGGTATTTTTACACAGTGACTCTAGTAACTGGTTGTTAGCGTATATAAAGGGTTTTGGGATTAATTTGTCTCGTATTTTAGAATGGGATAAATTTAGGGTGTTTTTTTTTAAAGTATTTTTGTATCGTGGAGTGTGTGTGAGTGTGTGTGTGTGTGTGTGTGTGTGTGTGTTCGTCCCATCACCCCAGGTAAACACAAAGGAATCTCTCACCATCCTCTCATATCTCTGCCACCATCAGCAGCTGGGTCGTACTGGGGGTCCACTGTGTCAGCCGTATCCTCCTTTATTACGTCAGAGGTAAGGAGGGACACGTCAGCGAGAGCTATGGTACCAAAGGAGTGAGATTTAATACATTTTTCGTCAGCTTCCTACAACACTTGAAGGATCTTGAAATATTCTCCCAGTTTGGACACTTTATTACTTCTTCCTTGTTCTTTCTCTTCCTTCTTTCTCCATTCCTGATTCCTTTTCCCTTCTTTCTTCTTCCCTTCTTTTTCTTAGTTTTTCGCCTTCCTTTCCTTTATTTTTTTTCTCTTTTCTTCTTCTTTCCTTTCTTCTTGCTTCTCTCTCCTCCCTTTGTCACCCTTCCTTCCTTTCTTCCTCTCTCCTCTTGTTTCTCTCTCCCTTCCTTCTTTCCTATCTCCTCTTCCTCTCCTCCTTCCTTTTTCCCTACCTTTTGCTTCTACTGTATGCCTCTTCATTCCTGCATCTCTCACCTTCCTTCTTGATTTCCTCCTCCCCCTCCTCTCCTCTCTCACCCCTCCCACAACCCAGGTTTGAGGTGGAGAAAATGAAGTTATTTCTGGGAATGAAGTGAAAATCGTAACTCCTACACGGCCTGGCTCTCAACGTCTAACTAAATACTAATTACTCTATTAATCAATCAGGTAAAGGCATTTCCCTGATGGTGTGATGATATTTTTGTCGTATTTATTGAACTCAGGAAATGGTTACGACAGGTTGGGATTTACGTCAAAAAAAATTTACTGACTGTTAGATTAAGTTCCTGGTCTGACGTGTGTACATGAGGGTGTGTATATGATGGTGTGTACATGAGGGTGTGTATATGATGGTGTGTACATGAGGGTGTGTATATGATGGTGTGTACATGAGGGTGTGTATATGATGGTGTGTACATGAGGATATGATGGTGTGTACATGAGGTGTATATGATGGTGTACATGAGGGTGTGTATATGAGGGTGTGTATGAGGGTGTGTACATGAGGTGTGTACATGAGGGTGTACATGAGGGTGTGTATATGGAGGGTGTGTATATAGGTGTATATGAGGGTGTACATGAGGGTGTACATGAGGTGTATATGATGGTGTGTACATGAGGGTGTGTATATGATGGTGTACATGAGGGTGTGTATATGAGGGTGGTAATGAGGGTGTGTACATGAGGGTGTGTGTATATGAGGGTGTGTGCATGAGGGTGTGTCTTGAGGGTGTGTATATGAGGGTGTATGGAGTGTACATGATGGTGTGTACATGAGGTGTACATGAGGGTGTGTTTGAGGGTGTGTAATAGTGTGTACAGAGGTGTGTATATGAGGGTGTGTACATGAGGGTGTGTACATGAGGGTGTGTACATGAGGGTGTGTGTACATGAGGGTGTGTATATGAGGGTGTGTGTACATGAGGGTACATGAGGGTGTGTACATGAGGTGTGGACATGAGGGTGTGTACATGAGGGTGTGTACATGAGGGACAGGGTGTGTACATGAGGTGTGTATAGAGGTGTGTACATGAGGGTGTGTACATGAGGTGTGTACATGAGGTGTGCATGATGTGTACATGAGGGTGTGTATATGAGGTGTACATGAGGTGTACAGGGTATATGAAGGTGTGTATGAGGGTGTATGATGGTGTGTATGAGGGTGTATGAGGTGTACATGAGGGTGTGTATTATGGTGTATGATGGTGTGTACATGATGGTGTGTACATGAGGGTGTGTATATGAGGGTGTGTATATGAGGGTGTGTACATGAGGGTGTGTACATGAGGGTGTGTACATGAGGGTGTGTATTTGAGGGTGTGTATATGAGGGTGTGTACGTGATGGTGTGTACATGATGGTGTGTACATGAGGGTGTGTATATGAGGGTGTGTATATGAGGGTGTGTACGTGATGGTGTGTACATAATGGTGTGTACATGAGGGTGTGTATATGAGGGTGTGCATATGAGGGTGTGTACATGATGGTGTGTACATAATGGTGTGTACATGATGGTGTGTACATGATGGTGTGTTGTACATGGAAGTGTTCGTAGCCGCTCAGACTAAACGGTGGATTTACGAAGATTCAAATATATTATTGTTATTTCTCCCCGCTACTATAGAGGCTGTGCACAGCTTCCACGTCATAATGGTCATTGTCCTTGAGCTGTAGTCTTCTAATAAACTTGTTAAGTAGATGCTGTTTGGCGGTATTTTTCTTGTTCTTGTTGGGGTTCGTGGTCTGTCGTGACGTCACCTTTTGTTTACGTTTGTAGTCTCTCTCTCTCTCTCTCTCTCTCTCTCTCTCTCTCTCTCTCTCTCTCTCTCTCTCTCTCTCTCTCTCTCTCTCTCTCTCTCTCTCTCTCTCCACCAGAGCACTCAGCAGAACAACTACCATATGTTCAATTCATACATATAATAACATTCAAACTAACGTTCTATTTCAATATATAACTTTTACCCTTAAAATATACCCTTGGGAAAAAATATATATATAGTAAATATCTATCTATCTATCTATCTATCTATCTATCTATCTATCTATCTATCTATCTATCTATCTTCATCCATGTATGTATCTTAAGTTACACATTGATACAAATAATTCACACATAGATAGCATACTCCATACAGTTAGTAATCTTCATACACGTTTAACACATATTAAGAGTAACATCCTATTAGTGAGACAAGAGCTGACCTTAAATTGATTTACCTGAGAATTCTGAAAGGCTTACCTGTACCTTTGAAATGTCAAGTGTACGCAACCTTGTGTGTGTGTGTGTGTGTGTGTGTGTGTGTGTTAGGATGTAATGGGTTAGCAATATTAATAGTGTACCGGGGATGGAAAAGAAAGAGGTGGGAAAGGAGGAAGGAAGGAAGGAAGGAATAATGAGAGAAAGGTGAGACGAGGAAGAAGAGATACGGAAGAGAAGAAGGGAGGGAAGGAAGGTAGAGGAAAAATAATGGGGAAGAAGAAAGGGATAAAGAGGAAGGGACGGAAGGAAGGAAGAATAAAGAAGAAGAAGGGAGGGAAAGAAGGAGGAACAAAGAGGAAGAAGGGGGAAGGAAGGAGGAGAAAAGAGGAAAAAGGGGGGAAGGAAGGAGGAATAAAGAGGAAAAACTGAAAAATGAAGGGAAGGCGAGACGACGAGGAAGGAAGAGTGTGGGTAGAATAGATAGAATTAAAGAATGATTAAAATAACAAGATAAATAGCCAGATAGAGAAAAAAAGAGAGGCAGACAGGCAGACATAAGGACAGAAACGAAAAGAAAAAGCGAAAAGAGAGAGAGATAGAAAAAAATAAATCACGAACGAGGAATAAAAGTAAACAGGTAAAAAAAAAATAAGACAATTAAAAAAAACCTACAAGAATAACGATAAGAATCACAATAGAATAAAACACATTAAAAATACATATTATAAAACAGATGAGAGAGAAAACGAAAACAGACGTAGGGGAAACTGTATCAAAGACAGATCAAAAATAGAAACAGGGTGAGACAAGAAGAAAAACTGGGAATGGAAAAAAAAAAAATAAGTGAAAGAATATTAAGAGCATAATGGAGAGAGAATGAGAGAGAAGAAAATAATATGGAAAAGAATAGACAAAAAAAATGAGATCTAGCGAAAGGAAAGGTTTTATAAAAGCTTATTGGGAGGGTGAGGGGGATGTGTATAGTGGTCAAGTGGATACAGCTCACTCACCTCCCGTCCTAAGTGTTACTGGTTCACGTCTAGGACACACCCAGTCGACCTAGCTTTGTATGGGTACTTAGCTTTGATGGGTATTTACTTAGCTTTGATAGGTACTTACTTAGCTTTGATGGGTATTTTGCTTAGGTTTGTATGGGTACTTAGCTTTGATGGGTATTTTGCTAAGCTTTGTATGGGTACTTACTGAGCCTGTATGGGTATATACTTAGCTTTGTGGGTATTTGCTTATCTGCGTATAGGTACTTAGCTTTGCAGTTGAGGAAGAAAAGATAGTCGAGTACAGTGTTAGTTATACAGTGTACTGTGTCAGGACTGCTCTTAATGAGACTTAATACCTGTGAGACCAACTTTCATTCGGGGAGAACATGATAGGTGTGGCAGTAAATATGGTGGAGAGTAATAAAGAAACCTAATCTAACCTAACATAACCTAACCTCCGCCTCTCCCCTGACACACACACACACACACACACACACACACACACACACACACACACACACACACTACTTTCCTTTCCATTACTTATTCCTCTTTATGTTATGATAGCTGTTCGCATTTGAGGAAAAACTGTGTCTCTCTTTTACAATAAATGCCTCACTCCATGTTAAGTATTCTCGTTGTAATTTCCTTTGGCATCCTTTAAAAACATCCGGGTGGGAGTTGCACGCTCTATCGTCAATTCTGTTTCCACTTTCAGCTTCTCTTGCCACTATAACCAGGGTTTAATATCGTGCTCTTCCTTATTACACGGTTATATTAATGGTTATGGACCACCACTACACTCTGATTCTCCCAGTTACTTTTGCCTCCAGCCATCGTGGTGGCTCAGACAAGCAGACTGGTTGCTAGGGTAGTAATGTACCATAACAACCACGGTGGCTCAGACAAGCAGACTGGTTGCTAGGGTAGTAATGTACCATAACAACCATGGTGGCTCAGACAAGCAGACTGGTTGCTAGGGTAGTAATGTACCATAACAACCATGGTGGCTCAGACAAGCAGACCTGTTGCTAGGGTAGTAATGTACCATAACAACATGTTATAACCCTCATGTTTACACCATAATTGTTGACAAAACATAAGTAAGTGTTTGTGTCATTCATTTACACAGTCTACACTACACTATGTGATGATCCTCACTGTGAAGAGACGTCCTCAGATGTTGGATTGTCTGAGTCAGCCTCACAGGTAAACAAAGTGCGCACGAAGAACAGTTCTTATTGGTCCATTTGATAGAAGTGGACCGGGTCATTGGTAGGTCACTTGTTTCCATGACCTCACACCGTCACCTCCCCTGTGTTAGAGCGATCACTCTACTCGTTACTCCACCGAATGTCAACAATACAGAACCTTAAGCACCACACAACCCAACACACTCCTTCACAGCTGTCTCTCCCACACACCTTGAGACAGTGTCACTCTCTAGTCACACATCTTTGCCTTTAACACTAATAATGATTTATGTTTTATGTTTGGGTAGTGAAGGAAACACGACAAAGAGATGGAGCTTTATCCCTGACGTGTTTCATTCACTACCATCTGTCCACTAAGAGCAATGTTCATATTTTTATGTTTTATTTATCAAGTCCACCGATTCGTTTATCTACATGAAAACATATCAATTATCAATATACAGAAATATTTAAGAGATCAACACCAAATATTAAAATATAATTATTGGTTACTAAAAATATTATTTGGAAATTCTCTCAGTACATTACTAACACAAGTTATCGTACCTGTCATATGGTCAGAGTAGTCTTGACCTCCTCTTGTCAACCCCAACACTACCAAGTTAGAGACAACGCTCAGGCTCCATGTTCAGGTATAATGAGGCTGGTGGGCTTAGGATATCCACCCAAAATCATTTAGTTCTCTCGACACATTAAGACTTTATGCTGGGTACCGCTAGACGAATTCAGCGTAGATAAAACTTTCAGCACTGAGAGGGTCAGATACATTCCTCACGCTGGGGCATCATCACCCCACACGTCAAGTACTTCTAGGAGCCCGTGAGCAGAACTTACTGTACTGTAGACACAAACGGACACACGAAGATACTCAACAACACTGTCATATAGATTCGCTCCCACAAATGGAAAGGGAATGTTTGTTTGAGTATCTTGGCACAGCGTCAAATGAGTTCACGAGCCGCTACGCTGCCTCCTTACTACTGTTTGTGAAAGATTAATATGCAAATGGATAATATGCAAATGAGGGATATGCAAATGAATGAATGAAGAAACTTTGAGGGAATGAAAGATATATATAGACTCTATCATATACTGTATGTGATAACCTCCATCACCATTAATATTAAAGTCATCTTTATCACCAATTCACTACACCATCATCACTATCATTACCACAAACAATACACCATCACTCCCACAAACACTACACCATCACCCTCACAAACACTACACCATCATCACTATCCTCACCACAAACAATGCACCATCACCACCACAAACACTACATCATCATCATCATCATCATCACAAACAATACACCATCACTCCCACAAACACTACACCATCACCCTCACAAACACTACACCATCATCACTATCACCACCACAAACACTACACCATCACCCTCACAAACACTACACCATCATCACTATCATCATCATCATAATCATCATCATCATCATCATCATCATCATCATCATCATCATCATCATCATCATCATCATCACCACCACCACCACCACCACCACCACCACTACACCATCATCACCACAAATACTACAGTGCACCATCATCACCATCACCACAAATACTACACCATCATCACCATCACCACAAATACTACACCATCATCACCATCACCACAAATACTACACCATCATCACGATCACCACCACAAACACTACACCATCATCACCATCACCACCAAACACTACAATATCCCCACCATAAACACTACACCATCACCATCATAAACACTAACCATCACCATCACCATAAACACTTACACCATCACCATCCCACCATAAACACTACACCATCACCATCCCCACCCATATAAACACTACACCATCACCATCCCCCACCATAAACACTCACACCATCATCACCGTCACCACCACAAACACTACACCATCACCATCCCCACCATAAACACTACACCATCACCATCCTCACCATAAACACTACACCATCACACCATCACCAACACCACATACACTACACCATCACCTCATCCCCCACTCATAAACACTAATTCATCACCATCCCCCACCATAAACACTACACCATCACCATCCCCCACCATAAACACTACACCATCACCATCCCACCATAAACACTACACCATCACCATCCCCACCTGTAAACACTACACCATCATCCCCTGCACCATAAACACTACACCATCACCATCCCCACCATAAACACTACACCATCACCATCCCCACCATAAACACTACACCATCACCATCCCCACCATAAACACTACACCATCATCACCATCACCACCACAAACACTACACCATCACCATCCCCACCATAAACACTACACCATCACCATCCCCACCATAAACACTACACCATCATCACCATCACCACCACATACACTAACTGCCTCACCCATCAATATATGTCAACTTACCCCTTTTACCGTTTAAATATATATATATATATAATCACTACTAAAATGTACAAATTTAATGACCCCTTAATAAAAGTTATATACAGTGTGTACTATTGCTCGCCCCAATCTGTTGTTGTGCTTTTAAAAGACTTCATATTATTGTTTGATATTTATATTGAAAAAACTCGGATATTTTCACTTATCGTAATATTTTTGAAGTTCATTTAATAACACAAAAAAATATATATTATATACGGAAATTTTGTATCCATAAATGTAATTCTTTTTTAGTATTTGTTTCGTTGTTGTGATGTGATTAAGACAAATATTTATATGTATGGTCGCTGTTCCAACAATATTTTTTGGCGGGGAGAAATGTAAGTTATATATTTAAGAAAAAAATCGCTATTGAAGAATTTTTTTTTTTTTTTTATGTATTTTGTTGTTCTTGATTTACTTTTACATAAGGTATTATTACTATGATTATTATTATTATTATTATTATTATTATTATTATTATTATTATTATTATTATTATTATTATTATTATTATTATTATTATTATTATTATTATTATCAAAACTCAAGACATAAACCATAATACAAGATAAATAAAGGAGACACACACATACACACAATAAAGAGGAAGAGTGGAAAGAAACGGATAATAATGGGAGTGTAAGAAAAATTATTAAAGATATTTGGCAAGTGAAAATATTGGCCCACCCACACCTTGTTCTCCTCTCCTACGACCTCTTGAGACTGTTAGGTTTCTTGGAGTCACACCCTGAATTAATTATCAATGTTGTGAGAGTTTTATTACTATTATTTTTTATATTATTATTATTATTATTATTATTATTATTATTATTATTATTATTATTATGTGGGATACTGATAGTAGTAATAGTTTAATAATAATGATAACGATAGTAGTACTTTAGTAGTTGGATAAAAATAATAGTAGTAGTATTAGTAGTAGTAATAGTAGAGCACCTGCGACCTACATTTTTCACATACACTAACTGTATACATCTTTGACGTACACCAACGCACACAGTCATGAAACGACGTCTTGATGACAATGCTTTTCTTTACCTGAATCATGACTCGTGTGTGTGTGTGTGTGTGTGTTTAGACTTACACACACACACACACACACACACGTAGTTTCCCACAATATTGTATTTCACATCAATGAGTTTGTTTGTGAGCTTTGATCGTCTGGTTGGGTCATTGAGGTCGATGGGCTCAATGGGCTCACACTGGGCGTGTTCTCACTAGGCTCATGCTGGGCTCACGCTGGGCTCACTGGGCTCACACCGTCTTCACACAGTAACTCGGTCACTAAAATCTTCACCATCAATACTTTACATATTCTCACTCGTAGAAAATATCCAATGTGATATCCAATATTTTTCTACACACACATATGATAGAGACTTCATATTTTTCCGTAGATTATATCGGTGCCAGGGGCTGGTTCCTCCGCCCTGACATGAGGCCACGTCACCACCACCACCATCAGCTCTTGGTCACAACAGATGAATCAAAACATTCTGCGCAATGTCTAATTTTGACCCTGACGTCTGGAGTATACCTTTAGATGTACGAGTGTCTGTGGACATTTATGGTGGCCTCGTAGCGTCTTAACAGTCATTTAAGGGCCTTACTATACACACATACACGCACAAACAACACCTTCTGACACTCACAAACAGATGCGGTAGTTCACGGATAGTCACTGATTGAAATATACCAACTTGTATCGGTGGGGAGATGTGTGTGCACGTCTCTCCCGGCTGGATGCTGGAGCTCTTGCAGGATGCTTGGCTATCCCGGCCCAGAGTGTCGTACTGCACTGCTCTGCCTCACTACCCCTCCCTCCCATTCCTCCAATCCCTCCCATCCCTCCCCCAACCTTTACTCATCAACTAAACTCCAATTATCTACTCCCTCTTACTCTAACATACACCCATTGCCATTCACGTACACTACAACAAGGAGTAAATAGAGCAAAAAGGAGGAAGGGAAGAGAGAGTATGAGGGAGGAGTAAGAGTGAACGTCATACGTCAGGCGTTAGTATTGATTGTGGCCGAGAGCCCGGAATCGATAGCAAGGAGTTGGTACAGGGGAAGTGGCACTCATGGGGGCTCATTCTGGAGGTGCCTGTGTCACTGTCACCTGTGCTAGTGCCACACACAGGTGTTCAAGACAAAGGTGACACAGGTATGCGAAGGTTGCGGGGGGTGGGGTGAGGAGATGGGGTATGGGGGTGTTAGCTGCACAGGGGAGGGGAGGAGGGGTCTGTCATGCTTAAAGATGATGGCAGGACAACTCGGTCACGCGCCTGATGACGCCCGCCCCTCTGCACCTCCGCCTCCCTCCCAGCCGCCCTACCCACCCGCCCCTGCTATACCTCCTGCCTCCTCCAGCCGCCCTTCCCACACCTGCCCTGCTACACCTCCGACCTCCTCCCAGCCGCCCTAACCCACACCCGCCCCTGCTACCTCCGACCTCCCTCCAGCAGCCAACCCACACCACCCCACCACCTCCGACCTCCCCTCCCAGGCCCTTAACCCACACCTGCCCCTGCTACCTCGACCTCCCAGCCGCCAACCACCCGCCCTCTGCCCCTCCGACCTCCCTCCCAGCCTGCTCCTTTGCCCTGCTACCTCCGACCTCCTCCCAGCCGCCCTTAACCCCCCTGCTACCTCCGACCTCTCCCTCCAGCCGCCCACCCTTCCACCCTGCTACACCTCCGACCTCCCTCCAGCATTTAACCCCACCCCGCCCCCCTGCCTCAGACCACCCTCCCAGCCGCCTAACCCACACCCCACTGCACCTCACCTCCCTCTGGCCATATGCCCCACACCGCCTGCTACACCTCCGACCTCCCTCCCAGCCGCCCTAACCCCACCCCCCCTGCCTCCGACCTCCCCTCCCAGCCGCCCTTAATCCCACCGCCCCTTACACCTCCGACCTCCCCTCACTTCCTCTTCACCCGCCCTGCTACACCTCCGACCTCCCTTGTGCGCCGCCAACACCCCACCCTGCTACCTCCAGCCTCCTCCCATGCCCTTAACCCCCTGCTACACCTCGACCTCCTCCAGCAGCCCCTTAACCCACACCCTGCTACCTCCTGACCTCCCTCTGTGACATAACCCCCCTTGCTAGCCTCCCTCATGCCCTAACCCCACACCGCCCTGCCACCTCCGATCCTCCAGCCGCCTAACCCACCGCCCCTGCACCTCCGACCTCCTCCCAGCAGCCCTTAACCCCACGCTCCTTGCCGACCACCCTCCCAGCAGCCCCAACCCACCGCCCTGCTACAGCCACCCTCCCAGGCGCCCTTAACCCCACCCGCCCCTGCTGCAACCACCCTCCCAGCCCTTAACACACGCCCCTGCCACCCGGCCACCTCAGCAGCCTCCAACACACCGCCCCTGCACCGACCACCTCCCAGCAGCTCCTTAACCCACACCCTGCTGTCACATCACAGCTGGGCAAAATATTCTGAATCCAACCTAACCCCTAACCAAACCCTGACCTGACCCTAACCTTTATTTATATACACGAAATTTAAATAACGATATTGCGTTACTGAAGAATCTTTGGTCTGTGTGGGTCGGCGTGGTGAGGTGGTATGTTAAAGCCTCTCTCTCTCTCTCTCTCTCTCGTGGGACATGTATCTATTCCCTCGCACATTAGGATTGTCTCCTGATATCTGATCGATCCTGTGGCCATCACCACCCCCAGACACTAGTGTTCATCCATCACCTCCCAGACACTAGTGGCTGGCCATCACCCCAGACATAGTGGCTGGCCTCCTACCCCAGACACTGGTGGCTGGCCCTCCCACCCCCAGACACTAGTGGCTGGCCATCACCACCCCCAGACACTAGTGGCTGCCATCACCACCCCCAGACACTAGTGGCTGGGCATCCCACCTCCCAGACACTAGTGGCTGGCCATCACCACCTCCAGACACCTAGTGCACATCACCACTCCAGATGGCCCATCACCACCTCCAGACACTAGTGGCTGGCCATCACCACCCCAGACACTAGTGGCTGGCCATCACCACCCCCAGACACTAGTGGCTGGCCATCACCACCTCCAGACACTAGTGGCTCATCACCACCTCCAGACACTAGTGGCTGGCCATCACCACCTCCAGACACTCAGGGGCCATCACCACCCCCAGACACTAGTGGCTGGCCATCACCACCCCAGACACTAGTGGCTGGCCATCACACCCAGACACCAGTGGCTGGCCATCACCACCTCCAGACACTAGTGTGGCCACCATCACCTCCAGACACTAGTGGCTGGGCCATCACCTACCTCCAGACACTAGTGGCTGGCCTCACCCCAGACACTAGTGGCCACACCACCCCCAGACACTAGTGGCTGGCCATCACCACCTCCAGACACTAGTGGCTGGCCATCACCACCTCCAGACACTAGTGGCTGGCCATCACCACCTCCAGACACTAGTGGCTGGCCATCACCACCCCCAGACACTAGTGGCTGGCCATCACCACCTCCAGACACTAGTGGCTGGCCATCACCACCTCCAGACACTAGTGGCTGGCCATCACCACCTCCAGACACTAGTGGCTGGCCATCACCACCTGACACTAGTGGCTGGCCATCACCACCTCCAGACACTAGTGGCTGGCCATCACCACCCCAGACACGGTACATCACCACTCCCAGACACAAGACCTAACCCAACCTAATCTAACCTAACAAATCATAAATTAACCCAACCCAACCAAACGCAACCCAACCCATTCCAACCAAAGCAAACCGAACCAAACCCAACCCAACCAAACCCAACCCAACCCAACCAAACCCAGCCCAACCCATTCCAACCCAACCTAACTTAACCAAACCCAACCTCAACCAACCCAACCAACCAACTTAACCCATAATTTATGATAGAACTATGGGCAATTACCATAACACCCAAATCCTAATGGCATCAACTCAATCTATCAAGCTTATCGGGAATCGAACCTGGGACCATTGACTTGAGAGGCGAATGTCCTCTTAGAAAACTTGTCCTCCTTATTCTGAGCTTTATATGTGAGAGACTCCATTGAGATAGGGGGAGATATAGAGACAGGCCATTTTTAGTAATTTATAACACATTGAATAGGAGAGAGATCTTTTGTATGGCCAAAGTTTATATCCAGGGGAGCACTGGTGGTGGTGGTGGTGGTGTGTGGTGTGTGTGGTGGTGGTGGTGGTGGTGGTGGTGGTGGTGGTGGTGGTGGCGGTGTGGAGTTAACTGGTGGTGGTGGTGGTGGTGGTGGTGGTGATGGTGGGTGGGAGAGGAGAGTCTTGCCTTCTACTGTGGTTCGGAATTGAGAGATAAGCACTTTTGAGAGATGATGGTGTACCTTGGAGAGATAATGGTGTACTTGAGAGATAATGTGGTACCTTTTGAGATAATGGTGTACCTTGGAGAAATAATGGTAATTTTGAGAGATAATGGTACCTTTATGGAAATAATTTGTACTTTGGAGAGATAATGGACTTTGGAGAGATAAGGTTTGTACCTTGAGAGATAATGGTGTACCTTGAGAGATAATGGTGTACTTTGAGAGATAATGGTGTACCTTGAGAGATATTTGTGACATTTGACAGATAGACTTAGAAACCTTATTGTTATTTATACAACATATACTGTATACCAAGTGACCTTGTATATACCAGGACACCTGTATATACCAAGTGACACCTGTATTTACCAAGGACACCTATATACTAAGGACACCTGTATATACCAAGGACACTCTGTATACTAAGTGACACCTGTATATATACTAAGGACACCTGTATATACCTAAGTGACACTGTATATACTATGACACCTATATACCATGTGACACCTGTATACTATGACACCTGTATATACTCAAGTGACACCTGTATATCAAGTGACACCTGTATATACCAAGGACACCTGTATACTAGTGACCTGAATTAAGACACCTGGGTGACACCTGTATATACCAAGTGACACCTGTATATACCAAGTGACACCTGTGTATACCATGACACCTGTATATGTACCTAAGTGGCACCTGTATATACCATGACACCTGTATATACCAAGTGACACCTGTATATACAAGTGACACCTGTATATACCTAAGTGACACCTGTATATACCAAGGGCACCTGTATATAAAAAGTGACACCTATATCCATGGCACCTGTATACCAAGTGACACCTATATACAGTGACACTCTGTATATACCAAGGACACCTAGTATACCAAGGACACCTGTATATACTTAAGTGACACCTGTATATACCAAGTGACACCTGTATATACCAGTGACACCTGTATTTACTAAATGACACCTGTATATACCAAGACACCTGTATATACCAAGTGACACCTGTATATACTATATACCTGTGTATACCAAGTGACACCTGTATATACCAAGTGAAACCTGTATACTAAGGACACCTGTGTATACCAAGTGACACCTATATACCATAGCACCTGTTTACCAAATGACACCTGTATATACAGTGACACCTGTATATACCGAGTGACACCTTGTATATACCAGTGACACCTGTATATACCAAGTGACACCTGTATATACTGAGGACACCTGTATATACCATGACACCTGTATATACCAAGTGACACCTGTATATACCAAGTGACACCTGAGCAAGACACCTGTATATACCAAGACACCTGTACAGTGACACCTGTACAAAGTGACACCCAAAGTGACACCTGTACAGTGACACCCGAATATACCGAGTGACACCAAAACTGTCCACACCTGCACACTTATCTTGCCACACCTGTTCTTGATCCCAGATGGTGGTCGAGCCAGCATCGTCTCCCCCGTCTCCTGCCTGTGTTGTGTGACCCAGGTGACAGCTCCTTACTGACAGGTATTGACACAGCTGCCTCTCTCCTGTCGGGTTCTCAGTGACGTTCATCTGAGAGGTATACATAAAGTTGACGGTGTACTGTCTCTCCGTCCTGTAGGTGAAGAGGAAGAGGAGGTGGAGGGGAGGAGGGAGGAGGTGGAGGAGGAGGAGGAGGAGGACGAGGGAGAGGAGACGATGGTGGTATTTGGTGAGGATTGGTATGTGTAAATGTTTTGTTTGTGGTGGGGCCCTGGGCGGTGTTACTGGTGGAGAAGCAATTAGGTATTGTGTGGATCTTGTGTCCCTCTGCCTCGAGTGGCTGCATGTCTCTTATATTTATCTTTGCATCTCTCTTAACCTTATTAACTTTCTGTCTCTTTATATATATGAATCTCTCACTCTCTTCCATTACCTCTTTCTTTGTTTATCTTTCTGTCTCTTTATCTCTCTTTTTATCTCTTGTTATCTGTTTCCCTCTTACCATCTCTCTTTATCTCTCTGCTTCCTTTCCTTTTCTCTTGATATATTCTGTTTCTCTCTCTTTATCTCCTCTCTTTCTATTCCCATCTCTATAAGCTATAAGAACTTGGACCTATTAGAACTTGGACCTATTAGAACGGGGCCTATTAGAACGGGGGCCTTTTAGAACTGGGATCTATTAGAACTTGGACCTATTAGAACGGAGGCCTATTAGAACGAGCGCCTTTTAGAACTGGGATCTATTAGAACTTGGACCTATTAGAAATGGGATCTATTAGGACTTGAACCTATTAGTACTGGTACCAAATAGAACTTGGGGCCTTTCAGAACTGGGGCCTGTTATATCTGGAGTCTATTAGAACTGGGACCTATTAGGACTGGGGCATATTAGAACTTGGAGACTATTAGAACAGATGCCTATTATAAATGGGGCCTATTGGTGCTCTTACTTCTTTAATCTACATAAAGGAGAGAGAGAGAGAGAGAGAGAGAGAGAGAGAGAGAGAGAGAGAGAGAGGGAACAGGGTACCTTTTAATAAACCAAACAACATCATGTTTTATCACCTACATTTAAAACCTGGTGGTCACGTAAACCGCTTTATGATCACCTCAGGTAAACTATCCGGCTTATCTGGTGGACGGGAGACAAGTGTGTGTGTGTGTGTGTGTGTGTGTGTGTGTGTGTGTGTGTGTCTGTGTGTCTGTGTGTGTGTCTGTGTGTGTGTCTGTGTGTGTGAGTCTGTGTGTGTCTGTGTGTGTGTGTGTGTGTGTGTGTGTGTGTGTGTGTGTGTGTCTGTGTGTGTGTCTGTGTGTGTGTGTGTGTGAGTGTGTGCAGGTGTGTGTGTAATAAATAATAATAATAATAATAACGGTTTATTGAAATAGCTTGGCAGCCAGAAGGCTGAAAATATACAGTACTGTGTGTCTGTGTGTGTGTGTGTGCAGGTGTGTGTGTGGTGGTGTGTGTGTGTGTGTGTGTCTGTGTGTGTGTGCTGTGTGTGTGTGTCTGTGTGTGTGTCTGTGTGTGTGTGTGTGTGTGTGTGTGTGTGTGTGTGTGTGTGTGGTGTGTGTGTGTGTGTGTGTGGTGTGCAGGTGTGTGTATGTACAAATAATAATAATAATAATTAACGGTTTATTGAAATTGATTGGCAGCTGGAAAATATACAGTACTGTGTGTCTGTGTGTGCAGGTGTGTGTGCAGGTGTGTGTGTGTGTGTGTGTGTCTGTGTGTGTGCAGGTGTGTGTGTGCAGGTGTGTAGTAGTAGTAGTAGTAATAGTAGTAGTAGTACAGGTCAGTACAGTACTGCTAATACGACACACGGCAATACTAATATGATAACCTCACACACTAATACCATCCAACATGGCGTTAGTATTACTCTAAAACTATAATAATTAAATAATTTGCGGTAGTTTAGTATTTTAACGATAATGATAATTAAACCTTGATTATGAAGAAAAAACAAATTGCGTAATTGCTTGTTAGGAAATTCACCAAACTACAGATGTAAACACAAAAGGAGCTCTGACGACCAATCTAACCCTCGAGAAATATCAGTGACCAGTCAGAGACGACAGGGGTAACAATGACCAATCAGCTGGAGGGAGAGAAGCGGGTAGGTGATGCCAGCCAGAGAATCACCTCAGTCAGTGCTTGGCTACACACACACACACACACACAGGGAACATCATTGTTTTTGTGTGTTTGTGTTTTAATGTTAATATATAAACAACATTCCCCACAGTGACAATATTAAGACCCGATCATCATTAACGAGTGTTTTATTCAATATTGTGAGTAAAAATGACCAGTGAAACGAAGAAAATGAGGTAAACGAGTGGAAATATTTACGTTGGTGGTATGACTCATCATAGAAAACGCGAACCATCACACCTAAGCGACGCCATGACACAGGTGGTGTTGCCAACCGTCACTAACTGGAGTGTGGTGGAGGGATGGGGGGTGGGGGGGGTGGATGGGTGTGTAGGGGTGTGGTGGGATGTGTTTGTGTTTGTATCTATCTTCTCTCAGTACCTCAACCAACCGCACAAATAAACATCTCGCACACACACACAGTACGTCGACCCTCTGATGATAGCTAAGCCAGTCTCCGAGGCGCTCAGTGCCGGATTAACCATGAGGCACTTGAGGCACTGACCTCCGCCCCCGACTCTAGGCCCCCAAATCCAAACATTCTCGAAGTTAGCGTATAAACATGAACTTCGTTCAACGATGTCCTGGCAACGTCTCAATTTTCTGGCTCTTATGAACATTAAATGTGTTATTTTGCAGAAGCTTAATATTGATGAAATCATTGATAAATTTTGGTATATTTTGTTCTTGTTATTTATATATACCTTGAGGGTAGGGGGCCCTGTTCCTCAGGCCTGCTTAATCCGGCCCTGCCCCCCTCAAGATAGCCAAGATATATACAAATTGCGCTTCTTTGATCTTAACCGCGCACAGGGTAATTCTCTGTATAAAAGTGATATATTTTCTGTGAGGCTGAGTGGAGGTGGGTGGAGGAGGGTTAGAGTGGGTGGAGGGTATGGTTGAGGTGGGTGAAGGTGGGATAGGTGCAAGGGGGTAGGTGTCGGAGGGTAGTGGGTAAGGTCGTGGTGGGTTAGGTTAAGTTTGGTTATGTTTGGTTAGATTAGGTTTGGTTAGGTGAGGCTGTAAGTGGCACTAGTGTGGGTGTCAGGGTCAGGTATGCTAATGAGGGAGTCCTTACTGTACTGTACCATCTATTTAGTGCTTTATATCTGCACAAAGGCTCTCCAAGTGTAATAATATTAATAATAATAATTAACGATTTATTGAAAAAAGTTCTGCAGCCCGAAGGCTGGAAATGTACATTAGACAAAGATGACTTATTGCATTCAAAGACATGGGGTAGTTGGGTCGTTTAACAAAAGCTTTCATTACTAAAAGGAGAAGGAACATGAATTGAACATACAAATTATAGTTTACAGTTGATGGCCCGGGCTGGTCTCTTGCCATACTGTGTGAGGTCACGTAGGCCACGGGGTAATGTGGTGCAGTAACTCGTCCATATGTGTTGATATGAAGGACATCACGTAGTCATGGAGACCGTGTGGTGTGAGGTAGTGTCACAGTACCTCACCTTATGGTCCGGTTGTAAAGCCGACCCACTGTTGTTCCCAGAGTGGACTGATTAATACCGCCTGGTCAGAAGATGGTGGTCGGATCCCAGGGGCGCTAATTTCACTGGTGGGTCATGGCTCTCGCTGGTACTGTCTACTGCTTAATTCATTGGCGTAAACACTGTTCGACACTGTTCCCACTTCTTTCCGAAACGAAAATGTCACTTTTGGAGGGATTATGTCGATATCTTGGTGGTGAGGATGGGTCGAGGAGAGGGACTTGAGGAATGGGCCAACATTGGCCGAGAGCAGCTCCTCAGCAGGAGCAGGCGCCCGATAGGTTATAGCTCTCCAGTGTGTGTGTGTGTGTGTGTGTGTGTGTGTGTGTGTGTGTGTGTGTGTGTGTGTGTATGAGTATTGTATATATGTATTGTGTATACTTGTATGAACATTGTGTATAAATATTATACATGTACTCGTATTACTCAACTATCGCTACCAAGTCTGCATCCTGACCAGCATGTCTCTTGTGCCGGGATGTACAGTATCTTACACTCGGCAGGAATGTTTATGATCCGTACTTTGTCGCGTAATAATTATTCCTTGTGTCTGTCTTGATAACCAGAATAGTGCATGGCCTGTTCTCTGGGGCCTGGTCCACATGATACCGATACAATCACACGTATTGCTGACCAAAGATCTCTCGCCTCGGGGTTCAGGAAATGACACAACTTTCGCTATGCAAATTATCGCGAAATTCTCAGATTATTGGCTAAGGATGCGACCGTGTAAGCTATATGTACGACCCTCTCTCTTATTACTGGAGGTCGGAAAACGGGGCGGACGGAAAACGGGGCGGAAAGAAGCGTGACATAGGGTGGAGCAACACGGAATGGATCGGAAACGTAGGGCGGAACGAGACGGAGGGGAGCGAGGCGGAACGGGAGCTAGACTGAGGCGGAACAGAAGCGAGACTGAGGCGGAACAGGAGCGAGACTGAGGCGGAACAGGAGCGAGACTGAGGCGGAACAGGAGCGAGACTGAGGCGGAACGGGAGCGAGAACTGAGGTGGAACGGGAGGTATAATGAGGCGGAGCGAGACTGAGGCGGAACGGGAGGGATAATGAGTTGGAACGGGACAGAGTGAGGCGGAAGATCTCTCTCTCTCTCTCTCCCTTATCACCTGCTCCCTGCTGTTGCCTGTTGCTGTCTGCTCCCTGCTACCGCCTGATTCCTGCTACCTGCTCCCTGCTGTTACCTGCTGCTGCCTACTACCTGCTGGAGGCGGGCGTAAACTTTTCCAATTAGCGGACGTGAAGAAGTATTTAAGTGAAGGCTTTAACAAGTTCTTCCAGACACTTACCTTTAACAACAGAAAAACTATAAATTTAAGGGGTTTAACTTTGAAGACATTTGTGGTTTAAAGTTTTATTTTAGGGGTTTTAAGTGATTTATTTTTAAGGGTTTAAGTGTTTTATTTTAAGGTGTTTATTTGATGTATTGTGTTATAATTTATGGGTTTAAGTTTTATTTTTTGGACGTTTCTATTTTCTTTGCTGCAGAACATGTACCGAGGACACAGGTTCTTTAGTTAACTGAAAAACCGAACCTAACATAACCTAGCCTAATCTAACCTAACCTAACCTAATATAACCTAACCTAAACTAACCTAACCTTAGCTAATCTAACTTAACCTAGCCTAACCTAATCTAACCTATAAACTAATTTTGAGGCATCAACTAAATTCTCAAAGGATTCTAAGCTATTTCTTTTAACTAAAATGATCTCTCTCTCTCTCTCTCTCTCTCTCTCTGGGATTTTAATGTAAGAGAAAGAGATAAAAATGGGTTCAATAATGCTCTGAGACTCGACCGTGCACACACACACACACACACACACACACACACACACACACACATTATTTAAATCTTTTGCATATGAATATTCATTGAGAGACAGAGCGAGAGAGTGAGTGAGAGATAAAGAGCGAGACATACAGAGATCAAGAGAGAGAGAGACAGACAGACAGACAGACAGACAGACAGACAGAGCGAGAAAGACACGGACAGATAGAGCGAGAGAGATGGTGAGCGAGAGAGATGGTGAGCGAGAGAGAGAAAATTATCCACCCGGAAATAAATTAATTAAATGCGGTGGGTGGAATCCATAGATTTATCCCAGTGATTTATTTCCTTGCTACAAATTACACCCTGAAATGGCTCCTGTCCCAATTGGCACCTGTAGTAAAGCGCACGGCACCTCTCTGTACCTGCATCTGTACCTGTGTTTGTACCTGTGATAATTATCTACCTGTAAATGTGTTTGTACCTGTATAGTGACTTAACCCCTCCCTCCTCCCAGCCCCCCATCTCCCCACCTGACCCTGATCTTATATCGAAGGTCAGTTTATTGTTGTTGTTGTGGTTGTTGTGGTTGTTGTGGTTGTTGTGGTTGCTGTTTTAGCTGTGATGATTGTTGTGGTTTGTTACGGTAATTGTTACTGGTGTTGTTAGTTTTGTAATAGTTGTTGTGTAGGTTGTTAGTAGGTGTTGTTAACAAATATAGTTGTATTAATGTTGAAGTTGTAATTTTAGTCTTTTTTTTCATAGTTATGTTTCATGTTATTGTTGTGGTAATATCTGTTGTTGTTGTTGTTGTTGTTGTATGTGAGGTTGTGGTATGTTGACAGACAGAGAATGAGAGATAGGGAAAGAGACAGACAGACAGACACACAGACAGGCAGGGAGAAAGAGAGAGAGAGAGAGAGAGAGAGAGAGAGAGAGAGAGAGAGACAGACAGACAGAAGGAGAGAGAGAGATAGACTGAAGGACAGAGAGACAGACAGACTGGACAGGACGGAGAAAGAGAGAGAGAGAGACAGAGCAGACAGAAGGAGAGAGAGAGATAGAGACAGACTGAAGGACAGAGACAGGACAGACAGACAGACAGGGAGAAAGAGAGAGAGAGAGAGAGATGACAGACAGAAGGAGAGAGAGAGAGAGACAGACTGAAGGACAGAGACAGACAGACAGACAGACAGGGAAAAGAGAGAGAGGAGAGAGACAGAGAGGACAGAAGGAAGAGAGAGAGATAGGAGACAGACTGAAGGACAGAGACAGACAGACAGGACAGACAGACAGGGACAGGAGAGAGAGAGAGGAGAGAGAGACAGACAGACAGAAGGAGAGAGAGATAGAGACAGACTGAAGGACAGAGACAGGACAGACAGACCGGGAGACAGAGAGAGAGAGAAGAGACAGACTGAAGGACAGAGACAGACAGACAGACAGACAGGAAAGTTAAAGTTTGTGTTTGCTGGTTCACGGTGGGAGAGTTCAACAAGACCTTGGCAGAGAGAGAGAGAGAGAGAGAGAGAGAGAGAGAGAGAGAGAGAGAGCGATGGAAGGTGAAATGTCTCTGTGTATTGAGTACTTATTGAGGAGGGGAAGGTGAGGAGGGAGTAAGGTGAGGGGAGTGTAGGGATGTGGAGAGTTTGTCCTATACTGTCCGGGGTGCATAAATATCTAAAAACAGTGAGGGTGTGTGTGTGTGTGTGTGTGTGTGTGTGACGCGAGACCACATGACTGACACCTGGTTGACTGAACTGTTTCACTATATTAGACTGAGTGCAAATTGTAACTGAACCAATTCAGTCATATAAAAATAAAAATGTCACCTGATATAAATCAACTGTGATCCCCAACACAACCATATATAAATAGTATTGAATTCTTACTGTCCACATTACCAATGCAATTTGACGGTCTTGCTATCGACGAGCGCGGAGTTTCGAGTGTCAAATCATCTGTGGTTTCTGGAGTGTGTGGGGAGCAGAGTCTTTGGGATGGTAAGGACTTGATGTTGACCTGGTAGTGAGGGAGGTGAGGCTGTGTCTCTCTCTTTCAATTATTCATCATATCTCTTCACTTCCATGTAATTAGGGGAGGAATGAGGAGTGATTAATGAGGAAACTTTGGGTAAGTGTGAAGGCAATGAGGGAGGACAGGTGTAGGTGCGGGATTGTAGATAGGAGGATAGGGGGCTGGGGATATGGTGTAGGGTGGGATAGTGCAGTAGGCAGGAAGCTGGGATTGGTAGAGGAGGAGGTCAGGGTACAACAGATGGTAGGGGGGATAGGATGGTAGGAGGCAGGAGGAAGAGTGGTCAGGGTGTGATGGCAGATGGGGATAGTGTAGATGTAGGAGGACAGGGGTAAGGTGGGTTAGGATGCTGTGTGTGGGACAGTTGGGATTACAGGTAGGGGATAATGGTGGGGGTAATGGGATTTGTTAGGGGAAATTGGTGGATTTAGAGGTAGGATGATGGGAAGGTAATCAGGGACAGGGGTTAGGATGGAGGGGTATCAGGGTAGTTGTGTAGGGGTTATGTGACAGAGAGGCAGGATCTTAGTGAAGGTGGGGCTGGGGATGTAGGGGTAGGGGATGGTAGAGTGTAGGAGGCCAGGGAAGGTGGGTCAGAGAGGCTAGACAGAGGGTAGGAGGGCTAGGGGGCTAGGGATGGGCAGGGCTAGGGAGGGCCAGGGGATGGAGGGCTAGGAAGGTACATTTTGTGTGCTGTTTATGTTAATTGGGGAGACTTATTTGTAGGTTGTTGGTGACTGATACTGTCCAGAGAGAGAGAGAGAGAGAGAGAGAGGAGAGAGTGGGGAGGGATTTTTTCACAACTATTCTGTATTGTGTGAGGGAGTTTTTATGTTCGTTTGTTTTCATTTTTGATTGATTGTTTTTTTTGGTTTGTCGTTTGTTTGTTCGTTTGTTTATTTCTGAGATATGTTTGTTTGTTCTCGTTACAGTTGTTTATTTTATTTGCTTGTGAGAATGTTTGTTTAACTATGCATCCGTCCGTGTTTGTTCTGTCCGCCCGTCCGCCCATGTTTATCTTGCCCGTCTGGTCATTCAGTTTGTTCGTCCGTGTGATTTCTGTCCGGCCGTCCGTAATTTTTCACATTGTCAATATCTTCATCGGGGAAAGTGACTCAGTTGTGTTGAACTTGTTAGCTGAGCCATTATCAACCCGTGTACTACGTGTGTGTAGGTGTGTGTGTGTGTGTGTGTTTGATGTTACCGTGTGTGTGTGTGTGTGTGTGTGTGTGTGTGTGTGTGTGTGTGTCACGTCACTGAAGATTCTGTGAACTTAAGTAACCCTTGTAGTTGAAGCACTCCTAAACTAAACAGAACAATATTAATTGAGTACTTTATATAGGGTCTCAGAGTAAAGTAGTGTAGTGGGTAATGAAGGACATTGGTAGCCTAATGTCTGGGGACGTTTAATAGAAATCAATGGGATAAATGGCAGACTGCATGGTATGATTTCTTTTATCTCCTCTTATGTCTTACCCTGGATAATTAAAAATCGTTGTCTTGGCTTTGTACATTTTCCAGTCGTTCGTTTGGAGGCTCAATGTGGTTGTCTTGAAGGGCACTGAAGCGTGTTCAGAGCCTGTGTTTGGAGGTCCGGCGGGTGTAGTTTGCCGGGGTTGTGTCTTCTGGGAGTGCACATGGCAATAATGAAGAGGTGTGTTGTCGAGTGCAGATGGCTCCTTCAATGGGTTCTTGGGTATATCGTTATTTTTAAGTCTGATGATGATAGTGATGGTGATAGTGAGATGGTGATGGTGATAGGGAGTTGGTGATGTGGTGATGGGGATGATAATGGTGATGGTGATAGTAGTGGTGGTGGTAGTGGTGATTGCGATGCATGATAATATTGATTCTAATGGTGGTGATGGTGATGACGATAGTGATGTTAACGATGCTAATAATGATGATAGCTTGTGAATTATACATCAATTACATTTATAAATCTTACAAAGTTGACTTATTCTATGCTGCAGATATACTCCAGTACTCAATCAGATCGCAGTTAACCCCAATGAATCTCCAGCTGGTAACCTTGACCTTTACTTGATGATCAATTTATGTCACTAGGAGAGACATAGTAGATATGTAGCCAAATTTGAACACTATAACTGACTGTTCTTGATTTATAGTTGTCCACAGTAGGTATACATAAACAAGACGGCCTCTTCGCCTTACTTAGGACCCCTTGACGTCACTGATCACGTCTTTGTATTATTTTTCTTCTTTGTATATTGACTTATTCTTTACATTTTATTCTTATTACTCGCCTTTATTATTTTCTGGTTTGGTTTTGTATCCATTATTCCATCCCACGAAAGTGGGGAGGTGAGTAGAGTTGGATAAATTATGATAGGGGAGGTTTGAATGTGGGTGAAATAAAACGAAATAAAGGAAATTTTTTTTATATAATAGTCAATATAACAGTGGGGGATTGGTAGTGGTGTGGTGTAGGGAAGTAGTGGTGGTGGTGGGTAGTAATAGTTGTGTGGTGGTAGTAATGAAGCTTGGTGGTGATGAAGGTGGTAGAGGTAGTATTGTATTAGTAGTATTAGTAGTAGTATTAGTAGTATTGTAGTAGTATTAGTAGTAGTAGTAGTATTAGTTGTGGTGGTTATAGGCGGTGGTGGCTGACCAATGTCCAGCTGTGTGTGTTCAAGGGCTGTGTTGGTTCAGTTGAGGTCAGGTCTGACAGTGAAGTTTGCTGGTGATGACTCAAGACTCACTCTGATACACCGCAAAATCTTATTGGTGCGTTTCTGGATCGCTAATCCTAATGGTATGAATTGGTCCTGATAAAGTTAGATGAGGTTAAGCTGGTTGAAGAAGGTTTGTTTGATTAGGTTAGGTTGAGCTTGGGTTTAAGGGTTAAGTTAGTTTAATTTGGTTAGTTAGGGTTAGTTGATAGTTTATTAGAATTTAAACTCGCTAATTAGGAACGGTTCATAAATTAAGGGCCTATTATTATTAATTTCTAGAGCCTATAGATTTGTGCTTATTAAACCTTCAAGCCAGGAGATGCTGTAATGGGTGAGTGTCATGGGTTAAGGGGTAGCTGTTGTAGTCTGTTATGGTTTAAATGTGGCTGTTTATGTGTTAAGTAGCTGTCGTGGGTTGAGTGCTTCTGTTGTGGCTGTCATGGGACTTTAGGAGTTAAATGAGGTGGACTTTTGGGTTAGGTGTGACAGTCATATAGTGAGTCCGTATGGGGCTGTCGGGTTCTCCTGTGATCTAAAGAACTAGTTGTGATTCTGTTAAAACTTTTGCTATCCTGTCTGAGAGAGTCATAAACCTTCTGTGAGATAGATAGATATATAGGGGGGGGGGGGGGTGGGGTAAATAAAGAGAGATGGGAGAAGATAAACATATAAATAATGAGAAAAGAGAGAGAGAGAAGTATATAGAAAATTAAGAGAGGGAATTGTACCAGAATAAATAAGGCGTGAGTCAAGGGTCAGCAGGTGGCTGGCTTCCCGGTTCTGCCTAGCAGTACCCTTTTAAATTTGTTTTTGGACGTGACATGAGAAACCTAGCTAACTCTAATAATCTAATCTTTAATCTAACCTAACCTTACCTAACCTATCCTATCCCTAATGACGCAGCATTATGACTGCAGCATCCGTGTGTGTGTGTGTGTGTGTGTGTGTGTGTGTGTGTGTGTGTGTGTGTGTGTGTGTGTGTGTGTGTGTGTGTGTGTGGGTACGTAAACCTGCTGTGACAAAACTGGGATCTCTTAACAGGAATAGGTTAATTCGACCCAGCACTAAAGGTTTTAAATCACGACTTGACAATCTCTCGTGACGTCAGTGAGGCTGGATCACTTCAATCAGGGGTGTGTTGGTCTCTGCAGTATTTCTGTGTTCAAATTTCTTCTGTATCTACGCCTTAGAGACACCATAATGTGAGTCCTATGTAGGATTGTGACGTCATTAGTTTCATGTCGAAGTGAGGTAGGTTAGGTTAGGGTTAATAAGTTAGGTTAAGGTTAGGTTAGGTTAGGGTAGTTGATGCTTCCTCATGTGGTATGTTGTGTTGGGAGGAAAAAACGCAGTCTTTAAGAGATCTAACCTATACAATGACTGTGATTGGTCAAAAGGCTGGGTTTTATTGGTCTTATTCTATGAAACTTTTATAAGGTTGGTTTGATTGGTTGACGTTGCTTGCTTTGGTATAGTAGTTTAGTTGGACTGTGGCTTAATGACATGTGGCCTATTCAGATTGGAGGTCTATTGGTAGTTAGGCTCTATGGGACTTCAGGTAGTGGCTAGTAAAGCTTAATTGGCCTGTAATTCAATGTAAGAGCCATGACAGTAGATCATGTGGTATTAATGATGGTGTAGGTGGGTGAGGGAGGTGGTGGGTGATGATGGGGTGGAGGGAGGGGGTAGGTGGTGGTAGGTAGGTGTGGGGGTGGGTAGGTGTGAGGGGGTGGGTGATGGGGTGTTGGTGAGGGTAGGTGGTGGTAGGGTGTTGTGAGGGAGGTGTGTGGTGGTGTAGGGGTGGGTGGTGGGTGGTGGAGGGTAGGTGGAGTGTGTGGTGGGGGTGTTGGGTGAGGTGGGTGGTGATGGTGATGGGGTGTGGGTGAGGGTGGTGTGGTGAGGGAGTGTGGTGGTGGTGATGTTGTTGAGGGGCGGTGTTGGTGTGAGGTGGTGGTGGTGGTGGTGGGTGGTGGTATGTGAATGGGGGGGCTTGGGTGGGATAACAAACGAGGATCGTCAACACAGGTAAACAAACATTGGCCGCAGCTGACGATATGTTAGCGTGGCGTGTGTATCATAATCCTGAACTCAACTCTCGCTGCTGGGACACTGCAGGGCCCTGGACGAGGTATCGGGGCTCAAGTGTGGGCCCTCGAGGTACTTACTTATGGAGGGCCCTGAGCGTGGGGCCCAGGACGAGCTGTTGGGGGCTAGTATGAGCCCTCGGGGGAACACTGGTGAAGGAGGCCCTGAGTGTGGCTCTGGACGGCAACCTTCATGTGTGGTGTGCCAGGTATTGAGGCGGGCAGGTGGCTCCCCTCACCCTGGACTAAGATAAGTGGCACTCCGCAGCTGGTGACCTCGAGGCAGTAGTGTAAAAGTGCAGCTGGTCACTTCTCTAGGGGAGTGTCTTCCCAGCAGAGCACTGCATGAGGCGTGAGTGTCAGGGTGGCAGCCTGACACAGACCTTGAAAAGCCTTGGAGGGGGGGGAGGAAAGAGGCGAAGGAGGAGAGGAGAAGAGGGCGAGGCGTGGGGGCTTCACTATTCTATGAGTGAGGGTAATAATGGGTGGGCAGTGTGAGAGTATGGAAGACCTGGAGACAATAGCCTGAGTGGGAGGAGGTTCCCTCGTGCCCAGGTGGAGGTGGAGGGTTTGCCACTGGCAGGGGAGTGGAGTCAGTGAGTCGTCATTACCCCTCAGGTAAAGTTAGTGCAGAGTTAGGGGTCGTCCTGGTTCCAGGAGGTTGTGTCTCAGCCCCAGGCCAGCCTGGTAATGATGGTACGATGGTGTGTTGGGGCCACGGCCCACAGGCTGTTACAATGCCGGTCTAGATTTGTATAGCCAAGCAGGTAGAATGTGTGGCCTCCTATGTCCTGAACGAGAGGAGTCAGACGCTGGGGTAGAGGAGAGGGCGACTTTTGTCCTCCACCACCGTTCAGTGTCGCCAGGTGAGGGGTGGAGGGGCCATCAGTCTCTGTTGCAGGAGGCAGTCAGTCACCCTGAGGCTGGCAAAGGAGTTGTGCACGTCAGCTGGGGACGAGGAGGTCACCCTGTGCTGAGGAAGCAATGCTTGGTCATGCTGAGGACGAGGGATGAGTCAGCCTCGTGTTGTCATCACCGATCTCACATCATCCTTAGGGCTTGAGGATGCCCACGGTTAGGGAGCAGCTGTGAGTGTTTGAGGTGTAGCTGGAGGCGTTCAGTGACCAGTAAGACCCTCGGGTCAGATCTCGGAAGGTCAAAGATGACCTCTTGCAGGCGTGTTAATAGCTCGGTGACCGCTGGTGGACCTAGAGGTCCACGAAGGCTCTTGCTGTAGGTGTCATGAAGGTCACGTGACTATACAGGTCAAGTGGACTATCTGAGAAGTCAGGCAGTCCACTCAGAGACTGTCTTGGCGGGTGAGGCGGACGGTCATCCTGGTTCATCGGGTTGAGCTGAACTGCGGCTCACTGTGGTCAGCAGAGCATGAGTCATGTGGAGAGGTTGAGCCGGGCAGCAGTGGACTGTGCTATCCCGGGAGTGTGGGTGTGGGCGTGGGGTCACCTGCCTTGCCCACTCACGGTTCACACACACCAGTAGGTAAAAAGGTTTGGAATATTCACTAGAGGGACACTAAGGTAAATCTAGTCTGTTTCTCTCAACACAATAGCGTTAAGACGAGCAGTTATCTTATGCACCACCTCCTCCTGCATCAGGGTTGAAGCTTATGGATATGGGGCCAGAACGAACATGAGGAGTGGGTTGGTTAGTATATAAACTCATGCTTTCTCTCGTCGTCGGTAGGGTTTGGCCTTAACCCGAACATAGTCAGCAAAACCTATAGTGTTGTGATGTAAGAGCAATGTAGATTGGGTGAGGCGTCCTGATATAGACACTCTTGAACAACAATGTCCCGCCAGACAACAGCGCCACCGTGATTA
>NW_024720711.1:2448470-2458470 GCF_018991925.1 Homarus americanus
TCAGTATACTTCGAGATTCAGACATATTGCTCTCTCGCTGGTACTGTCTACTGCTTAATTCATTGGCGTAAACACTGTTCGACACTGTTCCCACTTCTTTCCAGAAACAAAATGTCACTTTTGGAGGGATTATGTCGATATCTTGGTGGTGAGGATGGGTCAGGAGAGGGACTTGAGGAATGGGCAACATTGGCCAGAGCAGCTCCTCAGCAGGAGCAGGCGCCCGATAGGTTATAGCTCTCAGTGTGTGTGTGTGTGTTGTGTGTGTGTTGTGTGTGTGTGTGTGTGTGTGTGTGTGTATGAGTATTGTATATATTGTGTATGAACATGTGTGAACATTGTGTATAAATATTATACATGTACTCGTATTCTCAACTATCGCTACAAGTCTGCATCCTGACCAGCATGTCTCTTGTGCAGGATGTACAGTGTCTTATAAACAGAATGTACAGCCTGGTTCTCTCTGGGGCCTGGTCACATGATACCGATACAATCACACATTGCTGAAAAGATCTCTCTCTCTCTCTCTCTCTCTCTCTCTCTCTCTAGCCCAGGGGTTCAGGAAAACAACTTTCGCTATGCAAATTATCGCTTGAAATTCTCAGATTATTAGCTAAGGATGCGACCGTGTAAAGCTATATGTACGACCCTCTCTCTTATTACTGGAGGTCCAGAAAACAGGGCGGACGGAAAAGCAGGGCGGAAAAAATGGAGCAACACGGAATGGATCGGAAACGTAGGGCGGAACGAGACAGGAGGGAGCGAGGCAGAACAGGAGCTAGACTGAGGCGGAACAGAAGCGAGACTGAGGCGGAACAGGGCGAGACTGAGGCGGAACAGAGCGAGACTGAGGCGGAACAGGAGCGAGACTGAGGCGGAACAGGAGCAGAACTGAGGTGGAACAGGAGGTATAATGAGGCGGAGCAAGACTGAGGCGGAACAGGAGGGATAATGAGTTGGAACAGGACAGAGTGAGGCGGAAGATCTCTCTCTCTCCTATCACCTGCTCCCTGCTGTTGCCTGTTGCTGCTCCTGCTACCGCCTGATTCCTGCTACCTGCTCCTGCTGTTACCTGCTGCCTACTACCTGCTGGAGGCAGGCTAAACTTTTCCAATTAGCGGACGTGAAGTATTTAAGTGAGAGGCTTAACAAGTTCCTCTCAGACACTTACCTTTAACAACAAAAACTATAAATTTAAAGGGGTTTAACTTTGAAGACATTTGTGGTTTAAAGTTTTATTTTAAGTTTTAAAGTGATTTATTTTAAGGGTTTAAGTGTTTTATTTTAAGGTGTTTATTTGATGTGTGTTATAATTTATGGGTTTAAAGTTTTATTTTTGGACGTTTCTATTTTCTTTGCTGCAGAACATGTACCAAGGACACAGGTTCTTTAGTTAACTGAAAAACCAACCTAATAACCTAGCCTAATCTAACCTAACCTAACCTGTATAACCTAACCTAAAACTAACCTAAGGCTAATCTAGCAACCTGGCCTAACTAATCTAACCTATAAACTAATTTTGAGGCATCAACTAAATTCTCAAAGGATTCTAAGCTATTTCTTTTAACTAAAATGATCTCTCTCTCTCTCTCTCTCTCTCTCTCTCTCTCTCTCTCTCTCAGGTTTAATGGAGAAAGAGAGATAAAAATGGGTTCAATAATGCTCTGAGACTCGACATTACACATTATTTAAATCTTTTGCATATGAATATTCATTTGAGAGACAGAGCGAGAGAGAGTGAGTAGAAGATAAAAAACAAAGACATACAGAGATCAAAGAGAGAGAGAGAGAGAGAGACATACGGACAGACAGACAGACAGACAGAGCAGAAAGACACGGACAGATAAGAGGCAGAGAGAGATGGTGAGCAGAGAGATGGTGAGCGAGAGAGAGAAAATTTATCCACCCGGAAATAAATTAATTAAATGCGGTGGGTGGAATCCATAGATTTATCCCAGTGATTTATTTCCTTGCTACAAATTACACCTGAAATGGCTCCTGTCCTAATTGGCACCTGTAGTAATACGGTACGGTACCTCTCTCTGTACCTGCATCTGTACCTGTGTTTGTACCTGTGATAATTATCTACCTGTAAATGTGTTTGTACCTGTATAGTGACAACCCCCCTCCCTCCAGCCCCCACCCCACCTGACCCTGATCTTATATCGAAGGTCAGTTTATTGTTGTTTGAGTTGTTGTGGTTGTTGTGGTTGTTGTGGTTGCTGTTTTAGCTGTGATGATTGTTGTGGTTGTTACGGTAATTGTTACTGGTGTTGTTAGTTTTGTAATAGTTGTTGTGTAGGTTGTTATAGTTGTTGTTAATATAAAAATATAGTTGTATTAATGTTGAAGTTGTAATTTTAGTCTCTTTTTTTCGTAATATGTTTCATGTTATTGTTGTGGTAATATCTGTTGTTGTTGTTGTTGTTGTTGTATACATCGAGGTTGTGGTATGTTGACAGACAGAGAATGAGAGATAGGGAAAGAGAGACAGACAGACAACACAGACAGGCAGGAGAAAGAGAGAGAGAGAGAGAGAGAGAGAGAGAGAGAGAGAGAGAGAGACAGACAGACAGAAGGAGAGAGAGAGAGACTGAAGGACAGAGACAGACAGACAGACCAAGACAGAGGAGAAAGAGAGAGAGAGAGAGAGACAGACAGACAGAAGGAGAGAGAGAGAGATAGAGACAGACTGAAGGACAGAGACAGACAGACAGACAGACAGGAAGAAAGAAGAGAGAGAGAGAGAGAGACAGACAGACAGAAGGAGAGAGAGATAGAGACAGACTGAAGGACAGAGAGACAGACAGACAGACAGACAGGAAGAAAGAGAGAGAGAGAGAGACAGACGAAGACAGAAGGAGAGAGAGATAGAGACAGACTGAAGGACAGAGAGACAGACAGATGACAGACAGACAGGAGAAGAGAGAGAGAGAGAGAGACAGACAGATGAAGGAGAGAGAGAGATAGAGACAGACTGAAGGACAGAGACAGACAAACAGACAGACCGACAGACAGAGAGAGAGATAGAGAGACAGACTGAAGGACAGAGACAGACAGATAGACAGACAGGAAAGTTAAAGTTTGTTTGCTGGTTCACGGTGGGAGAGTTCAACAAGACCTTTGGCATTTAAACGAGGAAATGATATTATACACTAGAGAGAGCGATGGAAGGTGAAATGGCCTTGTGTAAGTACTGGTATTGAGAGGTGGGGAAGGGGTGAGGAGGGAGAGGAAGGGGTGACGAGAGGGAGGAAGTGGTGAAGGGATGTGAGAGTTTGTCCTACACTGTCCGTGGGGTCATAAATATCTCGACAAAACAAGGGGAGGGAAGGTGTGTGTGTGTGTGTGTGTGTGTGTGTGTGTGTGTGTGTGTGTGTGTGTGTGTGTGTGTGTGTGTGTGTGTGTGTGACGTGAGACCACATGACTGACACCCTGGGCTGACTGGTAACTGTTTCAGACTGGAGTATTAGACTGGGGCAAATCTTGTAACTTCAATTCAGTCATGTAAAAAAATAAAAATGTCACCTGATATAACCAATCACCTGATCCCAACAACTATAAATACATTGAATCTCTTTGCATCCGTAATATCACCAATTATAATCGGATCATCCCTATTATCGACGTTGTTAAAGGAGTCTCGAGTGTCAGAAATCACTTCAGTGGTTTCAAGGAGGTGTGGGGGAGCAGCGTCTTGGTGTTGATGGTAAGGCTGACGATGCTGACCTGAGAGTAGGCGTGAGGGAGGCTATGTATTGGTCTCTCTCTCCCCTCTCTCTCTCTCTCAATTATTCATATATCCTCCTCACTCTACTCATGTAATTAGGAAAGGGATAATGACAAGTAATAAAGGGAAACTTTGGGGGGCAGGTGAAGGGCAGTGTGAAGAGGGGCTGGGAGGGCAGGGGGTAGGAGGGCAGGGTAGGGGGCGGGGATGGTGGTAGAGTAGGAGGGCCAGGGAAGGTGGGTCAGGGATGGCAGGACTAGGGGGCCAGGGGATGGTAGAGTAGGAGAGACCAGGGAGGTGGGTCAGGGATGGCGAGGGAGTGGGGGGCCAGGGATGGTAGGAGTGGGAGACCCAGGGAAGGTGGGTCAAGGGGATGGCAGGGGGTGGGGGCCAGGGGATGGTAGGAGTGGGAGGGCCAGGGAAGTGGGTCAGGGGATGGCAGGGGGTAGGGGCCAGGGGATGGTATAGAGGAGTAGGAGGGCCAGGGAAGGTGGGTCAGGGATGGCAGGGCTAGGAAGGCCAGGGGATGGTAGAGTAGGAGGGCAGGAAGGCATAATTCTCAGGTGTGTTGTAAATTATGTTAGTGGGAGACTTATTTGTAGGTTGCTGTCAGACTGATACTGTCAGAGAGAGAGAGAGGGGATTTTTCACTCAACTATCTGTATTGTGTGAGGGATGTTTTTATGTTCGTTTGTTTCTGTCTCTGTTTGATTGGTTGTTTTTGTTTGTATGCCGTTTGTTTGTCTGTTTGTTTATTTCTTGAGATATGTTTATTTGTTTCTCGTTACAGTTGTTTATTTATTTGTTTAGTTTGAGGAATGTTCGTTTAATTTAACCATGCATCCGTCCGTCCGTGTTTGTGTCCATCTGTCTTTCCGTCCGTCCGTGTGTATCTGTCCGTTCGTTTGTCCGTCCGCCCGTCCGCCCATGTTTATCTGCCCGTCCGTCATTCAGTTCGTTCGTCCGTGTGTATCTGTCCGGCCGTCCGTAATCTTTTCACATTGTCAATATCTTCATCAGAAAGTGACTCAGTTGTGTTGGAACTTGTTAGCATGAGAGCCATTATCAACCTGTGTACTACGTCAGTGTGTGTGTGTGTGTGTGTTTGACGTTACCGTGTGTGTGTGTGTGTGTGTGTGTGTCGTCACAGAGACCTGGTGAATGGTGTAGCAACCCTGGTAGTTGAGCACCTAAAACTAAACAGAACAACCTAACTTCTCTTTATAAGTGTAGTGGGTCTCAGAAATAAAGTAGTGTAGTAGGTAATGAAGGACATTAAGTAGCCTCTAATGTCTGGAGACGTTTAATAAAAGCAACTGCTGGATAAATGGCAGACTGTACGGTACGATATCTCTCTCTCTCTCTCTCTCTCTCTCTCTCTCTCTCTCTCTCTCTCTTTCTTTCTTTCTTTATATCTCTCTCTTATATCTTACACTTGGATAATTAAAATCGTTGTCTTGGCTTTGTGTACATTTTTCCAGTCGTTCGTTTGAGGCTCAGTTTAATAGTGATCTTGAAGCGTAAACTGGAAGACTTTTTTTTGAGGTCCTGGCGGGTGTAGTGTTGCCTGGGTTGTGTCTCTCTGGTTGAGGCACAATGCATAACAATGAAAGTGTGTTGTCGAGTTGCAGATGGCTCCTCCTTCAATTGGGTGTCTTGGGTATATACGTTATCTTTAAGCTGATGATGATAGTGATGGTGATAGTGGGGATGGTGATGGTGATAGTAGTTGGTGATGGTGATGTGGGATGATAATGGTGATGGTGATAGTGGGGATGGTGATGGTGATAGTGGGGTTGGTGATGGTGATAGTGGGGATGATGATGGTGATGGTGATAGTGGGGATGATAATGGTGATGGTGATAGTAGTGGTGGTGGTGGTGGTAGTGGTGATTATGATGTATGATAATATTGATTCTAATGGTGGTTGATGGTGATGACGATAGTGATGTTAACGATGCTATGTGATGATAGCTTAGTGAATACATACATCAATTATGATCACTATAAATCTTACCAAAGTTGACTTATGCTGCTGCAGATATACTCCCATACTCAATCAGATTCAGAGTTAACCCCCAATGAATCTCCAGCTGGTAACCTTGACCTTTGACTTGATGACTTCCAATTTATGTCACCAGTAGGAGATGCCATGGTAGATATGTAAGCCAAATTTGAACACTATAACTCTGACTGTTCTTGATTTGTGTTGTCCACAGTAGGTATACATAAACAGAGACGGCCCTCCTCGCCTTACTTGGGGGACCCCTTGACGTCACTGATCACGTCTTTGTATTATTTTTCTTCTTTCTGGTGTATATTGACTCTTATTCTTTACATTTTATTCTTATTACTCGCCTTTATTATTTTCTGAGGGTTTTGTGTGTTTCTGTATCCATTATTCCATCCCAGACGAAAGTGGGAGAGGAGTAGAGGTGATAACTATGAGATATAGGAAGTGTTGTTGAAGGTATGAAATAAAACGAAATAAAGGGAACAATTTTTTTTTATATAATAGTCAATATAACAGATGAAATGTGGTAGTGGTGGTGGTAGTGGAAGTAGTGGTGGTGGTGGTAGTAGTAGTTGTAGTGGTGGTAGTAATGAAGCTGGTGGTGATGAAGGTGGTAGTAGTTGTAGTATTGTAGTAGTAGTAGTAGTAGTAGTAGTAGTAGTAGTATTGTAGTAGTAGTAGTAGTAGTAGTAGTAGTCGTGGTGGTTATAGTTGTGGCAGTGGTGGCTGACCTATGTCCCAGTCAGTGTGTGTTCTAAGGGCCATGTCAGTTCAGTTGAGGTCAGGTCAAACATAAGTTTACTGGTGATGTGACCCCAAGACTCACTTCTGATACACCACAAAATCCTATTAAGGTCCGTTTCTGATCGCTTTCAATCATAATGGTGCCACAGTCCTGAGAGTTAGGTTAGGTTAAGCTTGGTTAGGTTAGGTTAAGCTTGGTTTGATTAGGTTAGGTTAAGCTTGGTTTGATTAGGTTTGGTTAAGTTAAATTTAGTTTGGTTGGGTTAGGTTAGGTTAGGTTGAAGCCTATTAGAATTAAACTCGTCTATTAGGAACGGTTCATAAATTAAGACGAGGGCCTATTATTCAGTACCTAGAGCCTATTAGGACTGGTGCTTATTAAACCTTCAGCCAGAGATACCGTAATGGGTGAGTGTCATGGGTTAAGGGTAGCTGTTGTAGCTGTCATGGGTTAAATGTAGCTGTCATGCGTTAAGTATAGCTGTCGTGGGTTGAGTGTAGCTGTTGTAGCTGTCATGGGACTATCATAGGTTAAATGAAGCTGTTATGGGACTGTCATGGGTTAGGTGTGACAGTCATATAGTGAGGTCAAGTGGGGCTGTCGTGGGGTCTCCTATGATCCACAAGAACTAGTTGGCAGATCTCGTTAAAACTTTTACATCCTGTACTGAGAGTCATAAACCTTCTGTGAGAGAGAGAGAGAGAGAGAGAGTAGATAAACATATAAATATAGAGATGAGAGATGGGAGTAGATAAATATATAAATAAAGATAAAGAAATAGGAGTAGATAAATATATAAATAAAGAGAGATAGGGAGTAGATAAATATATAAATAAAGAGATAAAAAGAAAGGGAGTAGATAAACATATAAATAAAGAGATAAAGAGAGATAGAGAAGTATATAGAAAAATAAAGAGAGAGAGAATCATACCCAGGAATAAATAGCACTTTACACAAGAACACAAGTGAGTCAAGGGTCAGCAGGTGGCTAGCTACTTGGCCCCCGCTCTAACTGTACCCTTTTAAAATTGCTGTTTTTGACAAGTGACATGAGAAACCTAAGCTAACCTAATAATCTAACTTTAATCTTAACCTAACCTTACCTAACCTAACCTAACCTAACCACGCATGTGCATTATGACTACAGCATCCGTGTGTGTGTGTGTGTGTGTGTGTGTGTGTGTGTGTGTGTGTGTGTGTGCGTGTGTGTGTGTGTGTATACTGTAAACCTGCTGTGACAAAACTGGATCTCTTAACAGGAATATATTGGTAACGATCCAATTCGTTAACTAAAGGTTTTAAATCACGACTTGACAACCTCTCGTGACGTCAGAGGCTGGATCACCCCCCCAATCAGTGTGTTAATCTCATAAATATCTCGTAAGTTCAAATTCTCTCGTAACTACACCCTTAGAGACACCATGCTTAAGTCTCTATGTAGGATTATGACGTCATTAGCTTCATGTCGTAGTCAGAATTCTAAAGTTGTGGAGAAAAAAAACGCAAGTCTTTAAAATCTAACCTAACCACAATGACACGTGATTGGTCAAATAGGCCTGGATTTTTATTGGTCTTTATTCCTAACAAACTTTTATAATGGTTGGGTTTGATTTGGTTACGTTACGTTACTTTGATATGGTAAGGTTAGGTTTAGTTGGACTGTGGCCTAATGGGACATGGCCCATTCAGGTTGAGTCTATTAGAACTTAGGCCTATTAGGACTCAGGGTAATTACTAGTAAAGCTTAATTGGCCTGTAATCTAATGCAAGAGACCGTAACAGTAGATCATGTGGTGGTTAATGATGAGGGGGTGAGGAGTGGTGGTGAGGGTAGGTGGTGGTGGTGGTGATGGGGTGTTGGTGAGGGTAGGTGGTGGTGGTGATGGGGTGTTGGTGAGGGTAGGTGGTGGTGGTGAGGTGGGTGGTGGTGGTGATGCGGGAATGGGGGGGCTTGGGTGGAGATAACAAACGAGGATCGTCAACACAGGTAAACAAACATTTGGCCCGGCTGACGATATGTTAGCGTGGCGTGTGTGTATCATAACCTGGGGCACTCAACCTCTCGCTGCTGTGAGCCCTCGAGGGACACTGGTGTGGGCCCCTGGACGAGGTATCGGGGGCTCATGTGGGCCCTCGAGGGACACTTATGGAGAGGCCCCTGAGCGTGGGGCCCAGGACGAGCTGTTGGGGGCTAGTATGAGCCCTCAGGGAACACTGGTGAAGGAGGCTGAGGTGTGGGTCTCTGGACAGCCTTCATGTGTGGTGTGCCAGGTATTGAGGCGGGCAGGTGGCTCCTCACCCTGGACCAAGATAAGTGGCACTCCGGCTGGTGACCTCAAGGCAGTAGTGTAAGTGCAGCTGGTCACCACTTCAGGCGTGTAAGTGGCCCTCTCCCCAGGCACTGCTAGAGGCAGGAGTGTCAGGGTGGCAGCCTGACACCAGACCTTTCAGTGCTGCCTGGCGAGGGGGGGGGTGAGAAAGAGGCGAAGGAGAGAGGAGGAAGAGGGGAGGAGGCGGGGGGGCTCACTATTCTATGAGTGAGGGTAATAATGGGTGGGCAGGGAGAGTATGGAAGATTGCCTGGAGACAATAGCCTGAGTGGGAGGATGCTGTCTCCCCTCGTGCCTAGGTGGTGGTGGAGGGTCGCTGTTGGTGTGGTGTAGAACTGTTCTTCCCTCCGTCAGGCTGGTGATGGGGTGGAGGGAGTCGGTGAGTCGTCATTTACCCTCAGGTAAAGTTAGTGACAGAGTTAGGGTCGTCCTTGGTTAGGAGGTTGTGCCTCTCAGCCTCAGGCCAGCCTGGTAATGATGGCACGATGGTGTGTTAGCCACGGCCCACAGTGGCTCATAATGCCGGTCTAGATTTAGGACAGCTGGCCAGGAGAATGTGGGTGTGGCCTCCTGTGTCCTGAACGAGGAGTTGGTGACGCTGAGGTAGAGGAGGCGCGACTTTGGTCCTCCCACCACCGTCAGTGTCGCCAGGTGAGGGCAGGAGGGGCCATCCAGTCTCAGTTGGTGAGGCGTCAGTCACCCTGAGGCTGGCTTAGCTTGAGTTGTGCACGTCAGCTGAGGACGAGGAGTAAGTCACCCTCGTGCTGGGAAGCTGCACACGTCATGCTGAGGACGAGGAATGAGTCAGCCTCGTGCTGGGGTCATCACCGATCTCACATCGTCCTTAAGACTTGAGGATGCCTGAGTTGTGGGAGCAGCTGTGAGTGTCGAGTGTGTAGGCTGGAGGCGTTCAGTGACCATTATGTAAGACCCTCGGGTCAGATCTCGGAAGGTCAAAGATGACCTCTTGTAGTGGCGTGTTAATAGCTCAGTGACCGCTGGTGTGGACTGAGAGGTCCACGAAGGCCTGCTGTAGGTGTCATGAAGGTCACGTGACTATACAGGTCAAGTGGACTCACTGAGAAGGTCACAGTCCACCTGTAGTGACTGTCTTGGCGGGTGAGGCGACTGGGGTCATCCCGGTTCATCCGGGTTAGCTGCTGAACTGCGGCTCACCGAGT
>NW_024720711.1:2465970-2515258 GCF_018991925.1 Homarus americanus
GGGGGGAGAGAGAGAGAGAGAGAGAGAGAGAGAATGACTCTTCTAGTTGACCAAAAACTCCCACATTCTTAGCACCAAGTCAATCAATAATACCTTTGTGGTGTGAGGGAGGGAGGGAGGGGGGGCTGTGTGAGGGAGGAAGGGAGGGAGGAAAGGGAGGTAGACAGGGAGAGAGAGAGAGAGAGAGGGTATAATAGGGGGAAGGAAGGAAGGGTAGGCAGGGAGAGAGAGAGGGAAGGTGTCTAGGAGAGAGGGAGTAGGAAGGGAAGGAGAGAGGCAGGCAGGAAAGAGGGAGGCAAGGAAAGAAGGAGGCAAGGAAGGGAGTGAAGGAGTGGAGTAAATGGATGGGTGGATGGAAGAAGGAAGATATTTAAGTAAGGGAGGGTACCTGGCAGGGAGGAAGGAAGGGAGGGAAGGAAGGGAGGTCAGCTGCCTCATTATCTCCCATACTCACCTGTATATGTGTGTGTGTGTGTGTGTGTGTGTGTGTGTGTGACGGCTCATCAGGCAGACAGACATAGATTCAAATTATTTCAATAACTTTGTGGCAGTAATTAATTGACTTACCAGCTTGTTAGAGTGTGTTATGAGCTTATTAGAGTGTGCTAGTGTGTTAATGAGTGTGTTAGAGGGAGTTAGTGTGTTAGTGTTTTAATGAGTGTTAGTGTGTTAAAGAGTGTGTTAGGGTGTGTTGCTGTATGGTATTAAGGTGCGTTACAGAGGTGTTGACTATACAAATTAATTAGTAATTATTTGTTCTATATTCTGATAATTAATTATACATTTTACATACGAGTATTAGTAGATAATAATGCTTCCTATAGTGCTGATGACTGCCACTGCCTATAGTGGTAACGACTGACTATAGTGGTGATGACTACCTTTAGTGGTGATGACCACCTATAATAGTGATGACTGACTATAGTGGTGATGACTACCTTTAGTGGTGATGACTACCTTTAGTGGTGATGACTGACTATAGTGGTGATGACTGACTATAGTGGTGATGACTACCTTTAGTGGTGATGACTACCTTTAGTGGTGATGACTGACTATAGTGGTGATGACTACCTTTAGTGGTGATGACTACCTTTAGTGGTGATGACTGACTATAGTGGTGATGACTACCTTTAGTGGTGATGACTACCTATAATAGTGATGACTGACTATAGTGGTGATGACTACCTTTAGTGGTGATGACTACCTATAATAGTGATGACTGACTATATTGGTGATGATTGCCTATGGTGGTGGTGATTGTCTATGGTGATGACCGACTATGGTGGTGATAAGACAGTTTACCTATAGTGGTGATGACGGTAAGGGAGTAGAGAAAGCCTCCCTCAATGCTCCACTTGTTGGGTGTTGTGGTGCCGCCCTCCCAGCCCTCACCCACCAGGTCGATGATCGCCTTCTGGTAGTCACAGACGATCTGGCTCACGTTGGCCATCCAGTTGGGTTTATCGAGAACATTGTACATGACGGTGATGTTCCACAGCTGCTCGATGGTCTGGTTCCTTAGTTGGTCCGCGCTCAGGGAGACTTCTGGGTCACCCTCGATGGCAGAGAAGAGGAAGGCGCCCATGATGGTGTAGCCTACCATCAGCCCACACACGCCCACGTTGCTGAAGATAAAAGCAATGGTGGAACGGCAACAGTCCTTCACCTTCTCCCCAAAGGGCTTGACGTAGTGGTAGTTGCTGTGGACGTGGCTTTGGTGGGAGTGTCGTGAGGATCCTCTTCCACGTTCTATCGCCATCTTGTCGGAGAGGGAACTTGGGTTGAATTTGTTGTCCCCACCACCACCACCGCCGTTGCTGCCTTCGCCTGCGCTTTCGCCAGCACCGCCGTTACGCTTACTACTTTACACACTCGCGCTGTCGTTGCTGTTCCACTCTCCACAGCACACCACAGCAAGCGACGACCACAACACTGTATAGAACCACGACGGCTACCAGGCATTACCACCGCTGAGTGTGTGAGCATCACCTCTACACCCTCCTACCACAGCAGCTGCCTCTACCACACGCCGCGTGACCACACACTCCCTCACACAGCATCTCCGACACACACAGTACCACGAGTGAAAAGGGTGAAAAATAGGTCACAGCGAAAGGTTTTCACAAGTCCCTGTTCTTATCACAAGTATCTGACCATTTCACAACCCTTTCAACTCTGAGAAAATGCCAGAAAGGAGCACAACTCAGACGCTTAAAGTTCTTTCCTTCTCCCGTACAAACAACCCCTTCAGATTTCTCATCTCTGATTGTCGACTCACAAAAAAAATTGAGAGAATTCAGGACACAACTCAGAGAACTCAAGAGAAGCTGCCTGCAGTCAGTCAGTCAGGTCGAGGAGGACTTGTTAAGATCTACTGACGTGTGAGGACGTGTATGAGTGTAGAGAAGTAGCCGCTGGGTGGTGAGGTGTGAGTATTACCCGTGAGGCAGACCCGGTCCTAAGTCGAGAAGATAAACAGCGCCCCAGTCCGCGCTCACAGACAGCAGGAGAAACAGCCACAGAGACAGCCGGAAGCAGATTGGAAGGAAGTTGGAGGACCTAGAGCAGTCCATCTTCAGCTGGTGAATGAGGTAGCTTGTGGCCTTGAGGCGTGGGCGGGCGTGTAGGCGTGCGTGAGGTAGGTGGGGCCGTTGAGGGCTTGGCAGGAGGACATCTGTGTCACGACACCACACGGCCGTCTACCCTGAAACAGACAACACACATTAGGGTGGACGAACTTTTGAAGCTGTAGTGAGGAAAGAAGTGTGTCACCTTTTACCTAGAGGGGATATCTTTTTTTTTTTTTAGCTGAGGTGCACAACTTTTAGCTGAGGTGCACTACTTTTAGCTGAGGTTCACAACTTTTAGCTGAGAGGCACAAAGTATAGCTAAAACAAACATTTCGCTGAAAATGCAAAATATTACATCTAAAGTGAACAAAAGCTGAGGTGATGATGCGTTACCTGTGAAAATTAGTTTGTAGTTATGATGATAATGACACGGTCTTTATCTGACGTGTACTGTTCTTAGCTCAGGTGTACTGTTCTTAGCTCAGGTGTACTGTTCTTAGCTCAGGTGTACTGTTCTTAGCTCAGGTGTACTGTTCTTAGCTCAGGTGTACTGTTCTTAGCTCAGGTGTACTGTTCTTAGCTCAGGTGTACTGTTCTTAGTTCAGGTGTACTGTTCTTAGCTCAGGTGTACTGTTCTTAGCTCAGGTGTACTGTTCTTATCTCAGGTGGGTCTGGCAGGGGAGGGACCTTGGCACAGCCCTCACTGTGTGTACTGTGTAACATCTGTGCTCCTCTGCCACACCCTCCTTTCACTTCATTATTGCGCGGCCACCTCATATACCACGGCCACACTACCTTACTATGCCAGGGCCACTACCTCCTTCTGCAGCCACACTACTCACTATACCACAGCCACTACCTCGCTACCACGGCCACACTACCTCGCTATACCACGGCCACACTACCTCGCTATACCACGGCCACACTACCTCGCTATACCAGGGCCACACTACCTCGCTATACCACGGCCACACCACCTCGTTATTACTCCTACGAGGTTAACAAAGTACTGTACTGTACATCAGCAGCTTTCCACAAACAAAACAAAACAATATGCGTTTCTCTCTTTAAAAATTCCCTTAAATCCATACAAATCCGGATCTTCAGACATTAATCCAGTAGTGGTTTGTTTGTTTGTTTGTTTGTTTTAGCCCGTAACATGGAATAAAACAACGCATTTAGTCACGGTCGAGTCTCTGTGGAATTTTGACGCCTTGATTTTTTTTGTGAACAGATACGAGAAGTTATGTACGTACGTCTGTTTGAGAGTCTGTGATCAAGAACCTAACCTACCTACCTTAACCTTAATCTAACCTAGCTTAACCTACCCTAACCTAAGCTAACATAACCTACCTTAACTTAACCTAACCTACCTTAACATGACCACCACCATCACTACCACCACCACCAACATCACCACACCACCACCGCCACAACCACCACTACCACAACCACCACACCACCCACCACCACCACCACCACCACCACCCACCACCACAACCACAACCACCACAACCACTACCACCACCACAACCACCACAACCACAACCACCACCCACCCACCACCCACCACCACCACCACCACTACCACAACCACAACCACCACAACCACTACCCACCACCACCACCACCACCACCACCACCACCCACCACCACCACCCCACCACAACCACAACCACCACAACCACACTACCGCCACAACCACCACCACCACCACCACCACAGCCACAACCACCAACCCTGCCACTACCCACACCACCACCCACCACCACCATCCTGCACTACCCACCACCACCACCACCACCATCTTACCACTACCACCACCACCACCACCACCTTTGCTAGTATAACAGCATGAATTTGACTTTCTAAGAACCTGTGTGAGAACTTATATTTACTGGGCCTCTCTGCCTCCAGTAACTAAAATATGCCTTCCCCCTTCTCCCCTCCCCCCCTCCCCCCATCACCCCCTCCCTGGTCCCCATAATCTCTAGATTCTATTGTAGTGCAGTCGAGTCATTACTCACAAATTCGACCATTTTCCAAAAATCCGTGAAAAATATCATCTGACGGAGACGAGTTTTGGGGTGAATTTTCTTGTTGTGTTTGTGACATACATACATACATACATACATACATACATACATACATACAAACATACATACATACATACATGCATACATCCATACATATATACATGCATACATACATACATACATACATACATACATACTGTACATACATACATACATACATACATACATACATGCATACATACATACATACATACATACTGTACATACATACATACATACATACATACATACATACATACATACATACATACATACATGCCTACTGTCTCCTTTCTTTATCTCTCTCTATCTCTCAAGCAATGTTTGGACTTGGAGAATGAGACAAAAAGAGAGAGAGAGAGAAAGAGAGAACAAACAGTAAGGAAGGAGGGAAATGAGAAAGAAAAAGAAAGGAAGAGAGAGAGAGATAAATAGAAGAGAAAGCGAGAAATTTGTTTACCTTTTCATCTCACTATTCCAGGAAGGCCGACACATCAGTCTCTGGTCCTGGAAACATCGTAAATTACTTCCCTCCCTAAATCTAGAGTCAAAGTGAAGGTTCGCCGCCATCATTTTTCTGCTGAGAGAGACAACATCTGTAAAGAGATTATACTCTCTCTCTCTCTCTCTCTCTCTCTCTCTCTCTCTCTCTCTCTCTCTCTCTCTCTCCCTCTCCTTTTCTCTTCTATTCCTATTCCTATTTCTCTTTCTTTCTTTCTTTCTCATTAGGAACAGGAAAGAGAACACAGTAATTCCAGAACGTTTTACTAAGTCACGCTGGTTTCATTTCCCGCCACTGTAACCTTTAATTTTGTCAAAGTAAACAAAACCTACGGGACCAATCAACGCCACGTTTACAAGCGTCTGTGTTATTATTTATGGCCCGTGAACCAATCAGCGAGTGGCTTGCATACGAAATTTCAAACACATGCACACGGGGGAACCAATTGGCATTCCAGAGTGACGTGACGTCGAGGGAGGGGGGCAGGTCGTGATTGGCTTAGCAACGATATAATTAAAGACGATTTCTCATTGGCTGATTATACAAGTTGAGTATAACATCTATTTAAATATTATGTTTATATTTGAATGTTTATACAAATACTGATGTTGTATAGATATATAATTCTGTCTGTCTGTGATGTGTATCTTGGTGTCCGATAAACAGACATACAGAGGCTGTTATCGTCATCAGGTATCGGGTACAGACTAAATCGGTTTTAGATATCATACCTCGTCAGTCCAGAAGGAGGAGGAAGAGGAAAGAGAAGGAGGAGGGGAGAAGGAAGAGGAGAGGGAAGGACCAGGACGAAGAGGAGAAAAGAGGAGACAGTAGGAAGAGGTCCAGCATACTTACAAAAACCTTACCTGTAAGACTTGCCCTAATAAGTCTCGCCCCAATAAGACTTATCAATTAGACGTGTGAGGGATTACCTTCTCTCTTTATCTTACTCTAAGTCTCTTCTTGTCTCTCTTAATGTGTGGTCGTAAATGAAGGGGAAGAGAAAACTGGATGAAAGGAGGGAGAGAATAGAAAAAAATTATGAAAGACATAGAGAAAAAGTAAGAGAGGAATGATTTATGAAACGTGAGAGATGAGGCAATAAACATAAATAAACAAACCGATGATGATGATGATGATGATGATGATGATGATGATGATAATAATAACAATATGAACAGCAGCAACATAATCAACAATAATAATAATAACAACAAAAATGAAAACGGCAATAATAGTAATAATAAAAACTAACAACGACAACACCAATAACAACACCAATAATGACAACAATAGCAAAAAACATCACCAACAACACCAACAACGATAACAACAACACCACCAACACCCACCACCAACACCACCACCACCAACAACAACACCACCAACACCCACCACCAACACCACCACCACCAACAACAACACCACCAGCACACCCACCACCACACCACCACCAACAGCAACAACAGCAACAACAGCAACCACAGCAACACCAACAACACCAGCACGTAACAACAACACCTCAACACCCCACCACCACACACCAACAACAACAACAACACCACCACCACCAACAACAACAACAACAACAACAACAACAACAACAACAACACCACCACCACCAACAACAACAACAACAACAACAACAACAACCATCCTGGACATCACACCTGTAAGTCGTGATAATAAAATACAACAAATCATTACCTAATAATTAACAAGGTCATTCCTCAGGTAATTACGTCAAGATTCATCACCTGAGCGTCTTGCATACCTCACACTTGCCTATTACCTGCTGACTAATTACCAACGGACCCCTGAGGTGCCATTTAATTGTCAAAACTCCAGGTAAATGGCCCGTGTTAGGGAGTGAAGGTGAGATGACAGTCAGGAGGAAGGGTGAAGTGGTGGGGGTAGTGGCAGGGGGATTACTGTGTGTTGGACGGGGGGTAGTGGCACCTCCTCAACCACCACTACCACCATCACCACTACCACCATCACCACAACCACCAACACTACACCACCACAACCATCACCACCACAACCATCACCACTACACCACCATAACCATCACCACCACAACCATCACCACTACACCACCATAACCATCACCACCACAATGCCAGCATAACTTTTCACCACCAACCATCACCACACTACACACCACCACTACACCACCACTACCCACCACAGCCATCACCACTACACCACCACCACCACAACCATCACCACAGCCATCACCACCACCACCATCGCCCTACCATCCACAACCATCACCCACACCACCACCAACCATCCTGCTACACCACCACCACAGCCATCACCCACAACCATCACCCTACACCCACCACAACCATCACACCACCACAATCATCACCACTACACCACCACCACAACCATCACCCTACACCACCCACCACCACAACCATCACCCACCACCACCACCATCACCACTACACACCACCAGCCATCACCACTGCACCACCAGCCATCACACTACACCACCAGCCATCACCACTACACCACCACCAACCACTCCACTACACCACCACCACCACAACCATCACTGCTACACCACCACCACCACAGCCATCACCACAGCCATCACCCACCACCACCATCACCACAACAGATCTCAGTGATGATAAAGTATACCTTCAGCAGATACTAACTTTTCTGTCTGTAGAAACTGCTTGTGTACATTTGGATCTTATTTTTTTTTTAACAGGTTCGTCATGTATGTGTATGTCTGTGTTTACGTCAGCGTGTCTGTATTTACGTCATTAATGTCTGTGTTTATGTCGCGTGTGCATGTTTACGTCAAATGTATCTGTGTTTATGATGTGTCTGTGTTTATATCGCGTGTGTCTGTGTTTACGTCGTGTGTTTGTGTTTACGTCGTGTGTCTGTGTTTACGTCGTGTGTCTGTGTTTACGTCGTGTGTCTGTGTTTGCGTTGTGTGTCTGTGTTTACGTCGTGTGTCTGTGTTTACGTCGTGTGTCTGTGTTTGCGTCGTGTGTCTGTGTTTGCGTCGTGTGTCTGTGTTTGCGTCGTGTGTCTGTGTTTGAGTCTTGTGTCTGTTTGCGTCTTGTGTGTGTTTACGTCTTGTGTCTGTGTTTGTTTATGTCTTGTGTCTGTGTTTGTCATATCGCATAAACTCACATACGTTACTGACCAGGTAGACATCTAGTAATTAATAAACACAGGTAAGGTCTCAGATTTACACTTTAACTTTCGTATCAGTTAAAAAAAAATACAATTAAACCTCAAGAATATAATCCCATAAACAATATACTGACGCAGACATGATCCACCAAATTTTAAAAGTGACTCAATATTGTGATGTTGGGGTATAGGAAACATCTTGTGAGTTACGAGGGTCCTTGTCATAGCCACCGCCTGAGAGCCCCACAACCCTGCTATAACCCCTCATAAATCAGGGTTGTGGTGGAGCACGTGTGGGAGGGAGTCAGGGAGGTGTGTGGTGGAGAATATGTAGGAGGATGGGAGGGAGGTGAGTGTGTTGGAGGAAGATAGGTAAAATCTCTTTTTCAATACACACACACACACGCACAGTCTGACATTTTAACATAGTTTCCCCTAAATGTCACACCTCTAACAGAACAGAAAACGAATACAAATACAACAGTTACCAATTCGTCTCAAAATACTATCCTCTTCTCTTGATGCTGTGAAGTGTTCTCACCGCACACACACTTTATAGATGGTGGAGGAGGAGGACGGGGGGTGGAAAAATACCACCGGGTGAAAAGTTTACAAAGTTTGGAACTACATTATCGTTATGAGGAAATTTATCGTCTCTGAATTATCTGATTTGGGGAGAATTTTCTTTAAGTTTCGATTTTTTTTTTAAGGTTATTTTTTTTTATAAACTTTGGGTATTATCAATTCTCTAGATAAAAAAATTATTGAGTATATTGTTGTATACTTTGGCCTGAATGTATTTTATATTTTTTATTACACCTGTAGTTTGGATTTAGGATTATTGAAACTACCTTTTTGAGTTCCTATTTTTGTAAGACTTTTAATTTAATAACCCAAAATATACTTCTCGTGAAAGTATAAAATGATAAACTTTGACATGAAAATACTTTATATTTATTATTATTTGTTTGTTTGTTTGTTTGTTTGTAGTTTCCACGTTTGTTTTGTCTACATACCACAGCGGGTGGGTTGTGTGACGGCCTGGCGTGGGTAATTACAATTTATAATTATATTTGATTACAGTTAATTGAAGGTATCCGAACCTAACCTAACCTAACCTAACCTAACCTAACCTAACCCAAATACACTAAAATTAATACAATCTGATCAAACTATATTTATATACAAAGGAAATTTACGTTGAAAGCCATAAATAATTGATACAATATTACAGTGGAAACGACAGACGTCAACAAGTACTGTATATATGAGCGCTTGTTAAACCTTATCCGACAGACATAGACAAGGTTAGGTTAGGTCAGGTCAGGTTAGTCTCATTAATCACCAGTAGTTTTGTGATGGTTTTTGACTAATGTTGTGGAGAGTTGGTAAGAGCAGACAACTATAATGATAAGAAAAACAAATAATAATAATAATAATAATAATAATAATAATAATAATAATAATAATAAAATAATAATAATAATAATAATAATAATAATAATAATAATAGTAATAATAATAATAATAATTCATGTAACGTAACAATTTCTACAACTCACACTTAACAATAACCAACAATATTGCCTTATAAAAAATAATATATTCCTTTATAAAAAAATAATGACCTTAATTAATTGACCTTAATTAACCCTGGGGACCTTCAATCTAACGTAAAACATAATTAACCCACTAACTCAATTTTATACACAAACTGTCACTGAAAAATATAATTCCATTATTAAAAACATTATAAATATTATCTATCAGGTGGATTAAAATGATCGTGGATGCTTCTATCATTATGCAAATTAGTCAGGTAATATATCCTATTAAACAAAGTGCTCTGTGATAATATCTCTCGTCAACCTAAATCAATTTTTTTGTATAACGTCTCTTATTTACTCTCTAACTTGGTATAATGAATGCGTCCCTTATGTAAACAGACACATACAGTACATACACTAACACATCTCACATAAAGAAACACGTACGTACTACTACTTTGCTGTCACTCAGAATCGATGACGATCATCCAGCTATGATATAATTATACGAGTTATTAAGGATGTCACCTTCATTGGTGAGCTCTGAGGTGACTCGAGAGGCCGATACGGGATCGGCCGGGTCGTCCACAGATACACATGCAAATACAAAAACCCAAAGACTACCTCATCGCCGTAGACATGTACTGGGGGTTGCCAGAGGTTCTATTTCTCTACTAATTTTGTTTTTCTTCAGATAATTTATAATCTCTCAAGATATTTGTAAGATCTGGGGAAAATGTCATAATTTTTTTTACAAAAGTATATAATTTTTCATCACATTTCCAAAGATTGTTTAGTGATTTACACTTCATAATTGTCTTTCTGTTTAATATCGTCGTTAATATAATTTTTGTCAACTTTTCACATTTTTTTTCCTTAATATTGTCATCAACATCAAACGTGGATTTTGTGTGAATTAATTAAAATATAAATAATACCTTTTGGTTGTCCTCTGAACACATCTGGCCGTCTAATATTTTATACAGGGTCATCAAAAAACAATACTCAGATTTAAAATGGTTATATGTTTAAGTCTATACGTTTTATTTTGATGACCCCGTACATAAGCCAACGATTTGTTGATCACACTGTTTTGCTGTCACAGAATATTGCTCAGTATCTCACCTGTCACAGAATATTGCTCAGTATCTCACCTGTCACAGAATATTGCTCAGTATCTCACCTGTCACAGAGTATTGCTCAGTATCTCATCTGTCACAGAATATTGCTCAGTATCTCAACTGTCACAGAATATTGCTCAGTATCTCAACTGTCACAGAATATTGCTCAGTATCTCACCTACAACAGTTTAAAGGTAAATAATAAACATCAACGTGCATCACCTCTGAAATATTCACAGGAACAAAACCGAACTCTGTGTTATATTCTGAAGGCACGAGACAAGACAATAGGATGTAACACTTCCAAAATGTTTTAAGAGTCAAATGTTTCAAATCAAGAATGTTTAGAATCGTGTGTATAGTATTAAGAGTGTTTATGATCGTGTGTTTAGTATGAAGTGTGTTTAGAATCGTGTGTATAATATCAGGAGTGTTTATAATCGTGTGTATAGTATCAAGAGTGTTTAAAGACAAGATTGTTTAGAATCAATTGTGTTTAGTATCAAGTGTGTTTAGAATCAAGAGTGTTTAGAATCAAATGTGTTTAGAATCAATATTTTAGTATCAAAGTGTGTAGAATGATGTGTTTTTAAAGTCAAGAGTGAGTAGAATCAAGTAGTGACTTTTAGAGAGAGAGAGAGAGAGAGAGAGAGAGAGAGAGAGAGAGAGAGAGGTGATTACATTGAGAGAGAAAGAGAGAGAAGTGATTACATTGAGAAGAAGAGAAATATAAATTGAGAGAGAATTGATCACCTTCGAGAGGTAGAAAAGGTAGGGGAGAGAGAGAGGGAGAGAGAGTGGTCACGTAGGAATAAGTTTGAGAGCTCCGTGGCCGTCCCTAACAAATACGTGACTCACACCAGTTCCTGTTGTGTCTTGTGCTAGCTCTCTCTCTCTCTCTACTCTTTATTCTGAAACACATTAAAGGTCCAAGACATGCCTGGTACAAGACATGACCTGGTACAAGACATGACCTGGTACAAGACATGCCTGATACAAGACATGACCTGGTACAAGACATGACCTGGTACAAGACATGACCTGGTACAAGACATGACCTGATATAAGACATGACTTGGTATAAAACATGACGTGGTACAAGCCATGACCTGGTACTAGACATGACCTGGTATAAGACATGACGTGGTATAAGGCATGACCTGGTACAAGACGTGACGTGGTACAAGACGTGATCTGGTACAAGAAATGACCTGGTAGTCTCCCTAAAATTCATGAGGATAATGAAAGAACTGTCCAGGACATAATTACTCAACTTGGTCCACTATTTATCTATTTTGGGCCACTTGGGGGTTATGGCTTAACTTTGCCTCTCTCTCAACGTGACCACTGCTTACAGCCCCCCCGCCCCCCTTGCTCTACCTGAGATGATTAATTAACTTCCAGGTATTCTCCAGCTGAACCTGTACTGTGTCTGGTGTTGTTGTTGTTGGTGAGGCCTCGGTGGGATGTTTGGGCAGAGGGTGGACGAATCGGGGTAAGAAGGCCTGTCGGGGTGGAGTGGGAGGGAGGGTCGGGGCAGGCTAGTGAAGCAAGCTTGTGGGGTGACGGGGTGAAACGGGACGAAGAGGAATGGCCGGGTGGAACGGCAGGGCAGTTTTGTGAGACGAGGCGGGGCGGGGTGAAGCGGGGCGAGCAACAAACACTCGCCAAAAGTTCAGCTGGCGGGGGCGATGTTGCTCGTCTTCTGTTTATCTTTCATTAACGGCGAGCAACAGTAAAGCAATGGCGGGATGGAAGATCAACGCTAACACTGGCTTGCAACAACAGGCATTTGGGTCCAGGTGGCGGAGTGAGGGGGATGATTTTGTTTAAGAGTGTGTGTGTGTGTGTGTGTGTGTGTGTGTGTGTGTGTGTGTGTGTAGAGAGAGAGAGAGAGAGAGAGAGAGAGAGAGAGAGAGAGAGACAGACACCTTAGCGCTCTGCCAGTAACATATAGCGTGTGTCATTAGGCTAATTGTTTATACTTAGGTTCCAATAATAACGTCGGCTCAGTCATTAGTCATTGCTAATTATTACGTCAACTAACGACTTAATTGCACAGACAGACATACAGGGGTGAAAATAACCTAACATAATCAGATTGTGATGTACTGTATACCAAATGTAGTGGACCAGGGTGTAGTTTAAGATACACTATGTATACTCTGGGTGTAGGTTAAGACACACTATGTATACTCTGGGTGTAGGTTGATGATACTGCATTATTCTCTACAGTATATTTATCTGTGGGTCTTGTATTTTCTCTAAAGTTAATACGTGATTGGCTAACAGTTTCTTCTAATAACTATTGTGATTGGTTGCTCCTGTATAAATCTCAACGCTGATTGGCTGATGGAGGCCTTTCATCAATGTTGCCATATATTATGCCTGGAAAGAATCTTGACGTTTATTGGCTGAATGAGGCCTCTTATCAGCGTTGCCATATGTTTGTCCTTTGTAAAATCGTGTTGTTGATTGGTTAAGCACGGCCTCACACCGATGTTGTCATAACCTGCGCTTCTATAAATCTAAGCGTTGATTGGCTGACAGTGCTCTCTCCCCGGTGTTGCCACTTCACTGAAAATCGACCTTAATCCTCCCAAACCAAAACATATTAAGTTTGAGATTCCAATTTCACGCAGTATTCAGGTACAACTCTCCCTCGTGCAGACAGTTCCGGCTTCCTCTTGGTTATACGAGCTTGTGTGTGTGTGTGTGTGTGTGTGTGTGTGTGTGTGTGTGTGTGTGTGACTTTAAATACGTTTTCACTCTTACAATGGTTGTGTGAGAGTGGCTTTAGTAGGAGGGAGTGTGTGTGTTGGGAGTGCAATGAGTGTATGTTCAGCATCTCTCTCTCTCTCTCTCTCTCTCATAAACACCTTTCGTACATATATAAGTAGTCTTTTTGTCTCACTCTGTAGAAATAGGAAGTTATGGTAAATATATGCATACAAATATACCAGTGTACAATAAAGGTGAACTACAACGGATAAGACGACTTTTTTCTATACACGATTGTACCAGTCTATTACGGATGTGTATACCATTCTAACTGTAAACTGTACTGACTGTGAACTGTACTGACTGTCAACTGCACTGACTGTGAACTGTACTGTCTGTCAACTGTACTGACTGTCAACTGCACTGACTGTGAACTGTACTGTCTGTCAACTGTACTGACTGTGAACTGTACTGTCTGTCAACTGCACTGACTGTGAACTGGACAAACTGTGAACTGTACTGTCTGTCAACTGCCCTGACTGTGAACGATAGAACTTATATATTCTTTCTATGTTGCAGGTGTGTGGGAGGCGTGGGGCTGGCAGCAGGTAAGGGGCGCCGAGGCTCTGGTTGCTGGGTAACCTTCCCTCAGCCGGACACCACGAAACGGAGGGAGGGAGGCAAGGAAGCAGAGAGGAAGGGAGGTAAGAGCAGGGGAGAGGGAGGAGGGAGAGAAGTAAGGAAGGAGGGCGGGAAGAAAGGAAGGAGAGAGGGGGAGAAAGGAAGGAGAGAGGTGGGAGGAATAACGGAAGAAGAGCGGGGAGGGAGGGAGGAAGGAAGGAAGGAAAGAGAGGCGACGGAGGAAAGGTGGGTGGAAGAGAAGAAGGGAAGAAAGAAAGGAGGGAGAAGAGAAGGGAGGGGGTGTGATTGGAAGAGTAGAAAGGAGAGAGGGTTCAAGACGAGAGTAAAAGAGAACAGGAAGGTCGGGTAGAGAGAAGGATCCACTAGACATAATAATGTCAAGTAAGCAAAAAACAGCTGACTAACGTTCGTGATGTTGTTGTTATTATGGTCATTACGGTGTCTGACTTAACTTGTTATGTGTGTATGTTGTAGTTTTGTGAATGGTTAACTATTATTATTAGGTAAATTTAAGACTGTCTGTAAATGTCTATTATTTTATTGCAATTACGCTTTTTCATATTTCTTATTAGCATACGTTGATTCTTTGCCATCTGATTGGTCGAGAGGATGACAAGTGAGAGACAAGGTTAAAGGTGAAAGATATTATAGATGAAATACATCAATATTGATCTTCGGTTTTGTTATAGATGCTATAACGTCACTAGAGTAAGCTGGGGGTGATTGTAAGGTTTGATTGTCGTGATCTGGATTCCTTTTGTTGGTCTCTAAGCTTAGATTGAACTGGTACACTATCGAGGTTTGGTCACGGGACAGTCATTATATAGTATACTCGTCGGTCATAAGGGCGTCACATATCACACACACACACACAGGGTCAGAAGTCAATGGAAGGAGAGGAAAAAGTGCCCCCCTTCCTGCTGCCTTTCCTCCCACCTTTATTGAAGCAAAAGATACGATGCTCAGCCACCTCCATATAAAGAACCTGGCTACTGTAATGACGAAACATAAACGAGAAAAAAGCCAAAGTCCTGAGAGCTAGAACTTAAATTACTAGTATAAAAGATCAACAAAGAATTCTTAAATACAGCATAACTGGTTGAGCCCGGATACTTTTACTCTCCTACTTTCCTTCAAATTTCACCCTCATTTACCTTCCCCTAAAACCCACCACCCCCCCCCCTCCCCCTCCCCCACCATCCACCCTCTCACCCAACAGCAAGCAATAGCCCTTTATTCTTATTACAGGCATCAAGTCAAGTAAAGACCCCCTCCCCTCAGTGCCCCTCCCAATGCCCCTCCCTCAGTGCCCCCTCCTTCAGTGTCCCCTCCCTCAGTGCCCCCTCCCTTCAATGCCCACCTCCCTCAGTGCCCCCTCAAGTGCCCCCTCCCTCAGTGCTCCCTCCCCTCAGTGCCCCCCTCCTTCAATGCCCCTCCCTCAGTGCCCTTCCCTCAGTACCCTTACCATTGGTGCCCCCTCCGTCCCGTTAGTGCCCCCCTCCCCTCAATACCCCCTTCCTCCCCTCGGCACCATTAAACCCACCAAATGTACCAATAAACTGGACAAGCATCAGTTCCAACAAATTGTCGGATCTGGGAGTCGAACCCACGTCCCCAGGGTGAAGCAGTCGACATGCATAATTCATGGGTTCACTTGGCTAACTTGAAGCCTCTGTTCTCGCGTATATAACTGGGATTTAATGTACAAGTGTTTCCACATATTCAAAGGCGTGTGTGATAATGTGTGTTTTGTGTACATATGGTGGTCTCAGTGTTGCTTAGTTAGGTTTTATTAGGGAAAGGCTTGGGCTAGGTTTGGTTGAGATAAAGTTAGGTTTGTTTGTTAAGGTTTAGGTTAGGTTAATTTAGGATTAGGGCAGTTTAGGTTTGAGGTTGGTTAAATTCGGTTAATTTAGGTTATGTTAAATTAGCTAAGTATAGATTAATTTAAGTTAGGTTAGGTTAGTTACCGGGTCAGAATCACAGGTTATAGTGATGAAAGGATAATCTATTCACCTCTAAAGCCGATGATATTAAAGTAAACCATCTGTGCGAGGGAAAAATGCCTTCACCTCTGAGCTCTGGATGATGACTTTGTTTTGAAACTATTAAAGAGTCCAAATAAGCCAGATTATCATCCCCGATTAAGATGAGGGGATTACCTTGTCGTGATGTTTGCCGTCGTAAATGACAGGTCGAGTTCCAGTAAGGCGGGGGAAATGTAAATAAATAAATAAATAAAAGCAGACCCGCGCAGTTTCCCCTCCTCTGGGCTCCCGTTCTGTGTTGGTCGTGTCAGGACTAACTAGAGTGTTTTTAGTAGTCGTCTCAGGTTTAAGAAGCTGCCAGCACAGGAAGTTGTCCAGACTAAATAGAGAAGCTGTGAGCGAGCGAGTGAGTGAGATTTATATCAGAGAGATTGTGGATTAACCTAACTAGCTTAACCTTCATCTAACCTAACTTAAAACCCAATGTAACTTAAGATAAGCTGATCTACCCGACCATAAGCTAACCTAATCTAGTCTTATTATAACCTAACCTAACCTAACCTAACCTAACCTACCAAGTGTTACTTTTCGTCTGTTCTGGCCTTCCTATCGTGGCCCTCCTCCCCTTCTCTCTCCTCTCCTCCGCCCTCCCCTTCTCTCTCCTCTCCTCCGCCCTCCACTCCCCCTGTAAACAAACGATGAGAAAGTTTACACGCAAGGCAAACACGGCTGTAGACAAGCACCCACAAGCACTGGAGCGTTGACGATGTTTGCAGACGAGGGTAAACAAGATTGTCTATAGGTGATGAGTGATCTGTTTGGCCAATACTCTGTGATATGGAAATTTCTGCAACGACAAGTGCAAACCAATGATTTGTTGATACTGCAGCCCTGAATACACACACACTCTCTCTCTCTCTCTCTCTCTCTCTCTTGCTCCCTTTATATCTATTTTCTCTCTTTTCTCAATATCTATCTATCTATCTATCTATCTATCTATCTATTTATCTATCTATCTATCTATTTATCTATCTATCTATCTAGCTATCTGTTTGTCCTTCTCTTTCCCTTTTTTCCTTGACAGTGGTACTAGTGGTGGTGGCAACTCGAAATGGTGGGCGGGGTAGTAGTGCTCGTGGAGGTAGTGGTGGTGGTGGTGGTGGTTGTAGTAGTAATAGCTATGGTATCAGCAGGGTAGTAGTAGTAACAGTAGTGGTAGTGGTGGTAGTAGTGATAATTGTGGTCGCAGGAGTGACAGTAGTAACATTAGTGGTAGTAGTGGTAGTATAGTCAATTAGTTGTGGTAGCAGGAGTTCTGGTAGTTGCGGTAGCATGGGTATGGTAGTGATGGTAGGGGTAGTAGTAATATTGGTTGTGGTGGTAGAAGTGATAGCAAGAGTCTGGTGGTAGTAGTTGTAGTAGTGGTAGTAATGGACGGTGGGAATTTCCAACATATGACTTCAAACACATCCAACGAAGCCCGTGTTGACGTCAGTGCTTGAGGATTCTGGACGCGGAGACAGCGAGCCTGCTTCGACATCAGGATTTTTGATCCCATGGCCGCATGTCACCGTAACATAGCTCTCTATGCTGAACACAGGAGGAACGAGAACGACAAGATAAGGGCATACGGGGAGAGAATTCAAAACGTTGATCAAGGCAGCTTCACTCCTCTGGTGTTCACAACCACTGGTGGGATGGGACCAAGTGCAAGATGCTTCTACGCCAGACTCGCGGAGGTGCTACGCTAACAGAAGCAGCAGCCCTGAAGTTATGTTACAGCCTGGATGAGATGTCGACTGTCCTTCTCTCTCCTTAGGTCTGCTTTGCTCTGCCTCAGGGGAACGAGAGCATCCGTGCCAAAGCCGACAACAGCTGCAGATATTGACTATGAGGCTACTGTCACTGAATGCCGTATAGATCTGTGGCTCAACTAACTCAACACAGATAGGATAGCTACTTATGGATTAGGATATTTAATATTCAGGTAATAAAATGGTGGCGAAGGTGTGGCTATTGGGGGAGGCTGGAGGCCAAGTTAAGTAAGGGTGGTAGTAGTAGTAATAGTAATGGTGGTGGTAGTCGTAGTAGTGGTAGTATTAATGGTAGTAGTGGTAGTACTGGTGGTGGTCGGAGTAGTAAAGGTGGTAGTAGTAGTAGTAGTAGTATTGGTGTAGTAGTACTGATTATGGTGATGTAAGTGGTAGCAAGTGTTTGGTAAAGGTGGTAATTGTGGTATTAGTAGATGTAATGGTGGTAATAGTAGTTGTAATAGGTATAATGGTGGCAGTAGTGGTAGCAGTGGTAGCTGGGATCTGGTAGAAGTCATGGTGACGGTGACAGTCTATATTAATAGATGCAAGCCGGAGGTGAATATTTCTACCTCTCTACCTCTCCCCCCTCTCCTCCTCTCCCCCTCTCCTCTCCCTCTCTCTCTCTCTCTCTCTCACACACACGCAGTGAAGAAGGGAAGGTAATGGACGTAAGGGAGGGAGGGAAGGTGAGGCAGTCTCTCTCTGACACACAAGAGACAGTTTTACCACCACCCGTGACGACAACACTGGCTTAACTAGGCCAGCGTCCCAGCCCCTCCACCCACATCCCTCATCCCTCACGCCCCTCCATCCACTCCTCCCTCATTACCACCCCCCCTAGACCCCTCATACCCTCCACCCTACCCTACTGCACCCCTACTACCCACCCTCATTGTCTGTGTTGTTCATAGTGGTTTTGTGAATAATAATAATAATAAACCACGTCCATCATTGCCAGGAGTTACGATCTATCGGCAGAAACAAGTCCATTATAAAATAGTCAATAAAGCCAAAACAAATGAATGAATAATAATTAAAAAATGACTACGATCAAGTAACAAACTTTACGCCCCGGAGTTTTTATTTTAGTTATCGCTGTGATTTTAAAAAAACGGGTTTATATGAATTATTTTACAGAAGTGTTTTTGATAAGGAATTATAGGAAAGAGGGAGTAGTTTTACCAGGAGAATACAAAGGTGGGGTCATGTTTACATGGGGTTCCGGGTCCCTGTGAGAATACAACCTGGCGCGCATCTGCTATTTATTTCATTAATAAACACAAAAGATTTACATCACATCATATATTCAGTTGTTCTGTTATATTGGCTCTAATAAAAAAAAAATGAGAATATCTGTTCCCTGAAATATTGTGAATTGAAAAAGAATATAGATATATACTGGTTTTAATATTGCGTGATTTCTAAATGATTAAATGAAATACGTTTTCTATATCAGAGCGACAACTAAAATAAAAGACTGCCGCGTAAATCTGCTATGATCTATTGTATGGTGTTGGTCAACCAGTGTTCATTATTATTCATTTATTTATCTGCAATATTTATTATACATATTTTGGGGGTAATTTTATGGTGACGGTAAGTATTTCCAGTTCGTACTGTATGTTGTTGTGATTATTATTATTATTATTATTATTATTATTATTATTATTATTTGTTGTTGTTATCCATTAAAAGTCCACGAGCAGGATTTAAACATTACTAAGAGAAATAACGCAGACTGAAGGACCTATGTCAGCATTTTTGGCTTTCGACAATACTGAACTAAGAACACAGGAGACTTACAGATCTTCAGCTTCTGTTGTCTGGGTAAAATTTCCTTTGTTTACATTTGTTAATAAGCGCCATCTGTCGTGAGGAGAAACAACTAACTTTCCCGTGCTATCCAGGCATTCTGACTGGAAGTTTCACGTCATAGTTTCCCGCTTAATTTAGGCCTTTCTGATTGGACGGTCTCATCATTATTTCCCACGGTATCCAAGTGTTCTCATTGGATGTTCTCATTATGTTTGTTTCCCTGCGTTAACCACGTATTTTGATTGGTCGTCCTCATCATAACATCCCCGCGCTATCCAGCCATTCTGATTGGCCATACGCATAAATATTCACAGTAACCCGCGTTATTCAGGCATTCTAACTGGTCGTACTCATCATACATTCCCGCGTTATTCAGGCATTCTAACTGGTCGTACTCATCATACATTCCCGCGTTATTCAGGCATTCTGACTGGATGTTCGGATTAATGTTCTAACAGAAATCGTCAAAAGCGATGGGCGGGCAGTGAGTGATTGGTTTGGTGGCCTGGTTATCGTGTGAGCGAGCAACAGCAGCAGCAGGAGCGGCAACAGCAGCAGCCTCACTACAGATAAAACAAGAACTGTTAATTAAATTTTGTTTGAGAGTCAGTGAGGCCTGGGTGACCTGCTGGTTGTGTGACGTGTGAGCACTGTGTTGGTGAGGCAGTCATTCTCTCTCTCTCTCTCTCTCTCTCTCTCTCTCTCTCTCTCTGTTTGTCTGTCTGTATGGCTGCTTATTTCTCTGTCTGTCTGGCTGTATGATTGCTTATCTGTGTCTGTTTATCGGTCTATTGGTCTGTCTGCCTGCTTCTCTGTCCGTCTGACTGCTTATCTCGCTGTCTAACTGGCTGCTTATCTCCCTCTGTCTGTATGTATGTCTTTCTGTCTGAATCTTCCTTTTTTACCTGTCATTCTCGCCGTCTAATGACTCACTTGAATTATAAAAAAAAATTAAAAAAATTCCATGGTATAAATTGCTCTCAAATATACATTAAAAGATGAGATCCCGAGAGTGAATATTTATAAGTTTAATTTTAACACCACTTAAAGAAAATCATCAAAACATGAAAAAATTTTTGAAATTTTAATTGGAAAATATAAATTGATGGGAAAAAGTCGTGTTTTACATTCACCCAGTTGGCTGTTGACGTTACTAGAGGGAGGGAGGGAAGAGACACTACATTACTACCTGTAGTTTTGTATTTTCTTAAAGGGTTAATTCTGTGTGTGGAGGGGGTGGGGAGACAGAGAATAAGGGTTGAAAAGAGAAACTATGTAAGAGAGGGAGTGTGGGGGGGAGGGGGAGAAAAAGAGTGAGAGACAGACAGACAGATACAGACGGGAAGAGAGAGTAAGAGAAGGATAAAGAGAATGGTTGGATGGAAATGAAGAGAAACAATCAAAGAAAGAAACAAAGAACGAGATAAATATAAAAAAAGAAAGTGAGAAAAAGAGAGAGACAAAGAGAGATGATAGATAGATACTGTATATGACAGATTTGTAGTGAGAGAGAATGAAAGATATAAAGAAAAGAAAGAGAAAGAAAAGAGAAATAATCATAAAAAAGAAAGCTAAAGAGGGTAAAAAAAAAGGGAGGAAAAGGTGTGTGAAAGAGAGAGAGCGAGAGGGGGAGAGGAAACGTGAAAGATAGAGAGGGAGAGAGAGAGTCCATGACAAATTCCATCACCACCTCTATCATGATGTCATCTGTTACCGAGCCAGACTCACTTTGGCACAGGTATGCTAATTACTTGGCCACAGGTAAGTTAGTTGCGTACTATGACAGGTAGACAGGTAACCTTGATCTTTTATCTGAGTGTGTTGCAGCTATCTTGATCTAATTAAAGTATGACAGGTATTTTATCTAATTTAAAAAAAAGTACTACTGGGGGTTTCATCTGCTTCCTCACGGTACAGTCTCAGCGCAGTTTTGACGCCATGTTTATTCCGCCTTTTTTTTTTTTTTTTTGGTGTCGTAACTTATAGAACTTATCGCCTGACGTTCGTTCACCTGTTATTATCAACTTTTCGCCAGACGTTCCCTTCCCCGTATAGATTGACTAAGGTGGCTTCACATTAATACTGGATTTCTCTCTCACACTTCGTCAGACGGACTTTCGCTCGACTATGCCAGCACTCGGTGGATGTAGTGACTATGAATAATCGAAATTAAATCCTATTTGGGGTATTTTAACCGGGAGTTTAATATAAATACTCAAGATTTAATAGAAATTCGGTTATTTTTACAGTATTTTTAACGCTGTAAATAAAGGAATTAAATCTACCATTTTTCACTATTAATATTTGTTTGTAAAATAAAGTAATTCTTTGTTAGTGACTTTTATTGTGCTGTGTGTTGTGTTGTGAGAGCCAAGATGATGAGATAGGTGAGTGGTCGCCTCTCTCCCTTCATCCCTCTTACCCCCCACTCCTCTCTTCCTCCCCACTACCCCTCTCTAGCTCCCTCCTCTCTCTCTCTCTCTCTCTCTCTCTCTCCACTACCCTTTTCTTCTCACCCTCCTTCCTCTCCTTTCCCGTTACTCCTCTCTCTCTCTCTCTCTCTCTCTCTCTCTCTCTCTCTCTCTCTCCTCTCCCTCCGCAAATTTTTCGAATGGTCTGAAAAATGGCAGATGAAATTCAACGTGGACAAATGTAAAGTACAAGTACTCAGTATAGGAGATGTAAACAGGGAAACCAGATACCAGATGAACAACGATGCCATAGAGAAATCCGACTGCGAGAGAGATTTAGGAGTAATGATAAGTAGGAACCTTAAACCAAGTAAACAATGTGTTTTTGCTCGTAACAAGGCTAATAAAGTACTTGGGTTCATACAAAGGAGTGTTAGTTACAAGACTAGCGAGGTCATCCTAAAACTGTATCTTGCGCTTGTGAGACCACACCTGGATTACGCAGTTCAGTTCTGGTCACCGTATTACAGAATGGATATAGAATCATTGGAAAGAATTCAGAGGAGAATGACAAGACTAATCCCGGGCATTAGGAACCTTGAGTATAGAGACAGGTTAAAGCATCTTAATTTGCACTCCCTCGAGAGACGTAGAGCGAGGGGCGACCTGATAGAGGTGTATAAGTGGAAGTCAGGGCTAAACAAAGGGGACATTACAAAGGTACTCAAACTATCCAACCAGGAGCGAACTCGTAACAATGGTTTTAAATTAGACAAATTTAGATTTAGGCGTGAAATAGGTAAACACTGGTTTGGAAACAGAGTGGTGGATGAATGGAACACGTTACCAAATATCATCATTAACTCGAATACGCTGAATTGCTTCAAACATAGGTTGGATGCTTATATGAGCAATAGGGGTTGGGTGTAAACGGGACTGCCCAGTATGGGCCAATAGGCCCGCTGTAGTTTCCTCCATTCTTATGTTCTTATGTTCTTATGTCTGTCTCCCTCATTCCTCTCCCTCCGCACTACCCGTCTCCTCTCTCTCTGTCTGTCTCCCTCATTCCTCTCCCTCCGCACTACCGTCTCCTCTCTCTCTCTGTCTGTCTCCCTCATTTCCTCTCCCTCCGCACTACCCGTCTCCTCTCTCTCTGTCTGTCTCCTCATTCCTCTCCTCCGCACTACCCGTCTCCTCTCTCTCTGTCTGTCTCCCTCATTTCCTCTCCCTCACTTTTCTGCGTCTCCTCTCTCTCTGTCTCTGTCTCCCTCATTTCCTCTCCCTCCGCACTACCCGTCTCTCTCTCTCTGTCACTGTCTCCCTCATTCCTCTCCCTCCACACTACCCGTCTCCTCTCTCTCTGTCTGTCTCCCTCATTCCTCTCCCTCCGCACTACCCGTCTCCTCTCTCTCTGTCTGTCTCCCTCATTCCTCTCCCTCCGCACTACCCGTCTCCTCTCTCTGTGTCTGTCTCCCTCATTCCTCTCCCTCCGCACTACCCGTCTCCTCTCTCTCTGTCTGTCTCCCTCATTCCTCTCCCTTCCCACACTACCCGTCTCCTCTCTCTCTGTCTGTCTCCCTCATTCCTCTCCCTCCACACTACCCGTCTCCTCTCTCTGTCTGTCTCCCTCATTCCTCTCCCTTCCCCACACTACTCCCGTCTCACTCTCTCTCTGTCTGTCTCCTCATTCCTCTCCCTCCACTACCCGTCTCCTCTCTCTCTGTCTGTCTCCCTCATTCCTCTCCTTCCCACTACCCATCTCCTCTCTCTCTGTCTGTCTCCCTCATTCCTCTCCCTCCGCACTACCCGTCTCCTCTCTCTGTCTGTCTCCCTCATTCCTCTCCCTTCCCACACTACCGTCTCCTCTCTCTGTCTGTCTCCCTCATTCCTCTCCCTCCGCACTACCCGTCTCCTCTCTCTCTGTCTGTCTCCCTCATTCCTCTCCCTCCGCACTACCCGTCTCCTCTCTCTCTCTCTGTCTCCCTCATTCCTCTCCCTTCCCACACTACCCGTCTCTTCCCTCCCTCTCCCAACAACCAATTACAGCTTCAGGCAGCCACTCGACTGCTGTTACTCATGACTAGATGTCAGACTCGAGTGAGGATGGTGTGTATTATTTAAGGCCGGGGTCAAGATGAGTGAGTCAGTGATTGCTCTCTCTCTCTCTCTCTCTCTCTCTCTCTCTCTCTCTCTCTCTCTCTCTCTCTCGTGGGATGACACACCGCCCGTCAAGACAGCCAGAGCAAAACACAGCCCCAGTACACAGCGGGAAGGTGCTTAGGATACTCCCCTTACTGAGTCACGCTGTAATTACACTCATTCATTTTTACCTGACCCTGTAAGTTAGGTTAGGTTAGGTTTAGTTAGGTTAGGTTAGGTTAGGTTAGGTTTAGTTAGGTTTGGTTAGGTTAGGTTTAGTTAGGTTAGGTTTGGTTAGGTTAGGTTAGGTTAGGTTAGGTTAGGTTTAGTTAGGTTAGGTTATGTTAGGTTAGGTTAGGTTAGGTTAGGTTAGGTTTAGTTAGGTTTAGTTAGGTTAGGTTTGGTTAGGTTAGGGGATTCGTCTGTTTTTGCTGAATGACAGTGGGAACTCTTCTCCTATTGGTTGATTACAGTGGGGATTCTACTCCTATTGGTGGGTTATAGTTGAAATAATTCACGTTGGTGTGTGCTGAGATAGAGAGATACACCGAGAGATATAAAGAGACTATCTCCACCACACCAGTGCCACAGTGCCTCAGTGCCAACCATCGATTCATCACGTGTATAGGAATGCTCTTGACTTCGTTAGGTACAGTTTGTGTTAAGAGATCGTTGTTAAGTACAGTTTGTGTTAGAGATATTCCCTAAGTACAGCTTGTGTAAAAGATATTCATTGTGTGCATCAAGGGTGTTTTGTAATGTTAATTTTGTATTATGGAATTTGTATGGTATAATTTATATGTTTTAATTTGTATCGCTTAATATTTGTTACTTATATTTCATTATTTAATTCCAATATAATTTTCCATCACATGAGGCCGCTAAAACACAACTTTTTAAACTTTAATTAAACTAAAACAATTTCTACCCTGATCATTTTTCTGTGGTAATGGTTGACGTGAGCCTCTGATGACGTCACGCAAAGCCTCTGATGACGTCACGCGATGCCTCTGATGACGTCACGCTTCCGTTCGAGTGATGACATTCATTTTGTTTCTTCCTTAAAAAAATATGTGTTAACTTTGTGCTGTGAACCAAGTTACATATTGTTAATTTACACACTAGGATTTTAACCTTAGATTCTTTTTTTACTGGCAGGTTATATAATAGAGATTTACACAGTAGCTATTTACAGAATAATAATTTACATAATAGGGATTTACACTGGGGATTTTTTTTTTACTACCAGGCTATAAAAAGGAAGAGAATAATAGGAGTCGAACCGGGGTCTCTGGATCACACAATAGAGACAGACACCGAGCCACTGAATACAGGAAGTCTGGTCTGGCTTACACTCTCTCTCTTTTTTTTCTCTCAATCTCTCGTTTTATATCTCACTTTCTCCTTTTCGTTTACCCTCTCTCTCTCTCTCTCTCTCTCTCTCTCTCTCTCTCTCTCTCTCTCCTGAACACGACAATGTTAACAGTAAATAACACAACACAACTTAACCGTCTGTCGATGTTTAAATGTTAACAAATTCAACATTAACATTCTTAACACCACAAATATCTCACTAATGTTGAAATGTTTACAAGAAAATCACCAATTATAGTCAAATATTAACATCGATACATTTAACACTTATATAAATACATCACAATGTTGAAAATATTAACAGATGCTCAATGTTAAATTAGAGTCATTTAATGTAATCAGAAAAAAGTCATTAACCGAACCACTATGACTCTTAACTCATTGATTACGGTGGCATTAACCCCTTGAGTACGATGACCTGACAGTTAATGCACTCAAGGTTAGTCATCGTACTCAAGGGGTTAGGGTCATCGTACTCAAGGGGTTAAGACATAACGAAGACAAAAGAGATACTGAAAGGAGAAAGAAACAATAGAGACAGACAAAGTGGTTGAGAGAGAGAGAGACAGAGAGACAGAGAGACAGAGAGAATGATGTGTGTGTGTGTGTGTGTGTGTGTGTGTGTGTGTGTGTGTGTGTGTGTGTGTGTGTGTGTGTGTGTGTGTGTGTGTGTGTGAGAGCAAATTACATCAAAAGAAAAATGTGAATAATTCAACCTCTTGTAAATTGAAGAAATTTTCTGTTATATACTGGGCAGATAACACGTATATACTGGGGACATAACACGTATATACTGGGCAGATAACACGTATATACTGGAGATAACACATATATACTGGGCAGATAACACGTATATACTGGGAATACACATATATACTGGGCAGATAACACGTATATACCGGGGAATAACACGTGTATATACTGGGCAGATAACACGTATACTGGGAGATAACACATATACTGGGCAGATAACACGTATATACTGGGAGATAACACATATACTGGGCGAATAACACGTATATACTGGGAGATAACACATATATACTGGGCAGATAACACGTATATACTGGCAGATAACACGTATATACTGGGCAGATAACACATATATACCGGGAGATAACACATATATACTGGCAGATAACACGTATATACTGGGCAGATAACACGTATATACCGGGAGATACTACATATATACTGGCAGATAACACGTATATACTGGGAGATAACATATACTGGGCAGATAACACGTATATACTGGCAGATAACACATATATACTGGGCAGATAACACGTATATACTGGGCAGATAACACATATATACTGGGAGATAACACATATATACTGGGCAAATAACACGTATATACTGGGAGATAACACATATATACTGGGCAGATAACACGTATATACTGGCAGATAACACATATACTGGGCGAATAACACGTATATACCGGGAGATAACACATATATACTGGCAGATAACACGTATATACTGGGCAGATAACACGTATATACTGGGCGAATGCTACGTATATACTGGGCGAATCAGCACGTATATACTGGGGAGATACACGTATATACTGGGCAGATAACACGTATATACTGGGGGTAACACGTATATACTGGCAGATAACACGTATATACTGGGCAGATACACATATATACTGGGCAGATAACGCATATACCGGGAAATAACACGTATATACTGGGCAGATAACGTATATACTGGGCGAATAACACGTATATACTGGCAGATAACACGTATATACTGGGCAGATAACGTATATACTGGGCAGATAACACGTATATACTGGGCAGATAACACGTATATACTGGCAGATAACACGTATATACTGGGCAGATAACACATATATACTGGGCAGATAACACGTATATACCGGGAAATAACGCATATATACCGGGAAATAACACTATATACTGGGAGATAACACATATATACTGGGCAGATAACACGTATATACTGGGCAGATAACACGTATATACTGGGCAGATAACACGTATATACCGGGGAATAACATGTATATACCGGGAAATAACACATATACCGGGAGATAACACATATATACTGGGCAGATAACACATATATACTGGGCAGATAACACGTATATACCGGAAATAACGCATATATACCGGGAAATAACACATATATACCGGGAGATAACACATATATACTGGGCAGATAACACATATACTGGGCAGATAACACGTATATACTGGGCAGATATACGTATATACTGGGCAGATAACACGTATATACTGGGCAGATAACACGTATATACTGGGAGATAACACGTATATACTGGGGAGATAACACGTATATACTGGGGAGATACACGTATATACTGGGCAGATAACACGTATATACTGGGGAATACACGCATACTGGGAGATAACACGTATATACTGGGGAGATAACACGTATATACTGGGAATAACACGTATATACCGGGAGATAACACGTATATACTGGGCAGATAACACGTATATACTGGGCGAATAACAATATATACTGGGCAGATAACACGTATATACTGGGCAGATAACACGTATATACTGGGCAGATAACACGTATATACTGGGCAGATAACACGTATATACTGGGGAGATAACACGTATATACTGGGAGATAACGTATATACTGGGAGATAACACGTATATACTGGGCGAATAATACATATATACTGGGGAGATAACACGTATATACTGGGCAGATAACTACGATATATACTGGGGAATAACACGATATACTGGGCAGATAACACGATATACCGGGAGATAACACGTATATACTGGGCAGATAACACGTATATACTGGGCAGATAACACGTATATACTGGGCAGATAACACGTATACATACAATTTTAACACCAGCCATCATTGTTGTGGAAGTATCATGCGAGGTTGCCAGTTACTCGAATTTTTTGATTGGATAGAGGTAAAAATGTCACGGGAGGACGATTATCACGCAAGAGCAATTATCAAGGGGGTAGGAATTTTACCTGAGGGAAGATGTACGCTCGGGTATAATGATTATCTAATGTAAGAATCCCAGGTGAATGGTAAAAAGAGAGTAGAAAAGAGATAGAAAAGGAGAGAGAAATAGAGAGACGGTACTTCAGGAGATTTTAATATAGAAGGAAGTTTCCGATAGAGACGAGATATCTTACATGGGGCCAATTTACAGGGGTCCATTTTCACGGAGTATGCATATTTGACCGGCCCCTATTGTGAACAATGCAGGTATACATTCTTCCGTCTCGTAACAAACTTCTAATACTGAAAGTTTGTCCTTCAATATCTTTAAACACTAACCCCTATAGACCTCATATTACACACATATTTCATGTTCCTTTAGATGTGATTCAGTAGTTCGACTAAACCTCCCATTAACTTTAAGATGTTCATTATACTAAACTTGCCAATGGCCTTCTACTTCCTTCTTATGGTTCTCAGGGTGAACATTGACGATTGAAGGATTTTCGATCATTATTTTAATTTTTTCATTCATTGAAGTGAGGAGGGGGGAGAGGAAGAGGAGAGGAATGAAGAAAGGAGAGGAAGGTGGTGAAGGGAGAGAGGTGAAAAAGTAGGAAGGGAGGAAAATGAATTTTTTTTTAATTATGAACTGTTAAAATTATTGTGGGTAGAGCCATGGGGAGAAATGAGGAAAGTTTATTGAGCATAGAAGACTATTTCTATTTTCAATTAGTTTTCTTATTACCATCATCTTCATCATCATCTTCTTCATCTTCTTCTTCATCATCATTATCATCATCATCATCATCATCATCATCTCTTCTTCATCATCATTATCATCATCATCATCATCATCATCTTCTTCATCTTCTTCTTCATCAATCATTATCATCATCATCATCATCATCATCATCATCATCTTCTTCATCATCATCATCATCATCATCATCTTCATCATCATCTTCTTCATCTTCTTCTTCATCATCATCATCATCATCATCATCATCATCATCATCATCATCTTCATCATCATCATCATCATCATCATCATCATTATTATGAGTACTTTTCTAACACTTGGGGTCCATATATCACGGGGTACAGTATATATAGCGAGGTGTGTGGACTGTCATCACCCCGGACATATATTGTACACTTGGATGTTAATCTGTCCTTTGTCCACCAGGGAGACCATAGTAGGTGGTCCTGGTGTCCCTTTGTTTACACCAGGTGATCACTTCCTCCGTCACTCTCTGCCTCTCCTACTGACATGTTTACTGTCAAAGCCATATACTGTTTGAGTAATGCTAAACCCCCCTTAACCCCTTCCCTTCCCTCACTCGCCCCCCAGATTCCCTCAATTTTACCTAACCTAGTGCCCTCCTTTCCTGACTTGGTGATGGATGTTTTCTCACACGAACGATCATTCTTGGTCAGTTGGATTTTAATGAAACTTAGTGAGTGGATGTGTGATAGCGAGTCCTCACACCGTTATGGTACTGATTTATGGCCTCATGGATCACTGTATATGACGCGGTAGGACATAATATTTTTTGTTTGAATAATTTTAAGACTTACGCCGGGATGGTGGAGATGTTTGGCCGGGATGGAGGAGGTGTTTGGCCGGTTCTTTACCTCCACCCTCGTTTACCACTGTTTCATCCACTCACAACAAATCGTTCTTGTGGATTTTCATGTGATCTGTTTTTATATACGTTCTCGGGTTGGTGGCGTTCATTGGGTCCACAGACACCACCCAAAATAATTGGTGCTTCGTGTTTACCATTAACTCTGTGTCCGTCGTCTATTGATTTTAAACCGACCTGGCCCCCCCTTATATCTCCTCTCTCTCTCTCTCTCTCTCTCTCACACTGTAGCCATAAAAACAACACTAATTAAAACAAAAACCAAGCAAAAAAACCTAACCCTCTTACCCCATGGTGAGTTCCCAGACGCCTGTAAAGACCAACCCTTTATGTATCAAAGACTCGACTCCTACATCAAAGCATTAGAAAACACACACTCGAATCCCGGTATTTTTTAGGAGAGAACCAGACTTATTTTTGTTTTTATTATGTGGTGAAGAAAGTGTTAAATGCGGATAACTTATTTTTATATAAAGAAACGTTAATGTCTAGTTTCTAAGAGCTTTTAGGTTTGGTTGGGTTTGGTTGGGTTTGGTTAGGTTAAGTTAGCTTAGTTTAGATTAAGTTAGATTTGCATTAGGGTGTTTTTGAATATTAGGTGAAATAAGTTAGCGTGATTCGAGTTAAGTGATCAAAGCTGAGCCACAACACATACACCCGACTCCCGTTATGGTGGACCGGTCAGAGAGACGCTGTTTTTATATATAAAGATAATGGTAAATAGGTGGAACTAATTTACATACTTGTACGTTAATGTTTGAGTTTTCTTTTATAGTTTTTAAAGTGTTTTACGTGATACAGCACACACACACACACACACACACAACATCTCATTAATTTCAAGACAATTTCATACTAGAAAAGCTAATTTACATACATAAATAGTTGCCCCTCGTGTAACGAGGATGGCCGGCAAGGCCACCTAGGCGTGAATTTGTTGCAGGTGTAGAAGCTGTCGCCAACACAACAACCACACCTAAGCTTACGAGCTGCATGACCCAGTGTCAGGAATGGTCGAGAAGACCGGACAATTCGCCAACTGCGCTGGGTAACCATTACCCCGAACACGATCCACAAATCGATTAACATCCAGGCTCCCAATTACTGCTGGGTGGGCATACATACATACTGTACATACATACATACATACATACATACATAGCTAAGCTCGTCATTTAATATACACAAACCCTACGAAATTCACACACACACACACACACACACACACACACACACACACACAGACCCCAATTATTATTTTCAATGATAAAGAGAGTTGTTTTAGTATATAGTGAAGACAACGGTGAAGAGAAGAGTAATTGACAAAGAGATGGATTAAAGTGTGTGTAAGTGTTACCAGATCAAAGTGTTGAGGTGGATCAATTAGACACTGCGGTTTGAAAGTTAAAGGGAGAGTATTTTAATATATATATGTGTGTGTGTGTGTGTGTGTGTGTGTGCATCTTCGCGTGTGTGTATATACCTTTTAAAAACTTGTAATTGTTTATTTGGAAATGTTGATGTAAAAGTGTTATCGAAAACAATACAAAAAAAACTGTATGGTAATGATGGAGGATATTTGTGTATTTTATGTACAAGAACAAACGGCGCTGACAGGTGTGTATGATATTGTATATGCTAATTTGCTCCAACAATTGAAAGAGCATTGAATAATTTTAACTGTATGAGTGATGGATGGATAGATTGTTTTTGATATATCTGAGCCTGTATATATGTATGTATGTATGTATTTATGTATGTGTGTATCTTTGTATTTATGTATTTATGTATGTATGTGTGTATCTATGTATGTATGTGTGTATCTATGTATTTATGTATGTATGTATGTATGTGTATGTATGTATGTATGTATGTATGTATGTATGTATGTATGTCTATTACACTAATAGGGATAATTGCCTCATAGTGATACCTTCTAACTGGCCATAAATGATCATCTTAACATCATCATAACACATAGAGATTAATGAGGCAGTATGAGGCAGTGTGAGACAGTGTGAATGAGTATAGGGCAGTATGAGGGAGTATGAAGCAGTATGAGGCAGTGTTGGTGCCGCATGTGGTGAGAAGACCCTGTATCATTATATATTCTTGTGGTTAAGACTTAGTCCAGATTAAAGCGATTAATAAAACACTACTAATGGAGAGGAATTCTTAAGAGGGCAGTGCAGCTACAGTGAGTCCGTCATGGGTTGGGCCCCTGGTGTCGTGCGTTGGGCCCTTTGTTGTTGGGTTGGGCCCTTGATGTCGTGGGTTGGTCCCCTGGTGTCGGGCTATACAGGTGAACAAGGTGTATGCCAGGTGAACAAGGTGTATGCCCAGTACCCTCACGATGCCTCCTATTAGATCACTAAACTCACCCCTGCCTCATCTGTAAGACTCCCCGCCCGTGGCTCTTAATTACGATCACCTGGGGATTCGGTTCCCCTCCGCTTGTTTCACCTGATGATTAAATACCCTTAACCTACCAAGGAGGGTCATGGTTAGGTTAGGTTAAGGTTAGATTAGGTTAGGTTAGCGTTAGGTTAGGTTAGCGTTAGATTAGGAATGCGTTAGGGTAATTAATCAAAAGGTGATTTAAGTTAGGGGTTAGGTTAAGTTAGGTTGAATTCGATTAGGTTATATTAGGGTAGCGTTAGGTTAGTTTAGGTTAGCGTTAGATTAAGAATGTGTTAGGGTGATTAATCAAAAGGAGATATAAATTGAGGGGTTAGGTTAGGTGAAGTTAGGTTAGGTTAGGGTAGCGTTAGGTTAGGTTAGGTTAGGTTAAGAATGTGTTAGGGTGATTAACCAAAAGGTAATATAAGTTAAGGGATTATTTATGTTATCCAAAAAAAGTTAGTGTATAGTTATATGTATTTAACGAGGCCTTATAAGATCACTAAAGTTAAGGTAGAAATTCCATAACAGGACCCAGAACACTCCCCTGCAGTACACCCAGGAGAGTTTTGTGTAGACGTGGAGCAAGTCGCCAGCTTTTATCTGTCCGATCATACTCTCAAAACAATCATTCTCGTCAACCAATCACTCTTATAAACTAATCATTCTCATAAATTGATCAATCATAAACCAATCATTCTCATAAACCAATCACTTTCTTAAACCAATCACTCGTAAACCAATCACTCATAAACCAATCACTCGTAAACCAATCACTCATAAACCAATCACTCGTAAACCAATCACTCGTAAACCAATCACTCATAAACCAATCACTCATAAACCAATCATTCTCCTAATCGAGATAGACTCTAACCCTCTAGTGGTCAGGAGCATTTCTCAGCTGAATTAAATTATCTGGTGTTAGCTCGGTTAAAATACCTAAGTGCATCGCTGCTCTCTAAAGGTTTAACCCAATCATTCCCTTAAACCAATCACTCTCATAAACCAATCATTCATCTCCCATTATCATAGAACTTTGTAATATTTAGAAATGATAGCGACCAAAAATTTTTAACAGTGATTGACAGCAGTTGGCCCCCAGGTGATGTCAATCCAACCCTCACGTTAATGGACACGACCAACTTCCACCTGTGTGTGTGTGTGTGTGTGTGTGTGTGTGTGTGTGTGTGTGTGTGTGTTTGGTTCAGTATGAGGGAGGGCCGTGGGTGGTAGGTCTTGACGCTCTCTTGGCAGTCTTTGGTTGACCTTGTGAGGGAGGCTGTAAGGGTTCACCTGTGTACACCTTTCTTCAGGGTGTTTTTTTTGTGTGTGTTACCTGTGACAACCTAGACGTGCCCACAGCAGCTGCCTCCCTCCTTGTGTGTGAGGTGTGTCTTGGCTGTGGAGTGAGCACCCAGACTCTCTCTCTCTCAGTAGGAATGGTAGGATGAGGTTTGAAGTTGGAGGTTTGGTGTTAACCTCACTATCATCTTCTTAATTAACTAAAGTTTTTCCTCCTCACGCTAGTAATGTGCAATCTTAGAAGGTGTCAACCCACGCCCCCTGATGCCCTTATAAGAGCTGTGACCTTGAACTTTGACCTGGCAAATATGAACAGCAGCTTTAGTGGCCATCATTGTGAATAAACTGGCACTGACGCGGGTAAGGAAGGCAGCCAAGAAAATGGAAAGAGTTGGTATTGTTTTACCCCCGTTTAGATGGCGAAGAACTCAGACTGGGTGCCATTATGCAGGACACTGCCGGTCATGCCAGCGTGGAGTTGCCTCACAATGGCGATGAATTTTGGTGGGCAACCAAAACGGCTGAGGGTCCGCCAGAGGACTTCCCTGTTGACCGAGTCGAGGGCCTTGGTAAGGTCGATGAAGGCTGTGTACAGGTCACGACACACACACATACTAATACATTGACACACACACACACACAGACACACACACACGAACACACACACACACACACACATACACACACACACACACACACACACACACACACACACACACACACACACACACACACCCATACTAATACATTAACACACACACACACAGACACACACACACACATACACACACACACACACACACACACACACACACACAGACACACACACGAACACACACACACACACACAGACATATACACACACACACACCCTACTACTACTACTACTACTACTACTACTACTACTACTACTATTTTCTATCAATCGGAATCGAGTATGATGATCATCCAGCACTGACAGACACAGACGGACAGCCAACACTGACCACCTACTAGAGTCAGCCGTCAGTGTTAGTATTAATGACGAGGAATAAAACTGGTGATGGTTGTGTTTACATTTAATCAATGACCTGTGTTGTCTCATCCTCTTGTGTTTGATGGTGATGCTGATATATTATAAACTGTGTGATTGACTATCTCTTTTGTTACCTCCTTAGTGTGGGTGGGTGCGTGGGTGTAGGGTGCGTGGGTGTGTGAGGAGGAGAGAGTGTATGTGTGTGTGTGTATGTGTGGTCAGTGGGGAGTATGTCATGACGCCACTTTGCCAGAAAGAACCAATCAGTGACGAACATGTTATGACATGACAAGGCCAGGGAGAACCAATCAGGTAGGAGTATGCCAAAACGTCACGAGGTCAGAAAGAACCAATCAGCGAGGAGTATGCCAAGACGTCACGAGGTCAGAAAGAACGAATGAGCGAGGAGTATGCCAAGACGTCACGGGGCCAGAAAGAACCAATCAGCAGGTTTGTCATGACGTCACGAGGCTAGGAAGAACCAATCAGTGGGGTTTATGTCATGGCGTCACGAGGCTAGGGAGATATGTAAACACTTGGGCAGGAAAAACGTTTTAGTTCAATCAGCTGTTGAGGACCGCCATGTTTTCTGCTACTTGACTGTTAGGGTGGGAAGGGTGTTGTCTTGACCCATAGAGTCTGTCTGTCTGTCTATCTGTCTGTCTGTCTGTCTGTCAGTTTGTATGTGTTATTAGAGGTTAGTAAAATTGGTTCCTTAGCTTAAAGAACTTCGTCTATCCACTCACCCCTTCATCTATCCACTCACCACTTCATCTATCCACTCACCCACTTCATCTATTCACTCACCAATTCGTCTATCCACTCACCCTCCATCTATCCCTCACCCCCTCATCTATCCACTCACCACTTTGTCCATCCACTCACCCCTTCATCTATCCACTCACCACTTCGTCTATCCACTCACCCCTTCATCTATCCACTTACCCTTCATCTATCCACTCACCACTTTGTCCATCCACTCACCTTCATCTATCCACTCACCACTTCGTCTATCCACTCACCTTCATCTATCCACTCACCCCCTCATCTATCCACTCACCACTCGTCTATCCACTCACCCTTCATCTATCCACTCACCCCTCATCTATCCACTCACCACTTCGTCTATCCACTCACCCCTTCATCTATCCACTTACCCCTTCATCTATCCACTCACCACTTTGTCCATCCACTCACCCCTTCATCTATCCACTCCCCTTCATCTATCCACTCACCCCTCATCTATCCACTTACCGTTCCTCCACTTAAAATCATTCTCAAACAGAACACACTTAAAAAGAGAGAAAGTTTGAAACATTTATAAAAAAGTTTCGTAGTTTATAGTTTTGTGTCAACTTTCGCTCACAAGTTCAGTATTCGAAAAAAAAACTGTGTTTACTTTCGGCAATTCTCTTTGATGAAGTTGATTCTCTGCCTCTCATTGGTCAGTTTTGGCGCGAAATAACTAGCCTCTCGTTGGTTGGTTTTGGCACTTAATACCTGGAACCTCGTTGGGTAGATTTGGCCAGAAATACCTGGTCTCTCATTGGTTTAGCATGAATACTGTGACCCTTTTTGTTTGGATTTGGCGTTATAAACATGGCTTTTCATTGATCGATTTTGGCGGAAATACATAAACTTTTATTGGTAGGATTTGGTGCCAAATACCTATCTCTTATTGGCTGGATTTGGCGCGAAATACATGGATCCTAATTGGTCGATTTTGGCGCGCAATACCTGTATATAAACAATGGCTACGGTACACTTTAATTTACGATCTCCTGTATTTCAGTAATCCTGATACTTTACGATTTCTTATACTTTACGTTTTCTGCTTACTATACAATCCATTTCCAGTCGTCTCCTGAAAGAAGGTGGAGGAGGATTATTCAAGTGTGTGTGTGTGTGTGTGTGTGTGTAATATAATAATAATAATAATAATAATTAACGGTTTATTGAAAGAGCTTGGCAGCCAGAAGGCTGAAAATATACAGTTACATATTTGGGGAATGGGTTACGAATTACAAATAATATACAAGTGACATAAGTGACACAAATAAGACATATAGTAACTTAGATGGGGATCAGCTCAAACTACAGTTCATTTCAACATAGTGACAGTGTAGGGAGCAGTGTTTACTGGAGTGAATACACTGATTTATTACATGTTATTGATAATTTTACAATGGTTGGGACTGGGCTGTTCTTATAGCGATCAGTTCGTGCACGTATGGGCTGGATGCGGTTGTGGTGTCGAACAGCAATTCTCGGACAGGGGATCTCAGGTGGTAGTAGGGGCCGGTGTCGGGGATGGTGTAGAACTTTCTACCAAATTTGCAGATGAGGCCGTGGTGATGGTCAGTGAGAGTCGAAAGGGTCAGTGTGTTGAGCGCTTGATATGTGGAGTAGGAAGGGAGAATAATCTTGCATGCCCCTCTTTGCACTTTTTTCTAGGTGTTTACGTTGTGTGGCATTTAGGAGGAAGACCAGGTGGGGGAGGCATAGGTGAGCTTGGGAAGTATGAATGTTGTGTATACACTGAGGAGCTCGTGTGGAACCTGAGGGACTTGAGTCGGCGGAGGAGGTGGAGACGGAAACTGGAGGATTTGATTCACTGACGTGTGGTTTCCAATTTAGTTTGTTGTCTAGTGACGCCGAGGAGCTTGTGAATCTACAACCTGAGTGTGTTCGGACCTAGGGTAATGGAAGGAGGTGGGACAATGTCGGAGGAGAGGTTGATGCATAACCATGGTCTTGGTATGGTTGATGGTGACATGGTTGTTGGTGGCCCAGTTTTGGAGACTGGTCAATAAATCCTGAAGGGCGGTATAGTTGGGGAGCAGAATTGTTGACGCTGATCCCAATGGTGGAGTCGTCGACATATTTCCAGCGAGCAGGGTTTCTTAGGGCATCATTGATGAGCATAAGGAAGCAGAGTGGTCCCATCTTGGTGCCTTGGGGACGCCACAGGTGAGTGACTGAAAGGTGGAGACAGCCCCTCGAAGCGTACAGCTTGGCGTCGGTCACTGAGGAAGTCTGTAAGTTATGGTATGAGACTTCTCCGAAGCCCGAGGTCAATAGCTTTGTTTATGATTATATTGTGGTCGACTAGGTCGAACGCTTTAGTGAAATCAATGAAGGCGACAGCTACAGACGTTTTTCGTTTCTCGAGATGGCGGTATATGTAATCGAGAAAGCTGACAAGACAGTGAGTGGTGGAGGAAGTTATGTTGCCAAATTGCTGAGGTCTACGACTCCTGCAATATCAGCATAAGCCCAGTCAAACACAAAACTTTCACAGATTAGGCTGGGTATTGGGGTGATTGCAATAGGTCGTAGCTGATTTAAGGATTGTGGCTGGTTGACTTGGGCACTGGTGATACATAAGAGGTCTTCCAGTCAGCTGGGCATCTGGCTTGACTGAGAGAAGCATTGATGATGGAGCAGAGGGGTTTAGCAAGCCCGGGGAGAACTCCTTGAATAGTTTCATTGGTAAGTCAATGGGGGTGGTAGAGCGTTTTAATTTTAGTTTGTCCAGGCGTTTTATGCCGTCAAATTCCTCTACTAAGTCAGTGGGAAGGGGCTGGTAGGTAAGCAGGGAGAGTGGTTGTGTCAAGCCGTGGAGCGTGTGTGTGTGTGTGTGTGGACGGTCCTTGATAATCTACAGTAGACTGCCGGTACCTGATCACTTCACACCCAGGACCTTATGACGTCACACCCTCAGTTGATGGTGGGCCTTATCTCTGCCTAGGTAGGATCCCCAGATAAAGTCCCCCCCCCCTTACTGCACATCACACAGCTCATCTCAGTAACTCCCTCCCACCCCTCACTGCACATCACACAGCTAATCTCAGAACTCTCCCACCTACTGCACATCACACAGCTCATCTCAGTAACTCCTCCCACCCCCCTCACTGCACATCACACAGCTCATCTCAGTGACTCCCCCTCCCCCCTCACTGCACATCACACAGCTCATCTCAGTGACTTCACTGCACATCACACAGCTCATCTCAGTGACTCCCCTCACTGCACATCACACAGCTCATCTCAGTGACCTCACTGCATATCACACAGCTCATCTCAGTGACCCCCTCACTGCACATCACACAGCTCATCTCAGTGACTCCCTCCCCCTCACTGCACATCACACAGCTCATCTCAGTGACCCCCTCACTGCATATCACACAGCTCATCTCAGTGACCCCTCACTGCACATCACACAGCTCATCTCAGTGACTCTCCCCCCTCACTGCACATCACACAGCTCATCTCAGTGACTCCCCACTGCACATCACAGCTCATCTCAGTGACCCCCTCACTGCATATCACACAGCTCATCTCAGTGACCCCTCACTGCACATCACACAGCTCATCTCAGTGACTTCTCCCCCACTGCACATCACACAGCTCATCTCAGTGACCCCTCAATAACACAAAAATATTCTCAAAGGTTCCTAAGGTAATTTTTCCCTAATTAACGTACCTGGTTCACTGAAGCGCCGATGTAGGGATGGATTGTTAAACGTTCGTAAGTTTATTTTCTTCTCCTAATTTAAGATGAGAGAATTATATGTGCCACTTCCGCTTAATTAAAGAGATACGGTTTTTTTAAAGGTGAGTTAGTTAGGCTATTTAAATCACCTGAAGATTAACCACTTTAACGCTAATTGAACATAAACTAAACTACTCTAAAACTAACTTAACCTAACCTAACCCAACGCTAACTTAACTTAAATAACCTAAACTAAGTGACCGCAAATGTAATTTAATCTTTACGCTAACTTAACATTAAACTAACATAACTTAACCTAACGCTAACCTAACCTAACCGATCTTAACCTAACATAACAAACTCTATCTTAACGCTAAGCTAACGTAACCTAACCTAAGCTAACCCTCCTCCCAGGTAGCGCTAGAAGGGTTTATTAATCCTCAGGTGAAATAAACTAGAGACAGGTGCGAAACTTCAGGTGATCGAACAATTTCTTTTTACTCAAAGGAAACTGTGAAAATTAATCCCATTGACTCACTCTATTTACGAGACAGAGTTGGTTCACCAGAGTTCATTAGTTATTTTTTTTCCTTTAAGATCAGAAAACTTATCCAACTGGTTCATATAACTTATACTGAGACTTTACATAAGGTTAGGTTAGGTTAGGTTCGGTTCTAATACCGTTAAGCTAGGTTAGGTTAGTTTAGGTTAGTTTATCGTTACATTTGGTTAGTTTGCCATTAGGTTAGTGTTCGGTTAGTTTAGGTTAGGCTATATTTGAATTAGGTTTGGTTAGGTTAGTGTTCGGTTAGTTTAGGTTAGGTTAGGCTATATTTGAATTAGGTTTGGTTAGGTTAGTGTTCGGTTAGTTTAGGTTAGGTTAGGCTATATTTGAATTAGGTTTGGTTAGGTTAGTGTTCGGTTAGTTTAGGTTCGGTTATATTTGAATTAGGTTTGGTTAGGTTAGTGTTCGGTTAGATTAGTTTAGGTTAGGCTAGATTTGAATTAGGTTTGGTTAGGTTAGTGTTCGGTTTGGTTAAAGTTTTTTTTATCTTTAAGTTAGTTTAGATTGGATTAAGCTAGTTTGCCATTAGGTTAAGTGAAATTATTTAATCACCAGATGAAATAGCCTAGGGTGCCTAATCTTCAGTTGATCCATTTTTTCTCTTATGTCAAGTTAAAGAAGAAAATATTAACCTACGCATCTCTGAGAATCTCCAGTCACATAATTAAGAGATACTACTGACACAGACAGATAACGTAACGTCGTGCAGTAGATCACAAGCACTACACTCTGTCCTGTCATTCATAATAATTCATTAATAAGGGGCTAATTAATTTTCGTAGATAGGGGTCCTAGATAGTGTTTGTTTGTTTGTTTGTTTGATTTTACTCGAGATGTTGGTGAGTAAGAGGCGTGTGAACCGTGAATCTATGACTCCCCTGGACACCTCATATAGAGATGGAGTCTTAAAAGAGTCTTAATTGGGTAAAGTCTTGGAGCAATTGGCCGCCATATTGGTCGTTAATTGAGCAAGAGATATTTGTTATTAATTCTCTTCTGTTTTTTTTTGTTTTTAATCCTGAGAAGGTGACAGCTTACGAACCAATGAGGATTCATCTTTGTGTCGTAGCTAAAATGAACCAATTAGAGAACTGGGACCTATGAGAAATGGGACCTACCAGAACTTGGACCTATTAGAACTGGGGCCCATTAGGAACCTCCCCAACAAGAGTTCATGTGCCTCTAATTCCCTTAAATAATAAATGCCATCCATCTCCTCAGCCCTCTAAAGACCTTACGTTTAATACCACGACAAACTGGCTCCGTAACACTGCCCAGAACTACCCAGACTTAACCCACAACACCGGGACAAAGTGACGTAGAAACTGCATTAAGACCCTACCTTAACGAGATACGCTGCCATGGTCTCATCTGCTCCGTAAAAGTTACTTATGAGAGGAATATTAAGAGGTGGGGATATTTATTAATTTTGGTGTGTGTGTGTGTGTGTGAACATCGACTGTGTACACGGTGTTATTATACACCATCACCATTATAGTTCTGAATCGTTGTTATATCATGTCATTTATTATTAGTTTGTATCGCTGTCATGTCGTTTATAATTTGTATCGCTGTTATGTCGTTTATATTTTATTTCGCTGTCATGTTGTTTATAGTTTGTTTCGCCGTCATGTCGTTTATAGTTTGTATTGCTGTCATGCCGTTTATAGTTTGTATCGCTGTCATGCCGTTTATAGTTTGTTTCTCTGTTATATCATGTTGTTATAGCTTTTTATTCGATCATATAATTAATCTTGTTGTTTCCGTATCAAACAATTGTTTTTATAATAGCTGATTAAAATGGTTTCAAATAAATTAAATGTGTCAGAATATATTTATTTCTAAAATTCAGTAAAAATAGAAGGAATTAGAGATTGTTTATACAGTGAGAATAAATCACATCAATATGTAGTAATGTTAGATGGGTTACTGAATACCATTGTCACCTCGAAGATCCTGATTTAACCCTTTGACGACGATGGTTTAACTTAACCCTTTGACGACTGTGGTTTAACCCTCTGATGATGAAATTGAAAACCTTTGACGACGATGATATAACCCTTCAGGAGTCCAAGTGTTAAATAATAGGATTATCTTGTTAACGTGGTAATTGTTAATTGATTAGTGGCCACACCTACGTCAGAACACCTGTTGCAAATATTTTATACGAATAACTATCTATCATCCTATTTTTATTGCATCGGCTGTAAAATATATTGAGGACTCTTTTTATAATTTCCCATATAGTACTATTATATGTTGTCATGTATATATAGAGTTATACAATATACATACCCAACATATAAGACTAATACACATAGTAATTCTAAAGTAAAACAAATAAAAAGGCAAAATAAAACGAGAAATTAAAGTAATTCTCGTTTTTTTTTTACTTTAAGACACAATGTATATATTGGGATGTATATAGTATAAATTTATATATACTTGACAAAATATAATAGTACTATATGGGAGAATTTAATAAGTGAGTTATTCCTCCAGTGGGAATTTTTTACAGATTAAATTTTCCACATTTTAGTTTTTTTTAATCTTAAGAAATAAAAAGAAAAAGTCATTAGTTGTAATGAATTTCCAGCATACGAAACAAGACTTACTCACAACCTCATAAAACCTCACCTCATAAAACCTCACAACCTCATAAAACCTCACAACCTCATAAAACCTCACAACTAAAACCTCTCAACCTCATAAACCACACCTCATAAACCACAACCTCACAACCACACAACCTCATAAAACTCACATTTACACAACAAACAAACAAGCAAACTTTTACTGGTATATTTTCCCCTTTAAAAATCCTCTTAATCTCGACAACAATTTGCAAACAAGAAAATAATGAGTTTTCTTTGTGTGTTTATTTGTGTGTTTGTTTATTTTATTTGTTTTTGTTGTTTGTTTATAATTTTAAGTTGTTTATCGACAAAGCGTAGTGTGGCTGGAGCCGAGAGTTGCCACTTAGTATAATCTCCAACATACAACATACACATTATAACATACTACATACAGATTATACAACATACAGTACATATCATAACATACAACATACACATTATAACATACACTCCATACAGCTATACAACTACAAAATACAATATACATCACGAAGTATATGTATATTTCATGTATGTATAACCATATAGAAAAATATATTACACGACGGAGTGATTCATCTCTATGTATGAAATATATCACAGGGTTATAATATTTGTGTTACTATTTTATTGGAGTAAAAAATTTATATATATGATTAAGGCTTTTATATATCATTTACCAGGAAGCTCTATATATTATGAACTTTATACGAGTTTTTTATAATTATTTGTACATGTTTCTATATTAACTTACCTGCAGTAATAATAATAATAAGTGTAAAATTTTGTAAGATAAACAAATGAATGTAGAAAACGTTGATAATTATCGTGTGTCTGGCAGTGTGGGCCCTCAGTCCTTCTGCTGCCAGATGTGACTCACGTTCAGGTTGTCGTACTTTTTTAATGTGTTCAGTGTGTGTGTAATGGACTGATTACATACATATATACATACATACATACATATTTAAAATAATTAACTTAAATCAGGTTAAGTTAGATTAGGTTAGGTTAGACTAAGTTGGGTTAAATTAGGTTAGGTTAGGATAGTACAGTAGACTAAGTTAGGTCAAATTAAGGTTAGGTCCAACCACAGAATCGAAGGACACACCTGGCTGGCATACAAGGTGAGTCATTCCATTAGCATCTCACCTGAACCACCACAGACAGGCAGACAGATATTTTATATAAACACACACGAGTAGGTAATGTTTGGGGAAGCGTCTACAGTCACACGTTTTCTGTTGCCTTCTGTGAACGCTTGGCATCACGATTTTATAGAAAGAAAAAGTCAGTGGTTCCCGTGTATTAATGTTTCCTTCTTTGCACGAGTGAGGGGAGGGATAGGGGGGTGGGATGAGGAGGAGAGAGGAGGGGTGAAGAGGAGTAGGAAGATGGGAGGAGGAAGTACTAGAGGGAGGGTAGGAGAGGAGTATAGAGGAAGAGGTAAGGGAGAAAGGGGAGGGAATAGAAGTAGGAGAGGAGTGTAGAGGAAGAGGGAACAAGAAGGAAAGAGAGGGGGAGAAGGAGGGTAAAAGAGGGGAGATGACAGGGAAGAATAATTACCTGAGTGGACCATTAACCCTCAAGGTGGGTCATCAACTGAATGCTCAGTGAGGGCAGAGTTCTTATATATATAACAGGAGGAGAAGCTGGTGTCAGAATTTGGGACGATTTGAGGGAGAGAGAGGGGGCTGAAGGAGGGGGGGCTGAGGAAGGGGAGGGGCTGAGAGAGAGGAGGGGCTGGGGGGAGGGCTGAGGGAGGGGGGCTGGAGGGAGGGGGCTGAGAGAGGGAGGGGGCTGAGAAGGGAGGGGGCTGAGGAGGGGGCTGAAAGGGAGGGGCTGAGAGGCTGAGAAGGAGGGGCTGAAAGAGGGAGGGGGCTGAGGGGAGGGGGCTGAAGAGGGAGGGGGCTGAAAGAGGGCTGAGGGAAGGAAGGGGGCTGAAAGGGGAGGGGGCTGAAGAAGAGGGGGCTGAGAGAGGGAGGGGCTTCGAAGGGGGCTGAGAGATGGAGGCGCCCTGAGAGAAGGGGGACTGAGAGAGAGAGGGAGGGGCATAGCAGAGATGGGGCTGAAGTGAGAGAGAGACAAACACAAAAAATAAGAGTAGAGAGAGAGAGAGAGAGAGAGAGATACTCCCCATGTCATAAAGGCAAGGTGCTGGCAAGACATTCTCTTATCATTTATTCACATCATTGAACTTGAAGACAATTTTGATGAATAAAAAAGATCAGGAACTCGTTTATCAAATAACAGGGAGGAGGAAATGGTATACGTAGGGGAGGAGGGAGGGGTAATGGTATACATGAGGAGGGAGGGTAATGGTATACGTTGGGGAGTGAGGGAGGGTAATGGTATACGTTGGGGAGGGTGGGGAGGGTAATGGTATACATGTGGGGAGGTGAGGAGGGTAATGGTATTCGTAGGGGGAGGGAGGGGTAATGGTATACGTAGGGGAGGGGAGGGAGGGGTAATGGTATACGTAGGGGAGGGGGAGGAGGGTAATGGTATACGTAAGGGAGGGAGGAGGGTAATGGTATACGTATGGGGAGGGAGGGGTAATGGCTTACGTAGGGAGGAGGGAGGGTAATGGTATACGTAGGGGAGTGGGAGGAGGGTAATGGTATGCATGGGGAGGGGGAGGAGGGGTAATGGCATACGTAGGGGAGGGAGGGAGTAATGGTATACGTGAGGGAGGGAGGGAGGGGTAATGGTATACGTAGGGGGAGGGAGGAGTAATGGATATACGTTGGGGAGGGTGAGGGGGAGGGGTAATGGTATACGTTGGGGAGGTGGGGGGAGGGGTAATGGTATACGTGAGGGAGGGAGGGTAATGGTATACGTAGGGAGGAGGGAGGGTGGTATACGTTGGGGAGGTGAGGAGGGGTAATGGTATACGTTGAGGGTGAGGGGAGGTAATGGTATACGTAGGGAGGGTGAGGGAGGGTAATGGTATACGTAGGGGAGGAGGGGGTAATGGTATACAGGGGAGGGGGGGTGTGGTATACATGGGGAGGAGGAGGTAATGGTATACGTAGGGGGGGGAGGGAGGAGATGATATAAGGGAGGTGTAATAATAAAGGAAGAAGAGGGTTAAAAGTTGAAGAAGCAGAAGAGGATGAAGAAACAGGAAGAGGAGGAGGAGAATGAAGGAGGGGGAGGAGGAGTAGAAGAAAAATAAACTAGAGGAAGTAAAGAAGTACCCCATAAAAACCTCATAAGATCACATGGTGGCGAGGGGAAAAGGAAGGGAAGGAGGTGGAGACGGAGAGAGAGGGAGGGCATAGCAGAGATGGGGCTAAGAGAGAGAGAGAGAGACAAACAGACAAAAAAATAAGAGTAGAGAGAAAAAGAGGTTTGAAGGTCCTGTAGTGTGGAGGCGTTCTTTATTTATCTACATAATTATACTTGGAGGAGATCATAACAATTTTAGGACGATAGATAAGTAGTGGTCTGGGGAGGGGGAGGGGGAGGAGGGAAGAAGATGAGGAGGTGTGTGTGTGTGTGTGTGTGTGTGTGTGTGTGTGTGTGTGTGTGTGTGTGTGTGTGTGTGTGTGCTTTACCGTCCTCCTCAACACTCATCATCCTTCCTTTTCTCCCACCGCTTCCCTTCTCTCTCCCTACGGCCTCTTTTTCTCTCTCAATTCTTCCCTCTCTCATCTCCCCTCTCTTTTTGTCTCTCCTTCCTCCCTCTTTCTCTCTCCTTCCCTCCCTTCTCTTTCTCTCTCCATTCCTCCCTCTTTATCTCCCCTCCTTTCCTTTCTTTCTCTCCTCCTCTCACCTCCTCCTCTCTTTCCCTCTCTCCTCCTTTGGTATATTCTTCGTCCGCTGTCAATCCATTCTTTCCCTTCCTTTAACTCTCCATCTCTCACCATCACCACAATTCTATCACATTCACACCTCTCACATCCCTCTCACACCCGGCTCTTCCCCACTCCCCTACCACACTTCTATCCTCCCACAATTCCCACCTACACCCCTCCTACCCCTTCTCCACCCTTCCTCCCCTCCCCTCCCCTCCCCACTCCCATCCCACTCCCTCCCACTCCCATCCCTCCCCTCTCCACCCCTCCCCTCGCCTCACGTTCCTTTAGCTTATCAGTTACTGTTTCCTCCTCTCCCTTGCTCTGGTTCGTGACGCGACACTACCAAACAAGATGGTGTCTTCGAGTTTATTCTCATCAAATCTTAAGATATTTTTTTTTTTTACTTTTACTGAAGAGAAATGAGAAGAAACGATGATTTTTTTGTGTATGTATGTAGGTAATGGACATATTTTTTACTCTTTCATCAAGCAAAATATTTAGATGTTACATAATTATCAGTACATATAATTTACATATTTTTACTGTTGCATTGAGTTGAGTTTTTTTTATCTGTGAGCAATTTGCATATATATAACTGATAAATAAAACAAAATAATAAAATAGTGTGTACTTTTGCCTGAAAGATAATTTACATAGATTACTGAAGAAACTACAGAAATGGGTTAAATATGTAGGTCATTTACATATTGTCCTGATTAACGAGGAAAAGGTGTTATAATATGTGTGTCTTGTATATGTAGGTTTTACATGTTGTCCTGAATAATTTATGCAATTTCTATTATTTTCATTCTGTCGATAATTTACGTAGTATAAATATTGATGTCAGAAACTGGGTCTGGGTTAAATGACATCCTAAAGACATTGGTGACATCACACCTTTTGTTTACCTCTAGTGTATTGGTGACATCACTCTTTGTTTACCTCTAGTGTATTGGTGACATCACTCTGTTTACCTCTAGTGTATTGGTGACATCACTCCTTGTTTACCTCTAGTGTATTGGTGACATCACTCTTTGTTTACTCTAGTGAATTGATGACATCACCTTTTGTTTTACTCTAGTGTATTAGTGACATCACCCTTGTTTTCCTCTAGTGTATTGGTGACACCTTTGTTTACTTCTAATGTATTAGTGACATCACTCCTTTGTTTTACCTCTAGTGTATTGGTGACATCACTCCCTGTTTACGTTTCACTTCTTAGTGTAAACAGAAATATTGCATTTTGGGTTAATTGTATCAAGTGGGAGGTGATAGGGCTTGATCTTGCCCTTACTCTTCCTTTCAGTATGACCTTTATCATTCCTCTTAATATATTGCCCGACAACCCGACCTTGCCCATATCGCCCTGTATTGAGTTAATTCTTGCCCTTAATATCTAGATGTATTTGTACCAGTCAGACTGTTGCCTAAATATTGTCCTTATTCTCACACATGCATTGCTCTTGGGTCAGTCTTGTCTTTAATCTTTCAAGGAATTGCCCCAGTCTTTTATTTTGCCTTTGAATTTCCTTATTCTACCTTTAATCTTGTCTGTTCTTGCCACTAGATTAGGTATTACCTATACTTACCGCTATACTTGCCCTTCTCACATCATGTATTACCCTTCACTTTACCTTGCCCCTTGTATTGCCCCAGTCCTTATTTTGCCTTGTTTCTTGCCCTTAATACCCCCAGGTTTAGTCTTGCCCCCTGTATTACCCTGGTCTGAGTTTTACCCTGAGTCTTCCCTACATTGCCCCAGTCTCTGTCCAACCCTCAGCCCCAGCACGCTTAAGGCAAACACACACACACACACACACACACACACACACACAACAACACACACACACAACAGTTTTAGGGCAAGGCCACCCTTAAAGACACTGCCCTATTTCTCAAGTCTGGCCGATTTCCTTCCTTGTCCTCGTCATCAAGTGGCCGTAAAATCCCCGAGAACGATGGAGACGATGAACACGTGACGAAACAAATGACGAAAAGGTGTTAATAACTCACAGAAGATGAAAAGTGATGAAAGGCGTGAGGAGAGGAGGAAACGACATCTGGAATGATAATGAGGTGTGAGAGAAACAGATGATGAAGGAAGCAAGAAAATGAATGATGAATGAGGGAAGCCAACGACTTACATCTGACGAGAGACGAAAGGTAAAATGAAGAAGAGTTAAAATTGGTTGATGAGAGACGAAGCAACACCTCACGGATGATTAGGAGGAAGAGGAGAAAGGAGGAAGAGGAAGAATGAGTAATAAGGAGGAAGAGAAATGAGTCTTTGATGATATGAGGTGTAAAGAAACGAGAGACGATGATGAGAAAAATGACTTACTGAATGATAATGAAGCAGAAGAAACAACGAAGTGAAAGATAATAATGGACAACAAGGACCTAAACTCGCAAATGGTGTTGGAAGAGACATAAAGGTTTATAAACGAGAGAAAGGAAAAATAACTTACAGCGGAGAAGGAAGTAGTGAGACAAGAGAAGAGGAACTTGGTGTAGAGAGAGGCGGATGATGGTGTGAGACAAACCTCATGGTGATGTGGGCACGTCCTGA
>NW_024720711.1:2515358-2626372 GCF_018991925.1 Homarus americanus
GTCTTGGGGCGTCCACAGCGTCCCTCACTGTGGTCACCAGCGCCAGGCGAGGAAAATGCCACTTCTCAGCGCCAGGCAAATACCGCTTCTCGTAGCGCCGGAGAAATATTTATTTATATATATATAACTGGTCCCAGCCCTAGACACACGGGTCAGCGCCACAAGATAAAGCAACACTCCCAGCGCCAGGTGAATGTTTCTCCCAGCGCCAGGCGAACACTATTTCTAGAGCCAGGTGAAACAAACCTTGCTCCTAGTGACAGAGAAACACTTCTCTTAACGCCAGGCGAACAAACACTTGCTGCCAGCGGTCACAACACTACTAGCGCGGCGACACACGTTCATATCACCTCCCTGCCCCAGACACTGCCCAGCTATAGCGTTGGCACTGGCACCCTCCTGCTGGGGGCGGCTGTGCGCACCCAGCTACCTAGCAAGGGGGTGCCTCTGCCTTCGTCGCCGCCACTGCACCGCCTCCGCCTCCGCCGCCCCCAGCCGCCAGCAGACGACGCGTGCCACCAGCTACAGAAAAGGACCCCAACCGCCTCCACCACACACTACCTTCACGACTTCCCCCCTCGGGAGGAGACACACACCCCGTGTGTGACACTACCACCACTTGTGTGTGACACCACCACCCCTTGTGTGTGACACTACCACTCCTTGTGTGTGACACCACCGCCCCTAGTATGTGACACCACCACCCCTAGTATGTGACACCACCACCCCTAGTATGTGACACCACCACCCCTAGTATGTGACACCACCACACCTAGTATGTGACACGACCACCCCTTGTGTGTGTCATCACCTTGTGTGTGTCAACCACCCCTTGTGTGTGTCACCAACACCCCAGTGTGTGCCACCTCCACCCCTAGTGTGTGACACCACCAACTTGTGACACCAACCACCTTGTATGAGACACTACCACCCCATGTGTCTGACAGCACCACCTCTGTGACACTACACACCCGTAGTGTGTGTGCACACAACCACCTTTGTGTGTTTCAACCACCACCCCTTGTGTGTGTCACTAACAACACCCGAGTGTGTGCCACCTCCACCCCTAGTGTGTGACACTACCACCCATATGTGTGACACCACCACCACCCTTGTATGAGACACTACCACCCATGTGTCTGATACACCACCTTGTGTGACACTACCACCCGCAGGTAGTGTACAACCACCCCGTGTGTTTCACCACCACCCCTTGTGTGTGCACCACCAGCCCTTTGTGTCACCACCACCCCTTGTGTGACAACCAAGGTCTAGTGCGTGACACTACCACCCCTTGTGTGTCATCACCACCCCTGTGTGTGTCACCACCACTCTCATGTGTGGCACCATCAGCCCTTGTGTGTCACCACCACCCGTGGTGTGTGACACCACCACCCCTTGTGTGTTTCACCACCACCCTTTGTGTGTGTGGCACCACCAGCCCTTGTGTGTCACCACCACCCCTTGTGTGTGACACCACCACCTTGTGTGTGCACCACCACCCCCTTGTGTGTCACCACCAACCCCTTGTGCGTGTCACCACCACCCCTTTGTGTGTGTCACCACCACCCTTTGTGCGTGCCACCACCACCCCCTGTGTGTGTGTCACCATCACCCCTGTGTGTCACCATCCCTAGTGTGTGCCACCACCACCCCTTGTGTGGACAGCAGTGTATTCCAAGACCTGTTTTTACCTGCCCCTGGTGTGATACAAGGTCATACCAAACCCAGTATGTATCATATTGGAACATATATAATTATAAAGTTATGTTACAGTTGTCTGTCCTAAATGTAATACACGTACACTTCAAAACAGCATCAGGCCATTTAAACCCTGATATGACCCCTTCCTGATATATCCCCTTATACCCCCTGATATATCTTTAACCCTGATATGACCTCTAGACCCCTGATATGACCTTAAACCCCTGATATATCTCCTTATATCCCTGATATATCTTTAAACCCCTGATATGACCTCTAGACCCCTGATATGACCCTTAAACCCTGATATATCCCTATACCCTGATATATCTCTTCAACCCTGATATGACCCTTATACCTGATATGACTCCCTAAACCCTGATATATCCCCTTATACCTGATATATCTCTTTTAAACCCCTGATATGACTCCTTATACCCCTGATATGACTCTTAAACCCCTGATATATCCCCTTTACCCCTGATATATCTCTTTAAACCCTGATATATCCTCATACCCTGATATATCCACATATCCTGATATATCCTTATACCCGATATAACCCCATACACCCTGATATGACCCTTATACCCTGATATGACTCTAAACCCTGGATATATCCTCCCTTATGCCCTGATATATCTCTTTTAAACCCCTGATATATCCTTATACCCTGATATATCCCCATATATCCCTGATATATCCCTTATACCCTGATATAACCCCATACACCCCTGATATGACCTTATACCCTGATATGACCCCTTATACCCTGATATATCCCTTATACCCTGATATATCCCCATATATCCTGATATATCCCCTTATACCCCTGATATAACCCCACACCCCGATATGACCCCTAAACCTCTGATATGACCCTTAAACCCAAGTCACCAGGCACCAGTTGCCATAGTCTCAACACCATAATAATTTCAACATTTGCCATTTCATCTTATAATTTTGCCGGAAACATTCGTAACTCAAAACAAAATAGAACTTAAACATCTGAACCCTTGATGTTTACCTTAGAGAATTGACACAAATGTTGCCAACTTGTCTGAAACACACACACACACACACACACACACACACACACACACAAAGACATCACATATTATTCTCATCAGGTAAGGGCAGTAATCAACGCCTCATTGATGAGGATGAATATTCAGTGGTACATGGATCACCTGTCAAATTCTCACATCCACCAGACGCCATGACCATCACTATTTCTATTTCACTTTTTGTTAAATTTGACAGGTGTTTTTGTCTTTGTTTTACTGAGGGTTTTCTCCTATTTATGTCTGTCTGTGTCTGTCTGTCTGTCTGTCTGTCTGTCTGTCTGTCTGTTTTTTTTATTTTTGTCTTCTTCTCTCTCTCTCTCTTCTCTCTCTCTCTCTTCTTCTTCTCTCTCTCTTCTCTCTCTCTCTGGCAGCGGGTTCATACATCATCTCCCCAGATCTGAGGTCGAGAGTTTTCCATATGGAATGGTTCCTTAGGTGAGAGAGAGAGAGAGAGAAGAGAGAGAGAGAGAGGGATAGATGAGGAGGTAGAGGAGAGAGAAGATTGAGAGAAAGGGGGGAGAGAAGAGAAGGAGAAAGGGTGTATGAGAGAAGGGGAGAGAGAGAGGAGAAGAGGATTGAAAGAGAGAAATGGAGAAGAGTAAGGGAATGTCTCTATGCGTTTGTGTAGTGAGTGTCAGTGAAGGAGAGAAAGTGTGTTTGGGAGAGAGTAAAGAGAGAGACAGACAGACACACAGACAGACAGACACAGACAGAACAGACAGACACACAGACACACACAGACAGACAGACACAGACAGACACAGACAGACAGAGTAGTGTGTGTCTACGAGGTATAAATCTCTTCTTACACGAATTAAAATCAATTATTTATTTTTGTCACGGAATAAAAAAAATATTTTACGTAATTTTCTTGGATTTTGCTAGTTTAGTAGTATTTTTTTTTAATATTTGTGAATTGAATAAATTATTTTTCTTAATATGTTTTGTATTTATTTTAATTTGATGTTTTTGAGAATATAAATTACAGTACACTATTTTGTCACGATTTTTAGCATAATTAAAATTCCATTTGGTTATTTTTGGAGTTTGTGATTAATTTTGATTTTCATGACTAGAAATTTTAATACAGCCGATTGAAATGGCATCTAATTAATCCCCATTCCTTCTAAGTATTTGTTTGTCACTACTAGATCATTATATTCGTAATTTATCCTTTCTCCAATTGGTTCCGACTCACCTGAATTATTGTCTAATCTTTTCTGCGTTTTCTAATCCCTCTCCAGTCATTCTTAAGCTTCCCTGGTCACTTTCCAATCATTCTGAAGTACACTGGTCACTTTCCAATCATTCTTAAGCTACCCTGGTCACTTTCCAATCATTCTTAAGCTACCCTGGTCACTTTCCAATCATTCTAAGGTACCTGATCACTTTCCAATCATTCTTAAGGTACACTGGTCACTTTCCAATCATTCTAAGGTAATAATTGGCTTTCCAATCATTCTAAAAATTCTGGTCACTTTCCTTCCAATCATTCTTAAGGTACACTGGTCACTTTCCAATCATTCTTAAGGTACACTGGTCACTTTCCACTCATTCTTATTCTACCTGAGTCATTCTCCAACCCCTTGAGACGTTTCCTAGTTCATCTCCAATTTATTCCTAAGATGCCTTAATATCTGTCCAATCATCATCAACCTCCAGCAACGATCTTTCTTCTCCTCCTCCCTCCTCTCCCTCCTCCCTCCCTCTCTCCTCCTGCCCTCCATCCCCTCCCTCCCTCCACTCTTCCTCCCCCCTTTCTCTCTCACTCTCCTCCTCCTCTCTCCCTCCTCCTCCTTTCCTCCTCTCTCTCACTTCCTCCTCCCCCTTCCTCCCCCTCCTCTCTCACTCTCCTCCTCCCTTCCTCCCTCCTTTCCTTCCTCTCCCTTCCTCCTCCTCCTCCTCCTCCCTCCCTGTTTCTCCCTCCATCCACCTCTCTCACTCCCTCTCCTTTCTCTCTACCTCCCTGCCTCCTCACTTCACCCCCCCCTTCCTCTCCTCTTCTTTGTCCTCCTCTCCTCTTTCCCTCCTTATCCTCTTTCAGCCTCCCTCTCCACTCTACCCCTTCCTTCCTTTCTTCCTGTCCTCTCTTCCTCCTCCATCCTACCCCTCTTCCTATCCTCCTCACTTTTCCTCTCCTCACCTTTCTTCCTTCCCCACTCCTTTCTTTCCTCCCCACTTTTCCTCCTCCTGCTCCTCCTCCTCTCTGCTAATCATCATCCCTAACCAATCTTCCCGGGCCTAACAAGACTCAGGTTCAATATATCTAATCTCCTGCTATGTCGGCCTTGCACGTCACTCATCCCAATTATCCATTTCTTCTTCAGTTCCTCCTTCGTGAGTGATGGCAATATTCAGACAAGATGTTTCTCGGTTTTATTTGTTTCTTGTTTTAGTTGTTTATTGATTTGTGTTCGTTTATTTTATTTTTTCGTTGTCTTTAAATATTTTTTTCTTTTTCATTTCTTTGTTTTTATTTTGTTTATTGATTGTTCTTGTTTTTCTTGTTTATTCGTTATATCTCATGTGTTCTTCGTTTGTTTTATTCCTTTTGTTTATTAAATTCTTTATGAAGGATGTATAAATTTACCTTTGTATTTCCCTGTGTCTCTGTCTCTCTGTCAAAAACTAAAAACAAAAAAACAGACACTTACTAATTTCCAAACACACACACACACACACACACACACACACACACACACACAAAATAAAACACTCTCTCTTCCTCACGCTCTTTTATCTTAAGCAACAACAGCAACACTCAAACACATACCTCAGTAATTAAGGTAATATTTCCCCCCACAGGTTCAGTGAGGAAGGTGAGACGAGTGAGAGAGGTCAACTTCAAGTATTAACTCTGGCATACCACAAGGTGAGAGTCCCTTCTTGTGTGTGTGTGTGTGTATAGTGTCATTGTGGCGTTAGTGGCGTGTATTACCGACAAGTGTTGCGTGGGTACAGGTGCTCAGGTAACACGAGGTGAATGACGCTCGTTCTTCAAGTCAGCCGATTTCTTTCACTGCTGCGTCACGATATATCACTACCTACCTCATCCTCTCCCCTCTCATCTCTTCTCCTCTTCTCACTCTCACTCCACACTCCCCTTTCCCCCTCCCTCCTTCTTCCCCTCTCCCCTCCTTCCCCCCTCCCGCCTTCCCCTTCCCCACTACCCCACTACCCCTTACCTTCCACCCTCCCCCTCTCCTCCTTCCCCCCTCCCCTTAACTTAACTCAGGTATCCATCTTCTGTGAGGCAAAATAAAAAAAATGTGTATTTGTAAAAAATATCTGCGAAACAAGTCAAAAATTTTCTTACTAAAAAAATCTTCGAGTTTAGTTTGTTTTAAGTTTGATTTATTTTGGTGATGGGTTAAGTTAAGAGTTGGTTAGGTTACGTTTGGTTTTCTTGGATTAGGTTGGGTTAGGTTAGGTTTGGGTACGATACCATTAAAACTAAGTTCAGTATCATAAACGTTGGTGGTCGGTGTGTTTCGTGACCTTGGTGAGATATTTCGTGACCTTGGTGAGATATTTCGTGACCTTAGTGAGATATTTCGTAATCTTGATGATATATTTCGTGACCTTGATGATATATTTCGTGACCTTGGTGATATATTTCGTGACCTTGGTGAGATATTTCGTGACCTTGATGATATATTTCGTGACCTTGACATATTTCGTGACCTTGGTGAGATATTTCGTGAGTCCAGCGAGTGTTGCCGCTCACCGTCCACAAGTATCGACCAACTGCGTCATAGATACAAGGACACACTGACGGACACACTGACGGACACACTGACGGACGCAATCTGACGGGACACACTGGGATGGGACGGGACAATTGAAGGACACATTGACGGATTACACTGATGGACATACACGGCCTACTGAAGGACAAATTGATTGAACACATTGACGGGACAATGGATTTGACACACTGAAGGACACACTGACGGACAAATTGACGGACACACTGACACATTGACGGGACATACTGATTGATTACACTGACGGACACACTAACAGATAAGTCATTATTAAACACTGCTGTAGGGAAGGTGGGGTGGAGCCAGGGAGATTGAGGAAGAAGAAGAGGAGGGAAGAGGAGGGTGGGGAGGGAAAGAAGAGGGAGGAGAAGAGAGAGGGAGTGGGAGGAAGAAGAAAGAAGAGGGAGGAGAGGAAAGAACAAAGGGGTGTGAGGGAGAGGGAGGGAGAAAAAGTGTGAGAGAGAGGGGGAGAAAGGAAGAAACGCCAGGGGAGAGAGTTAGGAAGGAAAGGAAGGAATGAAGGGGAAGGAGGCAGGGGAGAGGGAGGTTCAACAAGATAGGCCAGGAGAATAGATGGTGAGAGATGGATCAGAGATGTTTAGAAGAAGGGGGTGAGTGGGAGGGAGAAGAGAGAGGGTGGGAGGAGGAGGAAGAGAGGGAGGGGAGGGAGAGAAGAGAGGAGGTGTGGAGGGAGGTGGGGAGGTTATAGGGAAAAGAGTGAGGAGGTGAGGTAGAGGGAAGAGGAGAAGAGGGAGTAGAGGAGGTAGGGGAGGTGAGGGAAGGGAGGGAGAGGAGAGGGGAGGTGAGGAAGAGAGGAGAGAAAGAAGAGGGAGGGTGGGGGGGAAGAGAGGGAAGAGGAGAGTGGGGAGGGAGGAGGGGAGGAGGGGGAGAGGAGGTGAGGAAGAGGGAGGAGGAGGTAGAGGAGGTGAGGGAAGAGGGAGCAGAGGGAAGAGGAGAGAGAGGGAGGTAGAGGTGGAGGGTGGGGAGAGGTGAGGAGGGAGGGAGGGGAAGTGGGGAGAGGAGAAGAGGGGAGGTGAGGGAAGAGGAGAAGAGGGGAGGTAGAGAAGGTGAGGGAAGAGGGAGAAGAGGGAGGTGGAGGAGGTGGAGAAGAGGAGAAGGAGGGAGGTGGAGGAAAGAGGAGAAGAGGGAGGTGGAGGAGATGGAGGGAAGAGGAGAAGAGAGAGGTGAAGGAGGTGAGGGAAGAGGAGAAGGAAGATGTATAAGCGAAGAATAAAAAAAATGGCGAAGAGGAGGAGGAGGAAGAGGACGAAGGGAAGGAAGCAGAGGTGGAGAAAGAAGAAGAGGGAGAAGAAGGAAAATGAGGAGGGGAAGGAAGAGATAGAGGAGAGAGGAGTAGAAGAAGAAAAGAATGGAGACGAAGGAAAGGAAGAAGAGGAGGAGAGAAAATAAGAAGAGATGGAGAGGATGGGAATAAGTGAGATGAGAACGAAGATGGAAGAGACAGAAGAAGAAGAAACGATGAAGAAAAGAGGAGGCCGATAAGGAGGAGGAGGAGAAAGAAGAAGAGAGGAAGAAGGAACAGGAAGAGGAGGAGGAAAAAGAAGAGAGAATGAAGAGAAAGAAGAAGAGAGGAGGATGAGAAAGGGGAGGAGGAAGAAGAAGAAAGGGGAAAAGAAGAAGAAGGAGAAGAGGATGAAAAAGAGGAGGATGAGAACGAGGACAAAGGAAGGAATAAGGAAATAGAAGGAAAATTAAGTCTCATTAATGTCAATTCTCTTACACATCAGTTCACTAAATGCTCCATCAGAGAGAATTTGTAACAAGTCCTTCAATATATTTTATTTTGCGACCAATATAATTTATGTATCGTCAGAAAAAATATGAAACATTAAATAGACAAGAGTAATTATCTATATATTACTACATTAACTTGTTCTTTAAATAAATACTAATAATAGACTCATAATAATAATAATAATAATAATAATAATAGACTCATAATAATAGTAATAGACTAATAATAATAATAATAATAATAATAATAATAATAATAATAATAATAATGAAAATAATTAATAATAATAATAATAATACTCATAGTAATAATAATAATAGACTAATCATAATAATAATAGACTAACAATAATAATACTCATGATAATAATAATAATAATGGACTAATAATAATAAAGAAAACGTTAACAAAACTAAAGGGCAAACTTTAAAATAACCACAATAAACCCGACTGCAGCTTCTCATTACAAGTTGACGGATGGATACAAAAAAAAAAACTTGGTGTCTCGTGTAAGAGCGATTTATTACAGGCTGGTAAATTAGGTAAAAATTGAAAAAAAATTCCTCCCCCACTTGTCAGGGAGGAGAGGGTGCTTAACTATGTCAGGGTGAAGGGGGTAATTAAGGCCAATTGTTAATCACGTCTCACCAGCTAGTCCGCAGTAATTGTAAAGGACTGATGCCTTGTTTGGGATGGTGTTTAACTATGCAATTTTAACTTGTATTGTACTATTTATGATGGATTTAGTTAATTTGGATAACATTTCAAGATACGACACGACAGATGCAATAGATGGCTGAGGGTTCTTAACAATGTCGTGTCTCAATGGATGTCTTGCGATGATCTGCTCCAGTCGGCTCAGTCAATACTAATCCTAACCAACACATTCAGTCACTTACTAAGGAAATCCAATTGGTATATCGTCTTAAGCTCCGCCCACCAGATGCAATTTGTACAAGTTGATTGGCTGTTGGTTGCCAAGTTGAACAGTACAACTTAATAAACATATTTACTGGCGTGTGTGTGTGTGTGTGTGTGTGTGTGTGTGTGACCGTGTGTGTGTGTGTGTGTGTGTGTGTGTGTGTGTGTTAATAACGTAATAGATAAACCCAAACATATTATCGCCGCTAATTTTCACACAAAATTTAATAACTTTATTAATTACTAGTTTAGGAAAATTCCACCTCATTATAATATCACTCGTATATCATCTGGTCTTATTTTAATTATAACTGTATATTAACTTAATACGTAGTTCCCTCTTGTTCAACGTTATATAAAAACACACACACACACAACACACACACACACACACCCACACACACACACACACACACACACACACACACACACACACACACACACACATTTACATTCTCACATACATACACTCACTGCACGCGCTATGCCTCCACATATCTCTCTCTCTCTCTCCACACACACCTAGTCTAACTACATATCCAAAACACACATCATATCATATTTCTTTAATCACCTCACGTTCTACATATTACCTCAACATTATGTATTCTCTCCACATATACATAAAACATAATATACATAGTTACTTTTCCTTTATCTATATGTAAGTCGTGTATGTATTGTAATGAACGTAATACTGATTTAGTGAAGTTATTTATTGAATCTGTTATAAAAGAAGCCTTGTTACTCCCCCACTATTTCCAGGTTGATATGAAGGTAGGTAATGTAGTCCATGTACTGCTGGGTCTGTCTGTCTGTCTGTCTTTCTGTCTGTGCCTTTATGTGTGTTTGTGTGTCTAGCCTGTCTGTTTGTCTATCTGTGCGCCCGTCCATGTGTGTCCGTCTGTCTATATGTCTGTACCCTTTTCTGTTTGTCTATTTGTAAGTCTATCTGCTTGTACATTTTGTGTGTGTGTGTGTGTGTGTGTGTGTAAAGGTTAACTCACATGGTGTACACACTCCCACACGGTGTCAGCTCTAATCCTGTCCAAATCCTGACAATATACAAATCCTAAAACAAATTTTGTAACTAAATTTATAAATGTTCGCTATTCACAAATAAATACATTATAACAATATAACATCAAGACCTTAAGCACAGTAATACTTCATAACATCAAACTTGGTAGTGGTGGGAGCGAGTCACCCTTGGGGACCCTTCACACATGTTGGTGTGGTCGTGTTGTAGCTGTTATGTCTATCATATTCTTAACCTGATTTAACCCAGCTCAGTATAACCTAACTTAACCCAGTTCAGTATAACCTAACCTAACCTAACCTAACCCAGTTCAGTATAACAAAACCTAACCTAACCTAACCCAGTTCAGTATAACCTAACCTAACCTAACCTAACCCAGTTCAGTATAACCTAACCTAACCTAACCCAGCTCAATAAAACCTAACCTAACTTAACTTAACCTAACCTAACTTACCTTAACTTATGGTACATTACTACCGTAGCAACCAGTTTGTTTGTCTGAGCTGCCATGGTTTCAAATGTCCCTCGCAGGGTATGAAAATATTTCACCCTGGCCACCACACACACACTGGCATCACACCATGGCCACCACACCCTGGGCACCACACACACTGGTATCACACCACGACCACCACACCCTAGGCACCACACCCTGGCCACCACCATCAGATAACTTCAGCCACACGCCACCATACACCTCACAGCTTCCCCTCCCCCACCTCTTGAACTGAGATATCCATCTTCCTCTATTGAAGATTCTCTCTCCCCCCCTCCTTCCTCTCCTCTCCTTCCTCCTCCCTTTCTCTCTCTCTTTATCCTCCTCCTCTCTCTCCTTCCTCTTCCTCCTCTTCCTCTCCTTTCTCTCTTCCTCCTCCTCCTCCTCCTCTAGGTAGTCTCGCCACTTATACTTTTCAACATTCGTTTTTATTAACCCAAGATGGTGTAGCCCTCCCTCCCTCCTACCCACCTTCCTTCTCCCTCCTTATCTTCATGTTCTCCTCTCCTCTCCATCTTTTCAAAACCCCATTTCTTTCTCCTCTTCTTCCTTCCTCCCTCTCCTCGCTCTTTCCCTCCCTCTCCTCCTTTCCTTTCTCTTTCATTTCTTCCGTTTCTTCCACCTCCACCATTTTCTCTTTCTCCTCCTCCTCCTTTATAGTTTCCTCTTCCTCTTCACTCCCCTTTTCCCTCCTCCTTTTTTCCATATATTCACCTTCCTTTCTTCTTCCTCCCCTTCTCCTTCTACCACTCACTCCTATTCTTCCTCTTTCTCCCTCCCTCTCGCATTAATTCCTCTTCCTCCTCCTCCTCTTTCCTCCCTCCCTCTCGCATTAATTCATCTTCCTCCTCCTCCTTCCTCCCTCTCTCTCGCACCAACTCCTCTTCCTTCTCCTCTTTCCTCCCTCTCTCGCGTGTTCTCCTCTCCCCCCTCCTCTTTCTTCCCTCTCCTGCGTCATCTCCTCTCCCCCTCCTCTTTCCACTGTTCCTTCCCTTCATTCCTTCGTGCGAAAGATTATTTAATACCCAACTGCACTTAACTTAATCCACCTTAACCTAACGTGACTTCACATACCTTAACCTAGCCTAACCTAACCTAACCGAACCTAACTTAAGCTCACCTGACTCAACTTTCCCTAAGCTAATTTAACTTAACTTAAACTAACCTAACCTAACTAAACCTAACCTAAAATAACCTTATAATCTTTAAATAAATGTAAAAAAAAGTGTTAACATAAATTTATCAAAACAAAAGATTCTTCTAAAAACTTAACAGTAAAACATTTCTCTAAAATTATTCTAATCAATTTAATTCGATACAATATTTTCACTACTGTTCGAACATTATAAATACACTTCAAAAATTTAGAAGGTATTTTTATAGAGGTTTATACTGATATATTCAACTCGGTGAAGTAATCCAGGTGTGATGTTGACCTGACCCTTACACCTGTTGTATTGTATCCAGGTGATATTGTGGGTGATGGAGGGAGGTGGAGGGGTGATGGAGGGAGGTGATGGAGGGAGGTGGAGGGGTGATGGAGGGAGGTGGAGGGGTGATGGAGGGAGAGGGGTGGATGGAGGGCGGGGAGGGTGATGGGAGGGAAGTGGAGGGGGTGATGAGGGGAGGTAGAGGGGTGATGGAGGGAGGGAGGGTGATGGAGGAGGTGGAGGGAGGTGGAGGGGTGATGGAGGAGGTGGGGGTGATGGAGGGAGGTGGAGGGGTGATGGAGGGAGGTGGAGGGGTGATGGAGGGAGGTGGAGGGGTGATGGAGGGAGTGATGGAGGGAGGTAGAGGGGATGGAGGGAGTGGAGGGGTGATGGAGGGAGGTGGAGGGAGGGGAGGGGTGATGGAGGGAGGTGGAGGGAGGTGGAGGGGTGATGGAGGGAGTGATGGAGGGGTGATGGAGGGAGGTGGAGGGGTGATGGAGGGAGGTGGAGGGGTGATGGAGGGAGGTGGAGATGGAGGGAGGTGGAGGGGTGATGGAAGGGGCGGAGGGGGGATGGAGGGGGTGAAAGAGGAATGGTAATGTGGAGGAAAGGAGTGAGTGGGATGGAGGGAGGAGAGTAGCATGAAGGGAGGGTAGCGTGGAGGGAAGGAGGTGGGGAGAGTGAGTGGGGTGGGAGAGGGAGAGAAAGGAATGGAGATAAGGAGTGATGGAGAGATAGAGGGCAGTCAAGATGAGTGGTTGTAATGTTTGGAGAGGGAGAGAGAGGGAAGGAGGGAGGAGGGAGGAGAGAAAGAGATACTTGAGTTTTAGATAGATAGAAGTGTGAATAAGGGAGAAAGGGAGAGAGAGGAGAGGGAGGGAGGGAGGAGGGAGGGCTACACCATCTTTGGTTAATAAAAAAGAATGTTGAAAAATATAAGTGACGAGACTACCTAGAGGAGGGAGGAAGAGGAGGATGGAGGAAGAGGAGGAAGGAGAAAAGGAGAGGAAGAGGAGGAAGGGAGAAAGAAGAGGAGGAGGAAAAAAGAGAAAAGAGGAGGAGGAGGAAGAGAGAGAGAAAAGGAGGAGAAAGGGGAGGAGAGGAAGATGAAAGAGGAGAAAGAGAGAGAGAAAAGTGCAGGGAGAAAAGGGCGAGACGAAGAAGATAAAATGTAATGAAAGAATGGAAATGGGACACACACACACACACACACACACACACACACACACACACACACACACACACACACACACACACATGATAATGGCGCACATAACTTTTATTAATGTCGTTGTCAGTCAAGTTGTTTCCATTATTTTCTTAGTACATTATTTTCCAACATTTTTCCTCATGAACGTTTGTGGTCCAACTTCTTCCTGAGGTGTGTGTGCGTGCATGTGTGTGTGGGGGGGATACATACATACATACATACATACATACATACATACATACATACATACATACATACATACATACCCTGTTATTGAGAATGGAATGTAGTTGTCAGAATTTAGATGTGTTATTCTGCCTGTCTGTCTATATCTGTTTATTCGACTTTGCTGTTATTTTGCTTTTATTTTGTCTTTCTATTACGTTATCTTTTCTGTTTATCTCCCTTATTTATGTTATTTACTGCTTATTTCTCTCTCTGTGTATCTGTCTGTCTGTCTGTCTGTCTGTCTGTCTGTCTGTCTGTCTGTCTGTCTTTCTGTCTCTGTCTCTCTTCTCTACTTCTTCTTAATGTTTCTCTCTCCTTTTTTGTATTCCTCTCACCTCTTTGCCAATTCCTCTCTCTCTCTCTCTGGTCACAGCCAGTACAAAGACCATCACGTTGTTATGCTGCCAACTCGCTAACTCAATTGTTTACGCTGGGAATCTTATCAGCGGAAGATAAAGCGATTGTCCCTCTCCCCTCACTATTAAATGATAGGGTCTAGAATCGCTTTGGTACTGTTCTAGGGGCTATGAGCTGTCAGTCCGGTGCTATTAGTGTCACCCTAGAGATATGGTAACTATCCTAGAGCTGCTTTGGGCACTGTTCTAGGGCTATTAGGTGCCAGTCCGGTGCTATTAGTGTCATTTTAGAGTCACGGTTGTCATCGTAGAGTTATGTCAACATCCTAGTAAAACTTTGGCACAGTTTTTGAGCGGCTAGAGCCAGTACAGTGCTAGTACTGCCAGTCTAAACTACTTCTACCATTCTAGAACCATGTGACACTCTTCTAGGACTGCACGTTGTCAAGCCAGTTCTCCTAGTGCCACCCTAGGCGAACGAGAGCTATTGATACCGTCATAGTGCCACTGTTGTCACTCCTGCTGTCGTTCTAGAGCCATTGTGGGTGCCATTAACGCCAGTCTAGAGCAACGAGTGCCTCTCTAGAACTGTTGTTGTTGTCCTCGTGATTCTCTAACTAGTGCCAAGCCAGTAACATCAGTACTGTCTTTTGAAAGGAAAGTTTGGTTTGGTTAAGTTAGGTTAGATTAAGTTGGGGTGGGTTAGGTTAGGTTGCTAACATCTCTTGAAAGTAAAGTGGGGTAAAGAAACATTAAGAAAATACAAGAAAATGAAATGAAGAGGAGAAAGAGAGAGAGAGAGAGAGAGAGAGAGAGAGAGAGAGAGAGAGAGAGAGTGTGTTGACAAAAATGGAAGATAAGAAAAAAATAGAAAATTGAAATATATGAAAGAGAAAGAAAGAAATACAGTCAACTAAACGTAGAGGGAGAGAAAGTGAGAGAAGGAAAGAAAGGAAATAGGAGGCAGAAAATTAGATAGAGAAAGAAAAAGCAAAAGAAAAAAGAAAAACGAAAATTGAGGGAGGGAGAAGGGAACGGGGAGGTAAGAGAGAGAGAGTGATAGGAGGCAACAGAGAGAGAGAGAAGGGGAGGATGCAACAGAGAGAGAAAGGGAGAGCAACAGGAAGGTAGGAATGAGAAAGAGAGTGAGAGAGAGGGGGGTGTAACAGGGTAGTATTACTTAAAAAAATATAAACACCTAAATACCTCACACATTAACACTGAGTTATAAATGGTCCCTTTACAGTGAGACCGCCTCTCCCTTTATCATAATTACCCCCGAGGAAGAAAACGATAACTTATGAACATTAAATTGCTGGAGTTGAGGTCTTATTGTTCAAATTTATGGTGTGTGTATCTCGGCTCCCACCTGTCCACCACCGCGGACATGGATGAAGAGATTCAACATCGGATCAGATGTGCTTTTCAAGCCTTTGGCAGACTCCGCACCCGTGTCTTCAGCTGTAGGGAGCTGAAATTATCTACCCTGCAAGACATGGGTCACCTACAGGAAGCACATCAAGGCACTTGAAAACTTTCACCAACGTAGTCTACAGTACGTTCCATACTCCGAGTCCGCTGGGAAGACGAGAAAAAAATGACAGTATTCTCGCTGACACCAACTGTAGGAGCATCGAGGCTACCATTATCCTTCAACAACTACGTTGGACTGGCCATGTTACCTGCATGGACGACAGTAGACTGCCAAAGCAGCTACTTTACAGTCACCTAACGAATAGTAAACGAACGCCGGCGGGCAACTGAAAAGGTATTAAGGATAGTCTTAAGACAAACCTGAAAAAGTGCCAAATTGACCCCCTCACCTGGGAGACGATTACTCCAAACCGTAACGCTTGGAGGAGCACCACACGAGAAGGTCTCAATACTTTCGAGTCTTCCCAACTGCATACCGAGGCAGCCAACTACCAGTGCTCTAAAGACGCTGCCGCCGCCTCTCCCGCACTGGATGTAGCCCACCACACGTGCAACATCGGTGGACGACCTTGCCGCGCTGGTCCCGTATCGGCCTCTCGAGCAACCTCAGAGCTCACCAACAAGGTGACATCTTTAATAACGCCTCTCATTGTATCATAGCTGGATGATCGTCATACTCGATTCCGAGTGACAGCAAAGTAATAGTATTGTGTGTGTATGTTGAAAGATGCGGATACGAAACCCTAAAGAAAAAAAGTTCTTAAAATATGATGATTATTTTTTTGTTACTTTTTGCTTAGTCACAGGATCCCAAAGGTCAAAATATTATTAGGATACAATATAATTTTTGTATGTTTTAAACCAATAAAAATCAACGTTTTTATGGGCCCTACAAAGTAAAAAAAAGTTAAGATACGTTAATTATTTTAAATTATTTTAACCTGGTTAAAAAAATGCTGTTTTGTACACCTAAATTGTAAAAAAAAAATCTTCCCCCTTCACTCCATAAACGTTATTAAGATGACTAAGTGGCCATTTACCTGGACTAACCACAGTGGCCAGTTAGGGACTCTTGGCACATTATCGTCCAGAGAACAGGGCTTTAAAGGGCTTCATAAACTCTTGAGATGATGGTGAGATTTTTGGTGGTGGTGGCGGTGGTGGCGCGGTTAGTCTGCCGTTGTCTTCCTTTCTGTCTGTCCTTATCTGTATTTGTCGCCATCATCATTATCACTCTCCCCTAACTTGGACGCAAATTTCAGCTGTGAATTGTGAAGGACATTCTGTATACGCGATATGTTTACAGTATTCTATTGCATACTGCATAAACATACTGCATACACATACTACATACACATACTACATACACATATACACATGCTACATATACACATACATATATATACATGCTACATACACACATACACATACACATATATACATGCTACATATACACATACACATATATACATGCTACATACACACATACACATACTACACACATATACATGCTACATACACACATACACATACTACATACACATATATACATGCTACATACACACATTCACATACTACATAAAAAACGAACCCAGCGTGGATATGAATGTCTCTTGTTCTTCAATATTCAAACACAGATTTATTCAGTGCAACAAGCTGGTTCGCCTCATTCATCGTTCACTTGTCATAGATCAACAATGCAACAAACTACTGCTACTCGAGGGACTCATCTCAACTGCTGCTATTTTCGAAACTCTTAACCTTTGACCTTGTGACCCCATAAGCCATATACTGTAATAGTGTTGTAAAGGCTTATGGTCTCCTCTCGGGGTCTTCAGTCTTCTCACCTGTTTTAGTCAATAATATTAATGGTAGTGTTGTCGGATCACCCTGAAGATCAACTTATTTTACCGCAATTAAAATCAACCACCTAACGCTAACTAAGCCTAACCTAACCAAACCTAACCTAACCAAACCTAACCAAACCTAACCTAACCTAACCAAACCTAATCTAACCTAACCTAGCCCTGGTATGATTAGCGTGTTTAATCAACTCTTCAGGAAACACATTTCGCCTGCACCTAAGTTCATCCATTCATTAAAAACAGCCATCACACCATACTTAATGAATCAAAGGCCTTTTCACACTCTATTGACTCTGGACATGAGTTAAGTGTCGGTTAAGTGCATCTCTATTATACGCTTCCTAGAAAACTTGTTAATGATGAATGATGCTGCTAGGGCTGTAACCCCCCTCCTGCCCCACCTCCACCCATACCACCCCCACACACCCACCCCATCACCCACCCCATCCCACCCATCACCCACCCATCAACCACCCCATCACCCATCACCCACCCCATCACCCACCCATCACCCACCCCATCACCCACCCCATCACCCACCCCATCACCACCCCACACACCCACCCATCACCCACCCATCACCCACCCCATCACCCACCCCATCACCCACCCATCACCCCCACCCCACACCCACCCATCACCCACCCATCACCCACCCACACACACCCACCCACACACCCACCCCATCACCCACCCCATCACCCACCCCATCACCCACCCATCACCCACCCCATCACCCACCCCACCCACCCCACACCCCCAGTCTCAGCTAATTGGAGTTTGAATTTTGTTTAGACTGTTTTTGGCTTTGTTGTAAATAAATTGTATGTAATTAGTAGAAGGATAACTTGTGTTTAATTTTTTTTAGGTCAATATTGTTACAAATATACTGACCCCTCTAGTTGTTATACAGTTTTATACATAGACGAAGCATTAGAAAAATATACATAAGTAAATAATATGCATAATAGTGAATAATATATACATAATAAATAATTCAGTGGAGGAAAACACTTATCAGTATTCCCCTCATCTAAATTATGCATTATGTATATTTTGACTAAACTGTATACACTTTTTTTTTAGGTAGATAGTAATAATTCGTAGCGTATACATTTTTTGAGGCACTCTTATACACGTAGAGACACTCACTCATACTAAGCCATGAAGCAGTAAATGGTTCGGACATAAACCTTAAAAGCAAGTATTGGCAACTCTCCAGGACCTGCCATAATTCTTTCATCTTGTGACGCTAAACTCTCTCTCTCTCTCTCTCCAGTGAGTAACCCAAAACCCCCTTTGGGTCGCACTGCTTACTGTATCTTTTACTAACTGCGTTACTCATAAGTATAAGAATCTGAGTCACACACACACACACACACACACACACACACACACACACACTTCTACTACTACTACTACTACTTTGCTGTCACTCGGTATCGAGAGTATGACGATCATCCAACTATGATACAACGATATGAGTTATTAAAGATGTCACATTTGTTGGTGAGCTCTGTGGTGACTCGAGAGGCCAATGCGGGACCAGCAGAGCCGTCCACAGATGTTGCACGCGTGGAGGGCTACATCTAGTGCGGGAGCGTTTTGTTCGCCTCGGTATGTAGTCGAGCTAATTAGAACGTATTTACTTTCTGTGTACGTCACTTGACAACACAGCAGCTTATAGGATTATGATCCTCTCAAGTCTAACATTTTCTTCTCGACTAAAAAAAAAGACAACAATAAATTTGAGGTTGTTGCTCCTTAACCACTGTTCCTCCGCTTCTCTCCTCTCTCAGCCTAAGACCAGGGCGGAGAACGAGGGCATTCAGGGACACGCTTGAGACTCTTAGCGTTTTCAGCCAGTGTTTCCTCTCTTCTTAAAAATAAATCATGAAAAGTCAAGAAGCGTAACTCTTCGACTACTTTTATTATTTACCAGAATAATAACAAAAAACAGTGGAGAAGAGGAAGAATGGCGCGTAAGTCGAGGCTCTGAGCATCTGGACCAGTGTTCAGGATTTTCCCCCTGTCAGCGATGAGTAGAGAGACTGTATGAACCACCGGCCTTCACTCTATTGGCTCCCACCTTAGACAACAATGGTCGCAACCTTACACATATTTTTTTTTTACAGACGCTACAGTTAGATTGTTCCTTGGGTCTATCGGGGGGCTGCTCGGCGATGTTCTTAAGACCCATCAGCTGCCCCACCGAAAAGAGGCCTGGTGAGATTGGTGGGCAATGGGACCCACTCGACGGTGCCCTGAAGGTCTCGGGCACAAACACAAATTTCATCGTACACACAAAATTACTACATTGTGATCACTGTTGTGTGAGTGTTGCTCCGCGTCCCAGTAGCGTGGGGGCTATTGGTGCACCTCGTGTTCCTTCTCGTTGTTGCTGAATGGTGAAAGATAGAAAAGAGTGAGAGAGTGAGTGAGTGAGTGCGTGCGTCCGTGCGTGCGTGCGTGCGTGCGTGCGTGTGCCAGCCCACAAAACAGTACAGGAGAGACACACACAGAATAATGAGAAACATTACACTATAGACTAAACAGTTAAACGAACACCATGATAATTAAACCTGATAAAATATCAAGTATTGAGTATAGAGCCGCACCACACCCTCACCGCACCCGCAACCGCACCGCATCTACAAACACACCGCATCGCACCCTCTCCGATCCCGCAGTGTCTAAAGCCGCACCACACCCTCACTGAACTCGCAACCACGCCGCACCCGCAAGGTCTAAAGCCGCACCGCACCGCACACTCTCCCAGGTAGGAGAGACTTGGCGCCGTACCATAAATAACACAGTGAAGTGATCAGACAACAGCCGAGATTTAATCTACTAAAAGCAGCAGCAGTGTCCAGCACGAGATGACCCTCTTGTAATGCTCCTTAGTAAATGACTCGTGGGGCTTCAGTCACTGGCTCATGGGGGTTCATTCACTGACTCATGGGGGTTCATTCAATAACTCAGGGGTCCATTCATTAATTCATGGGGCTTCACTTACTGACTCATGGGGGTTCATTTACTAACTCATGGGGCTTCGTTCACTGACTCATGGGGGTTCATTTACTAACTCATGGGGGTTCATTCACTGACTCAGGGATTCATTCATTAATTCATAGGAATTCATTCACTGACTCATGGGGGTTCATTCAATGATTCATGGGGGTTCATTTACTGACTCAGAGGTTCATTCATTAATTCATGGTCTCCATTCACTGACTCTAGAGATTCATTCACTGACTCGTCATGTTATGAGTCAGTGTCAGTCATTCAGCCATAACTCAGCTCGGAATCCCTGAAGCTTATTCACCCTAGCCTAACTTTCTAACCAAACCTAACCTAACCTAACCTAACCTAACCTAACCTAACCTAACCTAACCTAACCTAACCTACCTTAACCAGCCCTAACCTAAGCTACCTTAATCTACCGTACCCTAACTTAGTCCAACCTAACCTAACCTAACCTGCCCCCCCCCCCCACCTCACCCCACCATTTAACATCAGGTGAAATATACTATGTGTCCTTTCAGTAAAATTTGTAGTGTAACGTAAGAACTAAACTTGTTGTTATGTGATGATGATGATGATGATGATGATATTAGGACAAAACTGGCAGGACTCTGATCATTTCTTGTCTCACTTTCTCTACACGACTACATAAACTAAGATGCATTTTCATCATCTTCATCATCATCAGTATTATTATTATTATTGTTATTGGAAGAAGAAGAACAACAACAAGCAATAAATTTAATGTATAAACCATAGTCCCTGTTTGTGTGTGTGTGTGTGTGTGTGTGTGTGTGTCTGTCTGTGTGTGTGTGTGTGTGTGTGTGTGTGTGTGTGTGTGTGTGTGTGGTCTAAAGAACAGTACAAGAGAGAGAGAGAGAGAGAGAGAGAGAGAGAGAGAGAGAGAGAGAGAGAGAGAGAGCGCTAATAATACCACGTTACATCACTGACAAAGTACACGATATTAATCTCCTGTCTGAAGGTTCACGCACAGGTTCGAGAAGCTTCGCCCGAGTGCCTCAGGTGTTTATGACTCTCTTTAATGTATTTTATTAAAAGTGTCGAGACTTTCAGCAGAACCTTTGAAGTGTTTCACGAGTGGTTGCTGAGGTCATCACGGCTCCGAGCACGAGTGTCTTACTGACTCATTCGAAGTGATTCACTTGGAGATTAGAATCAATTTGCAAACTGATTCAACATGATACAACATTTTACTGCAAGATTCGACCCGTTTTTACTTTTATTTTTTGCAATTTACTTCAAAACGGTGAATGATCTTCCTTGATTCTAACTCTATTTGTAACCCGCTTCGAAGTCTTGTATAAATTCTCTGAACTATATTACGAGTGGTGTCGAATAATATACCCATTGGCTTCACAGTGTCTAATAAATTCCTTCGAAATGTATAAACGGGCGTATGGCAGCAAGCTAATGCTACCAAGTCATTACAAGGCGCCTTTAAAAAGAGTTACAATTTTCAGGAGGAGTTCCAAGCACTCGTAGCACCGTCAGTTGCTTTAAGACATTCTGGAACAGTTTCAGATGGTTGATGAGTAAATTGTCAAACGGTTTCAAAAATTTTCAAAACTATGGAATCAGTCTTAAACATCGAAAAACATTTAATATCGATACAAACATCCATATTTACCAAGTTATAGCTAATGTTTCCCGTTTAAATATCGAGCGAAGATTCCGAAAGTGTCTAAGGACGAAGAATTCTGAACTAAGAAAAACTCACTTCCCAAATTATTTCATGGGAAAGAATAGGATTTGCTGGACTAACTTGAGGTAAAAATTCCACCTGCACACTCCAAGTACTGCTGAGGGAATTCTAATTTGCTTTGATAGAAATTTGAAGAGAATTAATGAAAATTTTGAAGACATGAGATGGCGCCGCTGCAACTCGATATAGATAATGGAAGAACAGCATCAATTGTGTTCAGTGTCGAAAGAAGAATTTTTTGGGGCGTAATGGTAAGATTATATTTTTATTGTCCAGTGTTAGTACATCAGGAGGAAACTTGCCATTTTTCAGTAGGGTCACACTGGATCAACCTTCATCTCACCTCTGTCTCGGGTCAGGACTCAAACCCAGGACATTGTTTTGAGAGATACACGCATTGCCGCTTTAGAATATCCGTGAGACAGAAAGAGAGTAAAGAGACAGACAGAGATGATATATGCTAGGATGAGAAACAGAAAACTTAGAGATACAGAATGATAGGGAGAAATGACAGGCTGGTAAAGTTATTATACGTTATATCATGAAGGAGAAAGGGAGAGAGAAGCGGACTTTGTTTTTACTCAACTAGAGAGACGAGTGGAACATTTCTAATACCTTTATGAGGTATTGTAATTACCTGACAGAAGGCGTAGTGAAAGATAATCCAAGTAATTTTTAATTACTACAGTGACAGAAGAAAGTAATTAGAGTTGATTCATTAGTGTGAAAGCCACTCACAGAAAACGAATATTAGAATGGAAGGGAACTAATGTGTACCTTTGTTTTATACAGTATATAGAAGCAATGGAAATGACAAACTGTATATGAATTTGTATAACGTATATAGATTCACTATATTGTCTCGTCCAATCAGCGCAGAGCAACTATGTACAACTACGATCTTTTGTTTATATTTGGGAGAGATATAATTGCCTTGTATAACACCATTAGCCAATCAAAGCAGGACATGACATATGTATTGACACTCATCAACCAATCAGAACTGTTGTTTGTATACACCGTTTAAAACAAGTTAGTAGGCAGCTATCAAACAGGGAGCTACTACCGCCTGGGAAGATATTGGAAGCATAATGTGTTGTCTATGGCAGACCCTGCTGCCATATGGCATCACGAAAATTTTACCAAGTCCCAGGTTACTGATCTGACTTTCTGCCTCATTTACACACAATTGCAGGGTCTCAATTGTTTCTCTTACTTTTGACAACACTAAATACATATTTGTTTCTCACTATTAATCTTTTTGAACACTTTATTATTATTATTATTATTATTATTATTATTATTATTATTATTATTATTATTATTATTATTATTATTATTATTATTATTATTATTATTATTATTATTATTATTATTATTATCATTATTATTATTATTTCGCCCCCAGGCCCTGGTGTGGGCTAATCCCATAAAATAAAAACTGTTTCTTGTACACTTATTGACAGGGATTATCCTCTCAGAAAGGCGAGTGCTCTTTTGACTTCATATAGCTTTATTAATACTTCTTTATTATATTACATAAAAGATACAAAAGGTGTCGGTGTTATCTCTCTCTCTCTCTCTCTCTCTCTCTCTCTCAACAGTATCATGCCTCAGCTTTCAACATGCTGTTTAACTTTGACAATTATAAACAAACTCTGTGGCGGTAGTGTGTTGCTGTATATTTATTTATCCAAGTGTTATGGCCACACCTCTGGGACGTGGCCACACTTTTAAAGCACGTGGCCACACTTCCGGGACGTGGCTAAACTTCTCCAGCACGTGATTACACTTCTTCAACTTGTGGTCACACTTTTCAATACGTGGCCACATTTCTTCAGCACGTGGCCACACTTCTCCAGCACGTGGCCACACTTCTCCAGCACGTGGCCACACTTCTCTGGCAGTACGTGGCCACATTTCCGTCATGTGGCAATTCGTCCAGCACATGGCCAGAGTACATCAATGAAATGGCCACAGTGTATCCATGAAGTGGCCACACGTCCAGCACGTATTCACAGTACCTCCAGCACATGGCCACATTTACCTCCAATACATGACCACAACACCAGCACGTGGCCACAACACCAGCACGTGGCCACAACACCAGCACGTGGCCACAACACCAGCAAGTGGCCAACATACCGCTGACCAACTAATAAAAAAAAATTGTTCCTGGGGAGAGGGGCGAGTGTGGATGTGGATATATGTGTATGGGGAGAAGAAGAGATGGATGAGTGGGGAGAGAAGGGAGAAGGATGAGTGAGGGGAGAGGAGAGAGGGATGAGTGAAGGGAGAGGAGAGAGGGATTAGTGGGTAGAGAGGAGAGAGAGGGATGAGTGGGGAACTTGCCATATTATCGTTATTTTCCTAACCCTCTCTCTCTCTTTACATTTATCACTTCCTCTTCCTCACTCCTCCTCCTTCCTCACTCCCTCCTCCTCTCACCTCCTCCTCTCCTCACCTCCTCCTCACCTCTCCTCACCTCCTCCCTCCTCACCCTCCTCCCTTATCCCCTCACCCTTCCTCCTCCCTCACCCTCCTCCTCACCCTCCTCCCTCACCTCCTCCCTCACCCTCCTCCCTCTCCCTCACCCTCCTCCCTCTCGACCACCGTGTTGATGACTCAGTAATGAAAGAACCGTAAATAATCTACCTATTTTTATAACGAGTGAGTCAGGGGCGTCTCAATTAATTCATGCTGATTAGGTTGGAAGTTCTTAATTAATTAGTCATTATCACCTTTATTCGCCATGAAAGATGACTGGTTGGAATATTGGAATGGGGGAAGACCTAGTGGGAATATGTGAATAGCTAGGAATCGTGGAATAATTAGGAATAATTAGGAATATATGAATAAATGGTAGGAATATAGAGGAGGAAAAGATATCAGGAATAGATAGTAGGAATAACTTACGGAAAAATATAGTTGAAATAGATAGTAGGAATCGAAAACAGGAATTGATAGTAGGAATCGAAAACAGGAATTGATAACAGGAAAATATAGTAGGAATAGATAGCAGGAAAAGAAAGCCATAACAGTTGAGAATTGGTATAAATGTTATTTCAGGTCAGGACAGGGGATTCAACGCCGTGTGTATGGTAATTGTTTAAAGGCGATAGACGGAGAGAGAGAGAGAGAGAGAGAGAGAGAGAGAGAGAGAGTGTTTACGTTCTGAAGGTTAAGTGAATCAGTTAGATACGTTAAGTGAATCAGTTAGATACGTTAAGTGAATCAGTTAGATACGTTAAGTGAATCAGTTAGATACGTTAAGTGAATCAGTTAGATACGTTAAGTGAATCAGTTAGATACGTTAAGTGAATCAGTTAGATACGTTAAGTGAATCAGTTAGATACGTTAAGTGAATCTGTTAGATACGTTAAGTGAATCTGTTAGATACGTTAAGTGAATCAGTTAGATACGTTAAGTGAATCAGTTAGATACGTTAAGTGAATCAGTTAGATACGTTAAGTGAATCTGTTAGATACGTTAAGTGAATCAGTTAGATACGTTAAGTGAATCAGTTAGATACGTTAAGTGAATCAGTTAGATACGTTAAGTGAATCAGTTAGATACGTTAAGTGAATCAGTTAGATACGTTAAGTGAATCTGTTAGATACGTTAAGTGAATCAGTTAGATACGTTAAGTGAATCAGTTAGATACGTTAAGTGAATCAGTTAGATACGTTAAGTGGATCTATTAGACACGTTAAGTGAATCAGTTAGATACGTTAAGTGAATCAGTTAGATACGTTAAGTGGATCTATTAGATACGTTAAGTGAATCAGTTAGATACGTTAAGTGAATCAGTTAGATACGTTAAGTGAGTCAGATATGTTCTTACATCAATTGAGGGAAACTGAACTGAGGAGTACCTGAGAATGTGTTATGTTGTCTCAGCTTAACAATGAGTTAAGTTTCCATACATTGTACTTAGTAAGGTGGAAAATTTATGTATGACACTATTGTGTGTGTGTGTGTGTGTGTGTGTATGTGTGTGTAAGAACACCTGTAATTAACACCGCTAAACCTCTACCTGTTGAGATGAACAAATTTTCTTAATATTAACCTTCCTGCTCAACAGGACCCTAATTTAAATTTTTCAACTTTGCGATGGATTAGAGAGTGTACACCGTGTGTACACTCTTACTGAGTGTACACACGGTGTACACTCAGTAAGATGTAGGGGAGGTACACACAGTGTACACACAGTAAGGTGTAGGGAGGTACACACACATATGGTGTACACACAGAAAGGTGAAGGGGAAGTACACACACTGTGTGCACTCAGTAAGATGTAGGGGAGGTACACACGGTATACACACAGTAAGGTGAAGGGGAGGTACACACACTGTGTGCACTCAGTAAGATGTAGGGGAGGTACACACACGGTATACACACAGTAAGGTGAAGGGGAGGTACACACACGTTGTGCACTCAGTAAGGTGTAGGGAAGGTACGCACACATACGGTGTACACACAGTAAGGTGTAACCTAGCTAAGGTTGTGGTGTCGTGTGACGTCACCCAGCAGTGTGTGTGTGTGTGTGTGTGTGTGTGTAAACACGGACTTGTATAACACGGTGTGGCTGGCTGGTATCTGGACTACATCTGGCCTTCCGTATTCACGCCGCCGTTTACGCTCCCAACTCTATAAAAAGAATCTCGTTTCTTTTATAGAGAGGAAGCACAACCTTGGGGCTGTCAGGGGCAGCTCTCCCTGACTCACTCGCTAAAATCACACCTAAAGTGAAGTTGTGGTTCTGAGTTTTGGTTCTTCTCGATGATGCAACTTGGCAATACAAACAGGTAAAAGTCGAGGCTTTGAATCATGCCTTAGTTCTCCAGCGTACAGCACCGGGGCACAACAAGCGTGGTGGCTGTACAGAGGCTAATGAGGGTGGGCCCAGGTCTCCTTGGTCTCTTGCCGTGACTACAGGTGTGAGGTGTACAGTACGTGAGACTACTGCTGGAAGGTGACCCCCCCACCCGTAACACCTTCCCAGCATCAAGAACCAATAGTTTTCTAAAGTAAGGACAAATAATCGACTTTTTATGTATTTCTGGATTTTTATTTATTTTTTTTTTTTGTGGGATTAGCCCATCCGGGCGCAAGTCACTGACCCACATCAGGGTCTGGGGGCGAAAATATAATAATAATAATAATAATAATAATAATAATAATAATAATAATAATAATAATAATAATAATAATAATAAATACAGAAATTAAAAAAAATCAATCAATCAAAAGTGAAAAACGATATACAATATGTATGTTGTGTTGTCAATAGTAAGAGACACAATTGAGACCCTGCAATTGTGTGTAAATGAGGCAGAAAGTCAGATCAGCAACCTGGGACTTAAAGACATCACCTAAAATTAGCCCTCAGCTTATCTCACCTGATCATAAAATACAATAACGTAACGCTACAGAGGGGTTAGGCTAGATTAAGTTAGGTTAGATTAGGTTAGCTTAGATTAAGTTAGGTCAAATTAGGTTAGATTAGGTTTGGTTACGTTCCAATAGGTTATGTTATTTTTAGCTCATGTTAGGTTAGGTTAGGTTAGGGTGCTTAATCATCCGGTGAAATAATCTGGGGGGCCTAATTTTCATGTGCTTCCTGTAAACATTTAAAAAAGAATCAGAAAATAACAAATTCCAAGTATTTCTGTAAGTCAACTATCATGAGGTAAGGTTCAACGGCCCACGCACTGTACTTCCTTACTAGTAATTTACGTTCCAATTTATTTTAGATTCCAAAAATATGTTCACAAAACCTCGATGTTCCCGCCTCTGTTGTAGTCAGAAAAGTATTGACAACAAGTATGGCTTTGTGTGTGTGTGTGTGTGTGTGTGTGTGTGTGTGTATCTTCAACCAACAGTCACATGTAGTTGTCGTGTTTTTATTTAATCTCCAGACAATTTATTATCGTGCGAATTTAATTTCATATTGTGTATTTTCCATTAAAACTCCTTCGGTTTTCGTAAGTTTTATGTAGACGTCAATAAACTGTTTATGCTGGTCTGTCTGTCTGTGTGGCTCACTTTACTCTGCGATTCGTTAAGCTTCATCTGTGTGAGACTTTATACGGTCATCATCACCACCATCATCATCACCATCATCATCATCATCATCATCATCATCACCATCATCATCATCATTTATAGGGTGAAGGTCGACGCACGTTCATTATCACGACCGTGTGTAAGTCGTGGCGTGTGTGTCTGGTCGGGCCCGTGGTCTTTCCTTGTAACTGTAGCTAAGACGTCGTGTCCCTGAAGACCTCTGGGGAATGTTATGACAGGTGAGGGCCTTTATCTCTACAGGTGAGAGAATAATGGCTCGTGTGTTGGAGTCCATGAGAGTTCTTTCTTACGCCCGTTATTATTATTATTATTATTATTATTATTATTATTATTAGTAGTAGTAGTAGTAGTAGTAGTAGTAGTAGTAGTAGTAGTATCGTCACCATTATTATTAATATTATGTATTTTCTTGGTTGTGTACACGAGCAGACAGGTGTGAAGGGGTGGGTGGGGGTGTGGCTGACAGATGGCATGGGTGTCAGGTGGTATTGACTAACAGGTGGTGTGGGCAGACAGTTGGTTTGGGCTGTTCAAGCATCAAAGTACAAATAAATGTACCAGAGGTTATATTAATTACCGTTACCTTCTACACCCATCAACTAACCTTCTTTGTCTACATCCAGAATCTGTTTTTCCTGAGTCACGAATCTATTTCCAAACTCACAAATTAATCTTCATTGCATTATTTTCTTCTTTAATTGGTGCTAAGTGAACGTATCTCGTTAAGAATGACACATAGACCTTTCATTAACCGTGTAATCGCTTAAGTCAGCCAATTAGAGACGTTCTTATAGCACCAGTTACGAAGAAAAGTTTTAATCTACGGTACTCTGAGAATTTATTCCTCGTCCATTTAAAGTTTCCATTTTTCTAATACGAGTTTCTGCTTCTTTATCCCCAAGGTAAACAGATGAGCGAGGGTGGAGAGGAGTACTGATTGTTAATTACTGAAAGGAGAAAGAGAGGAGAGGGAGAAGGTAGAGAGTGAGAGAGAAGGTAGAGAGTGAGAGACAGAGGGGGAGAGAGAGAAGGTAGAGAGTGAGAGAGAGAAGAGAAAGAGACACAGACAGATAGAGAGGAAAGGGAGAAAAGGAGGGAAAGAATTAGAGAAAGAGACAGACGAACAGAAAAATAGAAAAGGGAGAGAGAGTAATAAAGAGAAAAATAGAGAGGAAGAAGAAAATAAACAGAAAGAAGAAAAATAAACAAAAAGAGAGAAAGAAAGGTTAAAAGAGAGAAAGAAAGAACAATTGGTTTGTTGCGCTATAAATATTCCCCGTTTAGTCTCGTCAGGAGAGGAGAGGAGAGGAGAGAGAAATCAATGTGACGTGTCTAGGTTTGTGTTCTTCGTCACAACACAGGTGAGGAGAAGGTAAAAACGAACAGGGGAATGAAGAGAAGGGAAAGAAACAGAGAGAGAGAGAGAGAGAGAAAGAGAGAGAAGGTGAAATAAAAGATAACTTAAGATTAAAAAAAAGAAAAGAAAAATAGGACACAGGAGAGAGAAAAAGAGAGAGAGAGAAGAGGGGGAAGAAAAAAAAGAATTAAAGTCAATAGAAATGAAAATAAAAGATAGCAAAGAGAGATAAAAGAAAAAACAAGAGAAGTGAAAAAAAGATTAAAGGATACATCACACACAGAGAGACAGGAAGAGCCACAGCAACAATAACAAAGACAAACGGACGTGAAACTAAACTTGGTGAGAAGCGACACAACACAATTACATAAATGAATGAAGATAGAACACAGCAGAGGGCGTAGTGCAGGTGGACCGGGAGAGGAAGGGTGCAAGAATTTAGAAGGGGAAAAGGGTGCAAAGGGAGGAGGGTGCAGGAGGAGGATGGGTTAAGTAGGAGGAGAAGGGGAAGGATGGATGCAAGGTGAGGAATGGGAAAGGGGGATGGGAGAGCAAGGAAGGGTGCAAGGGTAGAACAACGAAGGGGGAGGAGGAAGAAGGGGAAGGGAGAGGTCAAGGAGAAAATGCTGTGAGGGAGACATGTAAATGCATTAACTTACATACAGTTTAAGCTGTGCAACCTAACCTAGCCTAACCTAACCTAACCCACCTAACCTAAACTAACATTATTCTCTAAACTAACTCAGTGGTTAAGGCGGAGGTAATGGTATTTATGTTTGGGGGGTGGAAGGAGGAATTTCCCTATAAGTGTGGTTTATAAGTCACCATCACTCTGTTCTATAAATCATGTAGCCAAAAGACCATCAATCAGCCAAAACCTTAATGACCAGGTACGTCCCCTGTTGATAAAGACTATAGGGAAGTTATTGAATTTTTAAGGGGGAAATATATCAGTTTTCTCCCCCATTAAAAAAATAAGGAGGAAATGATTGATTTTGTGGGGAAATATCTTAATCTTTACCTATATTTAAAAAAAATAAGAGAAATTAAATGTTTTGGGGAAATAATTCAAATTTTCGCTTCTACTAAAAAAAGTAGATTATTGTTTTGACGGTAATATTTCGATCTTTACCCCCCCCTTAGAAAAAATCTCCTGGATTCGCCTCTGTATAAAGGGAGGATGATAATAAGGTAGTATGGCATTGTGTAGAAAGAATCTGATGGAGAGAGAGAGGGAGAGAGAGGGGAACAAGACAGGGAGAGGTATTTAGTAAGCAATGTGAAGGGGGAAGCTGTAAGATGAGAGATTGTGTTTGTGTGTAGGTCAGGGGGTAAAGGTGAGAGAGAACGATAATAAAACGATGAAGAAAGGGGTAGAGTAAAGAGTATAGATCATAGAGAGAGAAGGGAGGAAGAAGTAAGTGAAGAAGAGTAAACAGAGGGTAAAGCAAAGGGGGAAATGGAAGTGTGTGTGTGTGTGTGTGTGTGTGTGTGTGTGTGTGTGTGTGTGTGTGTGTGTGTGTGTGAGCAGAGAGAACTGTCAGCCCTGTCATCAGTCATGAACGTGTCTGCAGCCAACATCTGAATCTTCAAGTTCTTTTTCTCTTAACGCGACAAGGCTGAGTGGAGAAAGTGATGAAAGAGATTAAAGAAAATGGCGGAGGGGAAGGAGGGCAAGACGTGGTCCTACTGACGATCTCACCTTATTACTTTTGTCTCTATATACCAGAAATGATATTACGAATTCCTTGAAGTAAAGTTTTCTTGCATCGTCTGAGAGTTCTTGGTCTGTCGCGCCATTCAACCCCTAAAATACACAAATAAAATGAGAAATTACAGCACAAAAAAAATCAGATTTATACCATCAAACCATAAATTTCCAATGTTGTTGTTTCGCGCGCTTTTCACCCGCCAAAACAGCTGTTGATGGTGGTGGCTGCAACTCGCGCCAAGGCTTCTCAACCTCATGCCCGTATATTTAGCAGCGACAAGGAGGTATTTGGAGGGCGAAGGCGTATGGTGTATCCTGTGTAGCCGAACATTTGGGTACACATTCCTGGTGATGTCATCGAGTGTGAGCCAGGCAGGTCTCTCGGTCTGGTTAAAACGAGGTTATAGGATGTTGCTTTTCATGTACCTGGCACGGCCCCTTGATGCCCAGGGTGTGACAGATCTAGTTGATTACCTGCCGCGAGGAACAGAGGAGGGTAGAGGAGGGGTCAGCTGAGGGGGAGAGACATGAAGCGGGAAACAAAAGTAACTGGATTAGGTATTGAGTAGGCTGAAGAAAATCGATGGGTCAGATAATGAAGGGAAATATCATCATCATCATCATCATCATCATCATTAGCAGCATCATCATCATTAGTAGTATTAATTAGTAACAAAGAGTATATTAGAGTATAAGCAGTGTTGGATGAGACAAGAACATCTATGTTTACGTTAAGGACCATAAATGTAAATACCAAAAAAAGGTAGAGTTTGTTTTTTGTTATTAATTTAGTGACTGAACAGACAAACACACAGACAAACACACAGACAAACACACAGACAAACACACAGACAAACACACAACAGAGACGGAAGAAACCTGATGTACAAAATGATTAACTAACCTAGAATAAATGTTCCAGTGCCTTAGTTGGTGAAGTGATGCATTATAATCAACAACAAGCTTCACGACCTTCTCTGTATGTAGATAACACTGTGGTATGCCGGTACGCGTAGTGGGTTGGGGGTAGGTTGTGGTGGGTGAATAATGGTGGTAGTACTGGTGATGGTGTGGGGGTCGTAGTGCTGGTGAGGATGGTAATGTTGGTGATGGTGTGGGGGTCGTAGTGCTGGTGAGGATGGTAATGTTGGTGATGGTGTGGGGGTGAGTGCTGGTGGGGCGGTGATGGTGTGGGGTCGTAGTGCTGGTGGCGGATGGTGGGGGGTCGTAGTGAGAGGATGGTAATGTTGGTGATGTGGGGTCGTAGTGCTGGTGAGGATGGTAATGTTGGTGATGGTGTGGGGGTCGTAGTGCTGGTGAGGATGGTAATGTTGGTGATGGTGTGGGATTGGTAGTGGTGATAATGCAAGTGAGTGATGGTGGGGATAGTAGTTATGATGAGTGATAGTTGGGATGGTAATGGTGGTTGTGAGTGATGGTGCGGATGGTAATGGTGGTGAGTGATGGTGGGTGATGGTAGTGGTGGTGAGTGATGGTGAGTCATGTACAGGTATAGTGACAGGGGTGCAGCAGATGGATGAAGTAATGCCTCATCGTGGTTGGAGAACACCATAGTGGGTCGCGTATATTACTACAGTGAAAGAGTGAGTGAGGGTAGGAGGAGAAAGTCGGTGTTTACTCTTCATTACGACCAGTTTGAGTTATAGCGACAGTTGGCTTCTAGGAGTGAATTATTATTATTATTATTATTGTTATTGTTGTTGTTATTAGTAGTAGTTTACATTATTAGATATACAAGTATGGTGACCTTTACCCCCCCATATAGACGTAACATCACTATAAAAGGTGCAACACAGAGAGTCAACGATTATACCTGAACTACATCATCTCGATTATCCCGGTAGACTGATGGTTTCAGGACTAACGGCTCTTCAGACAAGACACAATAGGAAGGATCTCAGAGACATTCAGAATCTTGAAAGGGATGGGAGACGTAAAACCAGATCAATTTATCTGTGTTGTCACGCACCACCAACTCGACGGTACACAACTATAAGCTCACCAAGGTGTAATGCAAGACGAATATAAGGAAATACTTCTTCACACAGAGGCTGGTAGACCTATGGAACAATCTACCAGCTCAAGTCGTGGTGGTGGTAGAACTATGGAACAATCTACCAGCTCAGGCAGTGGTATCAACAACACTAGTGGGCCTCAAAACAGCCTTTGACACGACTAACAAGAACAATGGAGGGATCCTACACCACGGCCTCCTTTCCTCGGCATGACCATCTCTAGTTGGGGCGGCCTTTAGGTAAATAAAGTAAAATAACACTTCATTATTCACTTCACACAACAAAGGTAAAAAAAAATAAAAGAAAAAACGTGACGCATTACTTTCAGGGAACCATTTAACCTGGGGAGTTTTACGTCCTCAGCTTGTCAAAAAAAAAACTCCCATGAATTTTACTAAGCATTATTTCTGTGAGTGTAGAAGGTAATGAGTGGTAATTACAATTGCTAAACCAAGCAGTCATCACCCACTATACAAAGGCTAACGCTTCAGCTTGACTAATTATACCCTGGTGTTTTATGCCTGGTGTGACAGCTTCGAATTAATCAACATTTTTATTGCAGTGTAATTAAATTCTTCGTTTATAGCCATGTCTTAGTGGCGTTTATTTCATGATTTTGTCATTGTCGCCGCTGAAGTATTTTTAATTTTTTTTATTCCTTAAATTTTGGGGGTTTTCTTGATGTTATTTCTACTTAGTTGTCTGTAGCACTTTCTTGACACTTTCTGCACTTTCTCTATGTTAATACTTTACTGTCACTTTCTACTCTTGTCTTGTCACCATCAATACTGCCACCACTGTTAACACCACAACTACCACCATTACCAACACCACTATTACCACCACCACCACCACCACTACCACCACTACTGCCGCCATCACCATCACCTCCTCACTAACTTTGAGCCACACTTCTAAACTTCAGGAGAGTCATTACTTAACGACACATCCTCTCACTGTTTATTTTACTCCTGTTTCTTCACATTTTCTTCAGCTTTGTGTTTGACCCTTGATGCTGACCACGCCCAGGTTCTTGGTCTTTCTCCTGTTGACGCTCAGGTTCTGTTTGTATTTCTCCTGTTGAGGCTCAGGTTCTGTTTGTATTTCTCCTGTTGAGGCTCAGGTTCTGTTTGTATTTCTCCTGTTGAGGCTCAGGTTCTGTTTGTATTTTTTCCTGTTGAGGTTCTGGTTCTGTTAATATTTATCCTGTTGGGGCTCTGATTCTGTTAATATTTCTCCTGTTGAGGTTCTGGTTCTGTAAATATTTCTATCTGTTAAGGCCCAGGGTATATGTGTGCGCCTCCACACCGCACACCTGACGAGAAGACTGACGCCAGATTCTCTTCAGCCACTCATAAGTTGATCTGTCTCCTCTGTGTCCGCATTATCTACCTACAGTATCTCACCCAACCCACAACGCTAGTGACTAACACGATGTCAGAAATATATTATCATGGCTGCTATTATTTACAAGGCTTCTCGTACCGTCAGAGGGGAAAAAATTGACGAATCTTTTGAGAATCTGGAATCTTGGCTTAAGCATCGCCTATGTACATTAATGTCTTGTTGTCCAGCCACTGTATGACCAAGTGTGTCGTTGGCAGGATGAACTACAGTATATTATTATTAGTCCTTGTATTATTATTATTGTTATTATTATCAGACGGTTTTATTTATATTTTATTATTGCTTGTGGCTAGAAGTGTGATCATCTTATGCTGCCAACAAGAACATTTTTTCTCTCTCAAATACCGTTAAGATCAAGTTGCCACGGAAGACACTCTTGAAACCGTAAAGTGCTCCTCAAGACGACACTGGCGCGCCCCCACCACAAGCCTCCATCACTGCCTCACTCTCCACGTTATTGACCTCGTCTTCTTCCTCCTGGTGATTTATGAGTCTTTAGAAAATATGCCGCCCTGCCTCTCCGCCTCTGCCTTCCCCTTCCGTTATTGTGTAGCGAGCTGTCTGTCTTGCTGGGTTAATTTAAAGTCTTAATTTGGATCATAGTTCACTTAGCCTGACAGCAGCCTGGTGGAGGGAGTGAGGTACAGTACGCATGAGTTAACGTAGACACAGTGTTCTCTCTCTGTTTTTAGCGCTTAAAGACCTTCGTTGTTGAAGCTCAGTAATAACATTATAACAACACGTAAACTGAATAGTATAGAAATTCAGTGGATCATATTAGAGCTTTAGGGAATATGTCCACACTTGACGTCATAGTTTCATCAATTTCACACCAATATCAAATTTGATCAGCGATAAAGGTCGGCACATTTAGTATCAGAATATCTATCAATAATGTGAGTTAGTAAATTATGCACGAATATTGTTTCAAGAATACTGTAAATATTGACGTCACAATCATGGCCGCAACTATTTCGTCTCTGATTGGTCGGCTGTTGATTACATTTTCTTTGACTCGGGATCTTTTGTGGGAGAAAAGCGCGCGCAGACTGATGAAATATCCTGAGTTAAATGTTGAGGTGGTGCGAGGCGAGGCCGACACATGATTAATGAACTTATAGAGAAAGAGGGTATTCGTGTCTGGGTATGGCCGGTGCAGGTGTATGGCCAGCGGTGATGTATTACCACCACAACTCTCACGTGTATGATGTATTGTTGTTGGTCGTGTGTGCCCGTCTACCCGCTGCGCCGGGCCTCACCACCCCAACCCACACTTTTACTTTAACTTTTATCGGTCACGTCTCTGTTACACACTGTTGGCAAGTACTGTTGACAAGTACTGGCGCTCTGTTGCATATTGTTGGCAAGTATTGGGCATGTACTGGCTCCAAAATGTATCTGAATCTGCACCAGTGTTGGTCAAGTCTGGTAATGAAACAGTTCACACTCGGTGCCGTCACAACACTCTCTGGCAGATTGTTCCAAGAGTTCACAATTCTCACTCTGAAAAAGTTTGCCTTTACAGTTTTTTGGACCTGAGGCTTCTTCAACCTTGAGCTGTGACCCCTTGTGGGACGGGCGTCCGCCCCTTGCCTGTATATAGTACAATACAGTACGTTCATTTTTCTTCTAAACTTGGAGTAACAAAACATCTATTTACCAAAGAATCTCAGTGAGTGCAGTTGTAACATTATTGTGTTACCCAAGCGTGTGCCGGAGCTCAAGTGTTGCGTTAAAACGTATCCAATTAAGAGAAAATACGAAGCACTCATGAAATTCAAAGTTTAAAGGTCAGATATTTACCTCATATCACTTGCATTATTTTGGTTATAAATTACCTTCGTTAGTTAATTCATATTCTCAATAGAAAGAAGTAGACGGTCTTTTCAACAGACTCGTGTGTGTGTGTGTGTGTGTGTGTGTGTGTGTGTGTGTGTGTGAGGACTCAGACATGTTTGATATACTGCTGGTCATATCTCACTCGTGCTCTTCTGTGACCTGTGGCCGAGCCTGAGGGAGGGGGAGGAGGAGGGAAGAGGGCAAAAAAGAGAATGTATAAGGATAGAGAAAAGGAGGATGAGAAGGGGAGAGGAGGTAAGAGAGCAGAGAAGGAGAGAGGGTAGTAGGGAGGAAGGAAGAGGGGGTAAAGGGATAGAGAAGAGGGGGAGGATAACGGGAGAGGAGATGAGAGGGCAGAAAAGGGGAGGGGTAGAAGGAGGAAGGAAGAGGGGGTAGAAGTGAGGAGGTATAAGGGAGGAAGTGGGAGAGAAAGAAGGACAGAAAAAAAAGCAAGAGAAGGTAGAAAGGGATAATAAAAAAGAAAGTAACGCGTAGAGAGAGAGGAGAAAGAGAAAGGCCGATAGTTAGAGGAAGAAGAGAGAGAAGGAATAATGAGAGAGAAGGGGAGAAAGAGACAAAGGAGATACAGGGAGACACAGATAGAGAGACACAGAAAGAACAACAGGTTGACTGTTAGGTATATAATGTGTCAGAAAACGAAGACAGGACAGAGGGGATACTTGTCTATTTTTTGTTCACAAGTTGACAACATTTTAAGAAGTTGTAATTGTGTTAGGCGCTGGGTGAGGCGTCTTCTTGCCTCCTGCACTTTACCAACCCGCTCAGAATTCTCAAATTTTCGTCTAAGCGAGAGAGAGAGTATGTGAGAGAAAGAGAGAGAGTTTGTGAGAGAAAGAGAGAGAGAGATTGTGAGAGAGAGAGTGTGTGTGTGTGAGAGAGAGACTAAGAGAAAGTGATTGAGAAACCAAGAAATTGAGAAATAGGTAATGAGAGAGAGTAAAAGTATGAGTGAGAGTGAGAGAAAAGGAGACTAAGGGAGAGAACAGGAGAGAAAGTGAGAGAAAAGGAGAGTAAGTGAGAGAACAGAAGAGAAAGGGAGAGAAAAGGAGACTAAGGGAGAGAACAGGAGAGAAAGTGAGAGAAACGGAGACTAAGTGAGAGAAAAGGAGAGAAAGTGAGAGAAAAAGAACAAAAAAGAGAGAGAGAGAGAGAGAGAGAGAGAGAGCCACTAGAGATGATATAATAAGTCGTATAGGAGCCATAATTTAGGGGTGAATATTGTTGATAATTTTGGATATAGTTTCTTCAGCCTCGATATGTTTACATTATCAACTTTACACTAAGATTCATATTAATCTGTCAAGCTTTTATCATGTTATCTGGACCTACAGTACACGCAGACGGACGGACATACGGATGAACAGACGGATAGCATGTACACCCCCCTCACTCACTAAATTTTGTCCTCATTCCTCTCTATTCTTCCTCAATTACTTCAATATAACTCTGCCCCCCAAAAAAACAACCTTCCTGTTCAACATAACGTGTGTGTGTGTGTGTGTGTGTGTGTGTGTGTGTGTGTGTGTGTGTGTGTGTGTTATGAACCCAAGCCTCTTCTCTGGCTGGTAGTAACGATGATGTCGAGTGTTTGTCTCTCTCTCTCTCTCTCTCTCTCATCTTCTTCCTACCCTCCTTCTTCCTCACTCCTTCCTCTCCGTGACGTCACAAGAGGATAGGCAGAGGGATAGGATGTGTACAAAGGATAGAAGTCGTGACTCGGGCTTGGGATGACGTAAAGGAAAACACACACACACACACACACACACACACACACACACACACATAGAAATAGAAAAGTTGGCACACCCGACCCATACCAGCTGTTGTTTGTTACCAGCTGTTGTTTGTTACCAGCTGTTGTTTACGTTACCAGTTGTTGTTATTGTCACCAGCTGTTGTTATTGTTTGTTTCAATTATTCAAAACAATCATATTTTATAATATTTTTATCTAACTTCCTGACGTACTAAATTTTCTTCTGATTTATGGGATTATTTTTTCGATTGTATATTCTGTGTCGTAGAAACTTTCTAATCTACACGTATGTAATTTTTATTTCGTAATACAGTAAAAATAAATCCAGTATGATTTATTTTATTCTTCTCTATGCGAAAGAAAATTTAATTTGACGAAAACAAAATTTGTGTAATATATTAAATACATCCGGTATTTTGTTATTTTGTAAGTGAATGAAAATTTAATATAGTTAAAATAAACCTTTTGTTGTTATTTTTTATGTGAAGGAAAATTTGGCTCAGTTTTAGGGTGAGTGGTGTAATGTTGGCGCACTGTCGATTCAATGTTTCCAGGTAAGGGTGAGAGGGTGAGTTGCTCGCCTCACTTACTGTACATTTGGCTCCAGTGCCTGATAGTTATACGAGTTTTAATATACAGTACAGGATCCCAGGTGTTATTACCTTCTCTCGTGTCTAAGAAAAATAAAGTATATTGCGACATTCGTGGAATTATTGTTGCTGCTGTGTCGTACTGGCGTTATGAAACCACACGTCAGTGAAGTTGTCAAATCCTCCAGTTTCCGTCTCCACCTCCTCCGCCGACTCAAGTCCCTCGGAGTTCCTGCACACGAGCTCCTCAGTGTTTACATAACATTCATACTTCCCAAGCTCACCTATGCCTCCCCCACCTGGTCTTCCTCCCTAAATGCCACACAACGTAAACACCTAGAAAAAGTGCAAAAGAGGGCATGCAAGATTATTCTCCCCTTCCTACTCCACATATCAAGAAGCGCTCAACACACTGACCCTTTCGACTCTCACTGACCATCACCACGACCTCATCTGCAAATTTGGTAAGAAGCTTTCACCATCCTCGACACCGGCTCCTACTACCACCTGAGATCCCTAGTCCGAGAATTGCTGTTCGACACCACAACCGCATCCAGCCCATACGTGCACGAACTGATCGCTATAAGAACAGCCCAGTCCCAACCATTGTAAAAATTATCAATAACTTGTAATAAACCAGTGTATTCACTCCCAGTAAACACTACTCCTTGCACTGTCACTATGTTGAAATGAACTGTAGTTTGAGCTTTTCCCCATCTAGTTATTATATATCTTATTTGTGTCACTTATGTTACTTGTATATTATCTGTAATTCGAAACCCATTCCCCAAATATGTAACTGTATATTTTCAGCCTTCTGGCTGCCAAGCTCTTTCAATAAACCGTTAATTATTATTATTATTATTATTATTATTAAAGACTGCATGCTGATGCCATTTTCCTCACTATTAGAGAACAAATATATAACAATATTCTTAGGGAATTGCTGTAAATTTTTGAGTTGTAATATAATTTAAAATACTGTTTCAATGTAGCAGAAGTACGAGTGATTTCCTCCGTACCTTTTTAAGAAGAAGAGGTGTAGAGACGCACACTACGGGGGAACTATTAAATAATAATTATTGGTAGTGTCGCTCAGGCAGACTCACCTTAAGCCGTCATGTTATTACTGTCAGGTTTACCTGGTTGAGGGACGCCTGTTATTACTACAGTATATTGTTCATAACGGCGGCGGTATGTTATTAATCCCGGGAACATACCACAAGTAAATGTGCTAGAAAAATATAACAGTTATTAAAATATTATAAAAGGAATATATATATATATATATATATATATATATATATATATATATATATATATATATATATATATATATATATATATATATATATATATATATATATATATATATATATATATATATAGAATGTGTGTGTGTTCACAAGTTCATCGCTTCATGTACGCCTGGCTCTCATTCCATGTATGGTTTATGACGATTATTTTTTCGTGTACGAGATTTGTATTTTTTTCTCTGGTGTATATGTGAGTGTGTTGCTTCTGCGGGTGAGTAGTGCGTCACTCTTGTCTCTGTGTCTAGCAAGGGGGGGGGGGCACGACATATGAGTGACCACTGAAGGTGGACAAGGCCAAGGTATAATACCTTGGACAAGGCATCAAGCTCTCATGAGTAGTAGACCAAAAAATTTGCGAGCTATGTTAAATTAGGTTAAGCTAGGTTACTTTACGTTACGCTACGTTACGTTATTATAAATTAAATTTGGGATACGTTAAGGTAGGTTAATTCAAGTCAGGTTTCGTCTCCTAACTCCTGAGTGGCACCAAGTAAACGAACATAAGGTACTTCTTGATAAAGGCAAAGTTTGGGAATTGACAACAGTAATGGACTTAAAATTAACCCTTGACAAGACCATCAAGAACACAGGTGGGATCCTACACACGCTACTGGCTTCCTTCCATCGCCATGGCCATTTTTTAAACGTTATTCCTGTGTTTTAGCTTAAGTTAACCTGTTGAGTTCTTTGTTAAACCTTCACTTATGGAGGAATATTGATCTTATCCAATATAACTATGACGTCATGTTTAGACTCGATTTCTGTGCCTTTGTTTAAGTGAACCAGCAACCTACTTGATCACATCTTCACTTACGAGGAATATTCATGGTAAGGAATCTTCATTAGCGAGGACTAGACTTGTTGATTGGCTGGAGTGTGTGGGCGTGTAGTGTGTGTGAGGGAGGCGGTGTTGGTCGCTGATGGATGTGACGTGAAGTGTGCCACGCAGGAATGAGAGAGTTACCCCGCCGTCATAAGCTTGGTGCTCTATGGTGACGATACGCAGTGCTTCAGTCTCTACTGCCTTTATATCACAATGGCTAATAAACACAGTTACTAAGATATACTGAGTTGCTGTTCGTCAGTAGAATATACTGTATATGCTAGCAAGGTATTGGATAAACCAATGATGAAACTTTCTAGAATATAGTGAGTTACTATTGGTTACCTAACACGCAAGAGGTTAGTTAACGTGAATATAAACAGAATTCAGCACAGTAGTTAGGGTAGTGTTGATTATTATAGTATATTAACTAGCGAGATGCTGGATAAACCAATAGTAAAAGGATGCCGGCATAACCTGAATTACTATTGAGTAGTGCTCTTTGAGATGCTTATACACCTTAGCTAGGTCGCCCCTTGCCCGTCTGCAGTATAAACTAGGCAAGTTCAGGCGCTCTAATCTCTCTGGGTAGCCGTGGTGCCGAAGTGCCGTCACCAGTCTGGTGACATTTTCAATCCACCCGACTCTCTCCGTCAAATTCTCCCTCTCTCCCTCCTCACCAAACAGTCTCCTCTCTCCCTCATTCCTTCCTCCACCACCACACAGCCTTCTCTCCCTCGCTCCTCGTCCCGACTCTCCGTGATACCTGATCATTATAAAGGGGTTAAGAAAATTGTGTTTACGATGTGACAGAGAAAGCGACGCCCCGACCATTACCTGCCCCTTCTCCACCCTCCTCCATCTGTCCTTCCCATGCTTAACGAGACTCTTGTTGTTAGTTTGTATTGTTATCGGAAACTTTTATCAAGTAGTGAGAGACACCAGGCCCTGTGGAGAGATAATAATAATAATAATAATAATAATAATAATAATAATAATAATAATAATAATAATAATAACTTCCTTTTACTTACAACAACAAAAACAATAAGACAAATGTGATCCCTCATTATTTATTTTCTTAAGTTCATTTACCAACTTTCACATTTTTTTTATCCAATTTTCCTCATAAGTTAAAGAGTGAGAATGTATTTAGTGGATGACCTTAAGCTACAACACTGAAGATGGGTCCTCCTGAATCCCTTATATCACTCTCTGAAGCTACAACACTGAAGATGGGTCCTCCTGAATCCCTTATATCACTCTCTGAAGCATTAACTCTTACTTCGTTTGTGTCGTTTTTAACTTTATTGTTTATCTTTAATTACTTATTGTTTGGCGTTATTATAGCGATCGTAAGACCACCAAACAATAACTAACAAAAGACGTGTACAATATAGCTTTAGTTATTCTCCTCCCAGCTTGTTTAAAAGCTTTGTAAACACCAAAACACCAACAGGACTTTGAGCCATTTCAAGAACAAAGCTTCGGATAAAGAGTCGGGCTATGAGTCACGTTCAGTGTGTAGGAGTCAACCTCTTGGTCACGTTCCTCTGTCTCATCAATAATTCTTAGTTGTTAATGTGTGCGAAGCTTAAATACTACCAAACCATCCCTGGCCCTCCTACCATCCATCCCCTGGCCCTCCTACCATCCATCCCCTGGCCCTCCTACAAATCCATCCCCTGGCCCTCCTATCATCCATCCCCTGGCCCTCCTACCATCCATCCCTGGCCTCCTACCATCCATCCCCTGGCCCTCTACCATCCATCTCCTGGCCCTCCTACCAACCATCCCTTGGCCAGCTCACCATCCCCTGGCCCTCCACCAGCCATCCCTGGCCCTCCCTACCCAACCATTCCCTGGCCTCCTCCATCCATTCCTGGCCTTCCTACCAACCATCCCTGGCCCTCCTACCAACCATCCCTCCTCCCCATCCATTCCTACCATCCATCCATTTCCTGGCCTCCCACCAACCATCCCCCGCCCTCTACCATCCATCCTGGCCTCCCATCCATCCCTGGCCCTCCTACCATCCCATCCACATCCCCCTGGCCCTCCTACCATCCATCCCCCTCACCATCCATCCCTGGCCCTCCTACCATCCATCCCCTGGCCCTCCTACCATCCATCCCTGCCCTCCTACCATCCATCCCCTGGCCTCCTACCATCCCCTGGCCCTCCTACCAACCATCCCCTGGCCCTCCATCCATCCCCCTATCCTACCATCCATCCCCTGGCCCTCCTACCATCCATCCCTGGCCCTCCTACCATCCATCCCCTGGGCCCTCCCACCATCATCCCCTGGCCCTCCCACCATCCATCCCCGGCCCCTCCTACCAGCCATCCCTGGCCTCCTACCAACCATCCCTGGCCCTCCTACCATCCATCCCTGGCCCTCCTATCAACCATCCCTGGCCCTCCTCCACCATCCATCCCTGGCCTCCTATCAACCATCCCCTGGCCCTCCTACCATCCATCCCCTGGCCCTCCCTCCCTGGCCTCCTACCATCCATCCCTGGCCCTCCTACCAACCATCCCCTGGCCCTCCTACTCATCCATCCTACCCCATCCTGGCCCTCCTACCATCCCCCTGGCCCTCCTCACCACCATCCATCCCCTGGCCTCCCATCCCCTGCCTCCTATCCATCCCTGGCCTCCCACCATCCATCCCTGGCCCTCCTATCAACCATCCCCATCCTACCATCCATCCCCCTCCCCCACCATCCATCCCCTCCCCCTACCATCCATCCCCTGGCCCTCTACCATCCATCCCCTGGCCTCTACCATCCATCCCTGGCCCTCCCATCCATCCTACCATCCATCTGGCCCTCCTGCAACCATCCCCTGCCCTCCTACCATCCATCCCTGGCCCCCTATCAACCATCCCTGGCCCTCCTACCATCCATCCCTGGCCCTCCTACCATCCATCCCCTGGCCCTCCTACCCATCCCTACCATCCATCCCCTGGCCCTCCTATCAACCATCCCCTGGCCCTCTACCATCCATCCCCTGGCCCTCCCACCATCCCATCCCCTGGCCCTCCCTACCATCCATCCCTGGCCCTCCCATCAACCATCCCCTGGCCCTCCTACCATCCATCCCTGGCCCTCCTACCAACCATCCTGGCCCTCCTACCATCCATCCCCTGGCCCCTCCTACCCCATCCCCGCCCTCCACCACCATCCATCCCCTGGCCCCCCCCCACCATCCATCCCCTGGCCCTCCTACCATCCATCCCCTGGCCCTCCTACCATCCATCCCCTGGCCCTCCTACCAACCATCCCCTGGCCCTCCTACCAACCATCCCCTGGCCCTCCTACCATCCATCCCCTGGCCCTAGTGTCGACCCCTCACGGCGGTTCACTGTTGGTTGAAGATGCATTAATTGGCTGATAACTTGTATATTTTTAGTTCAGTAGAAATGTTAACATAGAGTAAACTGAATTAAACATTTAATAGTTTTCAAAAATATTCATCTCTGGCTCAAGATCACCAAACTATGGCTCTTTATATGTAGCCAGAATCCAGATTAGAAATATATTTACAAGAATATTTCAACATTAATATATCTTGTAATAGGCCCCTGTCTCATCAACAGAACGTATTATATAAATGGGTCAATACATCTGATATTATATTCAGATTCACCACCCTGTAACTTTCCACTGTCTATGAGTAAGACATGAGATGGACACGTGAGCGGGCAACTCACCCAAGCGGGCGAGACCCATAGCTCAGCATTTCTGTAAACCTGCACTGCGATGCCCTTAAGCTTGAGTAGCTCACCTTAACTCATATCGTAAGGACGTGACCTAACGTTTATAAGACATAAACGCCGTACCTTTCTCATTCACTCCTATACAGTGAGACTTACGGTCGATCTACACTCAGGAATTATATATACAACCTTTTATAATAAAACAAAGGAACTACCGTTTGGGTTTCGTTACTTAAAACCCAAATATAAATATGTGTGAACGGACTGGTTAATTGGACAAGCAGCCGATTCAATCTGACAGTATATAGATAAGGTTTCCAAACATTCGTACTTTTTATTGTTCGCGTAACTGGAAAACTTCCTGCCAGGCTTACATGAAGTCGTGGATATAACAACTGGATTAAAATTACAATTGGCTTGGCTCGGTTTCCCTCTATATAAGGTATTTTTAACAGTCTCTCTTTAACACCCGCCAAATAACTCAATAGGCGGCTGATATACTAACTATTGTTGTTTTATCTAATTCTTTCGGGATTAATTGCAGGTAACATCACCAGGTAAACGCTCGAGTACAGACAGCCCCTGACAGGAGGAAAACCCATGTTGACCAACTCCTGACGTGGCCGTGATTGCCTCTTCACCAACATGACTTGCGGTGATTGGCTGTTGAACGCATACGAGGTTAGCTGATTGTCCTTTCACCCACACGACTTACGTTCATTGGTTCATGGCCTAAAGTCAAAATCCGCTGATTGGTCCATTTATTCATATGACTAGCGTTGATTGGTTGGTAAACGTCGTGAGGTTAGCGATTGGCTACTGTCCCAGCGTAAGAACACTGGCCTAGGTGTTGTCACTGTATAACTGCCTCTGTCTTATATGAGAGAATAGTTAGTTTTATTCAAGACTACTGTTACTCATAGACTATTAATCCCAGAGTATTTATATATAGCCCACCAGCAGCCTCATATAGTCCCCCAGCAGCCTTATATAGTCCCTCAGCAGCCTCCTGCAGTCCCCAGCAGCCTCATATAGTCCCCCAGCATCCTCCTGTAGTCCCCAGCATCCTCGTGTAGTCCCCAGCATCCTCATATAGTTCCCCAGCAGCCTCCTGTAGTCCCCAGCATCCTCGTGTAGTCCCCAGCAGCCTCATATAGTCCCCAGCATCCTCTGTAGTCCCCAGCATCCTCTCCCCAGCAGCCTCCTGTAGTCCCCAGCATCCTCGTGTAGTCCCCAGCAGCCTCATATAGTCCCCCAGCATCCTCCTGTAGTCCCCAGCATCCTCGTAGTTCCCCAGCAGCCTCCCCGTCCCCAGCAGCCTCCTGTAGTCCCCAGCAGCCTCCTGCAGTCCCCAGCATCCTTATATAGTCCCCCAGCATCCTCCTGTAGTCCCCAGCATCCTCATATAGTCCCCAGCATCCTCATATAGTTCCCCAGCAGCCTCATATAGTTCCCCAGCAGCCTCATATAGTCCCCCAGCAGCCTCATATAGTCCCCAGCATCCTCATATACTCCCTAGCTTTGTTCGGTGTTTTTCCTAGTAATATATAGAAGTTTAACTCCATGCGTTATATAGCAGTATTTCTATCTCCACCTTTTGTTTTTAGTGATCTGGTTTCTAGTAATACTGTATGTAGACAACGCAGGTATACCGTTTAGCTGTGTACTGTATACCACGACCCGTTAAACAGCAAGATTCATCGGCTATCTCGCTCTTAAGTTTGTGTCTTAAGTCTTTAATGTTATAGCCCTTGGTGAAAAAACACTGGAGCAATTCTATTAACACAACTTGCGGCTGAGAACTTGAACCTACCTCAATATTGTGGGGGTATTAGTAGATATGTACGAATCACCCAGTTGATTCTTGCTTCCAAAGTTCTCATTAGCCAATATATAAATGCCTTGATTTAGTTTTCTCTACAAATTCATACCACAACCTGCCAGAAAATCACTTGATAATAAGTTTAACACCCCCCCCCCCTCCACACTGTAGTCATGAGGGCTTCAGAAGTGTTCTATGCTATTATGGCAGAAAAATTCATCGCAAATTGTATAATTATTAAAGGTAAAGTAATTCTACACTGAACAGTGGGTCATTAATGTTTATGTGATAGTTAGGAAGGCTTAATTTATGCCTTACAGTGTAAAATTATTAATAGTGTAACTAGCTTTGGAAACTCATTTGTTTACGTCTGTCTGAGATTAAAAAACCTTGGTAACTCATTTGACGGAGCGATATATAAGAGAGTGTTATCAGAGAATCTCGTAAGATGGATTAAATGTATGTGAGGTGTTGGGGTAAACCATAAGCTGTTAAAGTGAAGTTATTATACATAGCGATCTAATGTGACGGACAGCCACGGACTCTGGGTGTTACGGTCAGTAAGTTAGCAACAATATACTTGAGCACATCAGTCAGTCACATGACACAGACGCAACAAAAACTTCCCTGTTTATTAACCTCAGACAGAGTAACCAAGGTAACCCCCAGACATCCTTCAACTACTCGCAATATTTGGTACCAATTGAGTCTCCCCAACAATTGTGTGGGCATCTATAATTCTCCCTTAATACTAACTATATACAGACTTAAGGCTATATGCATGGACCCCAAAATAAAGTACAAAACATTAAATAAGTTTCCCCTTCGAAATGTTGACCATTTTGTGACAGCATAGAAAACTTATATATATAATGAGTGACTACCTTGAAATGTTATTTTGGTCATGCAGATGTAATATAATTGTATAAATAAGATTGTAGAGATCAGTAACTAGGGTGGTTCATTTTGCGAATAATTAAATATCGGCATCTGGTATTTCTGAAGTCTGGCCGAATAGTCGACTCAGCCGCTCGTGATTTTATTTCACTTTTTACTTTTTTCCTCTTCGCCACTGATCGGCTCGTTAGCCGCTTGGGCGACCTGTCACGTCTCTGATTACTTTCCCTTTTCATTTATCCTCTTCACCAAAAGATCGGCTCGCTAGCCGCCCGGGCGATCGGTCCCGTCTCTGTCACGCACTGTTGGCAAATACTGGGCATGCACCGGCTCCTTAATGTACCTGAACCCGCTCCAGTGTTGGTCAAGTCTTGTCTTGAAAGAGCTCACACTCGGTGCCGTCACAACACTCTCTGGTAGATTGTTCCAAGAGTTTACAGCCCTCACTCCGAAAAAGTTTGCCCTCACAGTTTTCTGGACTTGCGGCTTCTTCAATGTTGAGCTGTGACCCCTTGTGGGGCGAGCGTCCGCCAGCTCCAAGTAAGGACACTACTGAGTAGTGCCCCCTGAGATGCTTATACACCTTAGCTAGGTCCCCCCTTGCCCGTCTGTAGTATAAACTAGGCAAGTTCAGGCGCTCCAATCTCTCAGGGTAGCTGAGGTGCCGAAGTGCCCTCCTTTGAACAGTTTGACAGTTAAAGAAGATTACCGTTGTCCATAATACAGTATACTGTATAACAGCGAAATGTTATTGATTATTTGTGTATCTGAAGCTTGCTTGTCGTTCTGTATTGTCCTGTTGCTTTTTATTGTTCTGAGTATCTACAGTACAGTATCTATAATTGAGTTCAAATGCCAAGGTTTCCACACACGGAATCAACCACGTTGTGGTATCTGTCTGCCTGATCAAAAGGAATACATATTATTTTCAAGCACCAGTATTTTCATGACACTTAAAATATGGTTTCGCATGAAGTTGCGAAAGTGTTGTTGTCTGCCATCTATTTCTCACCAGTTGAACAGCGACGAGCGCATAACTTCCTGCTCACTCTTTTATTGATCTGCCTATATGAATCAAACATAACCTGAACACAAGTACAACCTGGCTATTTAATTTTAATGTTAGGTTAGATATGCTTAGATTTTCGTTATCTGCTTTCACTTAAATGATGAAAATTATTTGTTTAACTGACATGGTCGTGGTATTCTCTTAACATGACTGTGTTTTGCTTGGCGCAAAGAGTTACTCTCATCCCCAGCTGGTGTGTGGTAGTCTCGTCCCCAGCCTGGGTCTGATCAGCTGATCGGAATTTTCCTCTAGTCTCCGTCAGTGAAGGGGAAGACTGAGGCCGTGGGTAGCGTGTTGTCTGGCTGTGTCTACTTAATTCCCGTAATATTTTGAAGGAAGTTGTGACCAACATCACTACCACACACCATGAACGGCCTAGAGAAGAATATTATCAACAGGAAAGGTGAGAGACACCGTCTTTGTTTTATCTATTAAGTATATTTTTCTTCCTAATTGAATAATGTTGAACCTATCGGGAAAAAAGGTTTAATTCTATACTGGAATTTATCGTTACATTAACTTTCCTATAATACAAACTGAATATAAAAAAACGCTATAATTTTAACAAATATTAAAAATGTAACGAAAAAACAAGTAAAATTAATACATATTTAACCTTTGCCAAAAAAATACAATCATTCACGTTGTCATCTCACGTAGATAAAGATAATTTTAAAAGTCGGGAGGGACTGATGTATTCCCCGCCAGCACTGGACACAGCTTGTGATATAGATTTTCTCACTAGTGTAAATATTTCACCCAGCGTCGCCGGGAGACTCGCACTGTCGGGCTAATCATACGGTATTGTGCTAAGTTAACCTAGTGTGTGTTGGGGGGAGGTCAGTAGTAAAGTATGGAGGTGTAACAAGTCATCAGTTTGACCTATGTTACTGTTATGCCTGTAGTAGTGTGGTTATGGTGTGATGGTGGTTGTAGTAATGTGGTTATGGTGTGCTGGTGATTGTTGTAGTGTGATTGTGGGGTGTTGGTGGTGGTAGTGATGGTGGCTGTAGTGTTGGTGGCTGTAGTGATGAAAGTGATGGTGTTTTCCGTGTTAATGATGATAGCGCTGTACACGTGCAACATCGGTGGACGACCCTGCCGCGCTGGTCCCGCATCGGCCTCTCGAGCAACCTCAGAGTTCACCAACGAAGGTGACATCTTTAATAACTCCTATCATTGTATCATAGCTGGATGATCGTCATCCTCGATTCCAAGTGATAGCAAAGTAGTAGTAGTAGTAGTAGTAGTAGTAGGTAGTGATGGTGGTGATTATGAGATGGTGGTAATGTCGGTAGTGGTTATGGGATTTTGGTAGTGATAGTGGTGGTTATAGTGATGGGAGCAGTGGTGAGTTTTGTAGATCAATCACACACACACACACACACACACACACACATTAACCCATCTTTGCCTAGAAAGGGAAAGTGATGTTGATGTACGATAATTTTACAGCTGCACCCACTAGGTACTGTTGTTTGTATATTGCGGCGTTGTCACAAATACCGTTACAGTTCTGTAGTGTTATTATTAATTATTATTATCAATGTTATTATGATCACATTATTATTATTAATACTATTACTATTAGTATTAGTATTTCTTATTACTATTGGACGGATCACCTGAAGAATCGTCACCCCAGAGTCCGGCAGGGCGACAATTCTTCAGGTGGGATATCCTGGGGTGACGATTCTTCAGGTGGGGTTAGGAGCCTCCACGGTTGTTAATCTTCAGGTTAGTGGAGTCAGGACCCTCCAGTCAGGTAGGAGGACTATATAATGGGAAGTGGGCTCAAAATTTTAGTCACATTCATCAGTCGACCATGGCAGGCAATACCTTCCAAACTGTCGTCCTACCACTGTTGTGTGATGAGTCCTCTAAAGTTATTCGATGGCTTCAACAAAACAGACTTTTAAAGCTTGAAGCGAAGTGTGATACTTGTGATAACTGGAGGAATTGGACAAAATGCATCAGATCGAAGGATGTTTTTTTGTGGAAATGCCAAACAAAAGACTGCCTGAAGTATAAATCCACTAAGTCTATAAGAATAGGATCTTTTTTTGCCCGTTCTAATATTTCACTTCAGAAGTGGGTTCATGTTATGTATCTTTAGAGTGAGCGTATTGGAGAAACAGCAGCAGGCCGCCAGGTGAACCTTTCTGAGAAAACGATGATTGACTGCTGCAGCTTTTTAGGGAGGTCTGTACTGTGTACTTTGAAGCAAATCCAATCAAACTTGGCGGACCTGGGATCACCGTAGAAATTGATGAATCTTGCTTCTCCCATAAGCCGAAACATCATCGTGGACGTGCACCACACTCTCCTATTTGGGTTTTCGGTATCGTCGATACGAGCTGGAGCCCTTCAATTGGCTACATGGAAATTGTCGAGACAAGGGATGCTGCCACCCTTCTTCCTATAATACTCAAAGTGGTTCAACAAGGATCAGTCATTCACAGTGATGAGTGGAGAGCATACCGCAATATTCAAGGTCTTGGATACACGCACAGAACTGTGAACCACTCAGTCAATTTTGTGGATGTGGATACTGGTGTGCACACACAAACGATTGAATCATATTGGAACAAGAACAAGAGTTTCATCAAGACCATGCGTGGCTGTAAACGAAGCTTTTTAAATTCTTACCTTCAAGAATTTATGTGGCATTATCGTTTTTCTGATAATCCTCTGGAAATTTTGTGTCAACACATTGCTGTTCAGTACCTTTGTAATATGCATCACAATAAAGAAGCATAACACAAAAGAATATATTTATGTTATCCTAATTATACATATTATATTCACTGTGGGCTGGGGCGACGTTTCTTCAGGTGGAGCAGGCTGGGGTGACGATTCTTCAGGTGATCCTATTGGACTATTGATTATTTTGGGTGATTACAAATTGCAATCTGACTAGTTTTTGCCTCTCTGATACCATGTGGTTTGATCTTACAGGCTACTTGTCTGTATGTCTGTCGAAAACCTTGAAGAAAATCCTTGTACAACCCAATTACCTTTTTCACCGTAGTTACCGTTTGTAAACAACTTCGTCAAACAAGATTATCTCTATAAAACCCGTGTTGTTGTGATAGTGCTCGGTTAGCGTCTCTTGTGTCATGTTAAACTGCTTGGGTTATATTATCTGTTTCATCACTACCCTTTACGGAGTTCAGGATGACGTTGGGTGATTACCAGTCTCAAGGCGCCTGTGTTCCACGATATTCTGAACAGTAGTAGTGGTGTACATTATTCTGAACACCGTAGTTACCGTTTGTAAACAACTTCGTAAACAAGATTACTTATAAAAACGTTTGTTGTGATGTGCTCGGTTAGCGTCTCTTGTGTCATGTTAAACTGCTTGGGTTATATTATCTGTTTCATCACTACCCTTTACGGAGTTCAGGATGACGTTGGGTGATTACCAGTCTCAAGGCGCCTGTGTTCCACGATATTCTGAACAGTAGTAGTGGTGTACATTATTCTGAACAGTAGTAGTGGTGTACATTATTCTGAACAGTTTAGTAGTGGTGTACATTATTCTGAACAGTTTAGTAGTGGTGTACATTATTCTGAACAGTTTAGTAGTGGTGTACATTATTCTGAACAGTTTAGTAGTGGTGTACATTATTCTGAACAGTTTAGTAGTGGTGTACATTATTCTGAACAGTTTAGTAGTGGTGTACATTATTCTGAACAGTTTAGTAGTGGTGTACATTATTCTGAACAGTTTAGTAGTGGTGTACATTATTCTGAACAGTTTAGTAGTGGTGTACATTATTCTGAACAGTTTAGTAGTGGTGCATTGTTCGGAATTCATTCGATACCTCCTTCATCACCTTCGTCTGTGTTTCATTCCCCTGGGCCCTGGATGTCCTTCAGGCTGGCTATTTTTTTTTTTCTTGACCAATTCATGTGTGATTGTTGTCTCTCTTAATTCAACTTCAACCCGACGGGTGTACATTCTCTTGGAGACTAACAAGTTATCCAGGTAAGATTAGAGAGGAGACTTATAACTGGTCTTAAAATCCTATTAAGTGGATAACATTGTGTCAACGGCAGCGAGATCCAGTCACTCGGTCAGTCAGTCTTGAGTTAGTCTCGGTCATCACCAGGGGTCAACGAGATCCAGTCAGTCAGAGTTGGTCTCGGTCATTTACCCTCAGGAGTGTGAATGACGCTCCGGGTAAGGTAGGGAGCTTATTAAGGTGTGACACGACCCAGATGACTGGCAGGTATAGACCTAAGGGAGGGGCTCTTGGCGTGGTGGTGGTGTGGGACGAGGTTTATTAGGAACACCTGTGGGATTACATGTTACTATTACTACTACTACTTATAATAATAAACAAAACGGATCACATGAGGATTTGACCCCCAGGTAGCGTCACGGTAGTTAAACTTTAGGTGGGATGAGCTTGGGGATAGTCTTAAGGAAAACAAAATGGGGCTAATCTTCAGGTGAGCACTGTTGGAGGTAAACAGACCCAGCCATCGGTATGCAATTATGTGCTACTGTCAGGTGTTAGTTTATACTGACTCTGTTTCCTGTCCTGTGACCACACACTAATCCAATTTAGAATATCTCCTCCAATTCCACAAGCCTCTTCTTTAAATGGGAGAGGCTGTCGAAGGCTTTGTTAAAGTCGAGGTAAACCACATCATAATCTTGTCTGTTATCCACTGATTCAAAACACTTGAAAAGAATAATAGATTTGTCAGACATGAACACCGCTTGTGAAGCCATGTTGGGAATCATTGATGAACTTGTGTTCCTCGAGGTGATTTCGAACTGAGTTTGAAATAATTGCTTCCAGCAATTTGCCTACAATTGATGTTAAACTAATTGGACGGTAATTAGGAGATAATGATCTCTCTCCCTTCTGAAAATTGGTATCACATTCGTTATTCTCCAGGATTCTGGTACTACACCCGTTTTTAATGACATGTTAAACAAGTTTGCTAAGGGCATACTAAGCTCTTCCTTACATTCCTTTAATACTTTGGTAAATATCTCATCGGGACCTGGTGACTTATTAGGCTTTAGTTGATCTATTTGTTTACTTACATCGTTACTCGTCACTGCTATCTTGCTTAATCTATTTTCTTCACTATCTTTGTATATAGTTGGTGTCTCGGATATTATGTTCAAATTTTCGGTTGTGAAAGCTGATGAAAAATATCTGTTCAGATTATTGCTCATTTCTCCGATGTTATCGGTTAGCTCGCCGGTGTCTGACTGTATTGGTCCAATCTTTTCTCGTGTTTTAGTTTGATATATCTGGAAGAATCTTTTAGGGCTCGACTTCGCCTCCCTTGCTACCTTCAGCTCTATTATTCCTCTTTGATTTTCTTACATCAGTCTTAACCCTACTGGCCAGTACTTTATAATAATCTCGGAGGTAAACGTCACCATGGCTGATTCTCGTACCTATAGCCTTCCTTTGTCCAATATTCTTTAAATAATTATTTATCCTTTTGGGGTCATTGTTATTTGTTCTGGGTTTTCTGTATGGTGTATTCTGCCTTTATGCATGAAGTAACTCTTCATCCTCGTATATTTTGTGGTCAGGTCACCCTCAGCACAAGGTCTACAGAGATTAGGTTAGCGTTAGGTTGGGTTAGATTAGGTTAGCGTTAAATTGGGATAGATTAAGTTAGCGTTAGGCTGGGTTAGATTAGGTTAGCGTTGGGTTGGCTTAGATTAGGTTAGCGTTAGGTTGGGTTAGGTCTGCTTTAGGTTGGGTTACGTTAGTGTTAGGTTAGGTTAGGGTGTTTAATATTCAGGTGAAATAAGCAAGTGTGGCTGTTCTTCAGGTCATCCGGCTAGATACTGTATACAGACTGTTATACCCCATAACTATACTGCACTCCAGTTTGGCGCCAACTCATACCGGATGGCACCAATTTTTTCTGAATTGTGACCTTGACCTTCTGACCCCGAGGCACACCAGCTCGAGTAGTTAGTGATCCCTTCAGGCATTTACGCCCTTAATGCATGAGTCACGAAAGCAAGCATGAACACCGCATGCTTACCCTGTAAACGCTTTTGCGATCCACCTTGCACAGGATGCAAAGGGGTACCCAATAAACTAGCCCCCTCGCAGGGCAAATTAAAATAAATAAATAAAGAAATAAATATATATATGCTGATAACCACAAGGAAAAAGAAAACACGAAGTTTCCAAGCGCTTTCGTGTAATTCACATCTTCAGGGGTGAGTACAGACTAAGGAGAAGTACATAATAACGTGTATATATATATACAGAGGAGGGTGAGATCAGGTCCACAATGGTCAGGTATTAGATAATGACCCTACTAATCTTCAAAAGCACCGCAGCGGTCGGTAGTCAGGTCAGAGGGTAAGGTGACCCAACCTTCTCACCTGGTTACAAATCTTATTAATTACGAAATTATCTAGTTTGTACATACCATTACTCAAATTACATAAGAAAATAAGGAGTCTGCAATAGGCAGGTTGGCCTGTGCATGGCAGCTCCTGTCGAGAGTTACTACCACTCTCTATCATCCATGAATCTATCCAGTCTCCTTTTGAAACTTTCCAGAGTTCCAGCACTTACTACATAGTTGCTAAGCTTGTTCCACTCGTCCACCACCCTATTTGTGAACCAGTTCCTTCCTATCTCCCTCCTAAACCTAAACTTATCCAACTTAAATCCGTTGCTTCGAGTCCTATCCTGCTCGGATATTATAAGAACTTCATCTATATCCCCTTTATTGATTCCTTTCACCCACTTGAATACTTCCATCATATTTCCCCGTGTTATGTATTTCTCTTTAGTCTGTGCTCACCCCTGAAGATGTGAATTACACGAAAGCACTTGGGAACTTCGTGTTTTCTTCTTTCCTTGTGGTTATCAGCATATACCTAGATCACGCGCACCTACAGTGATTTACTTCCATATATATATATATATATATATATATATATATATATATATATATATATATATATATATATATATATATATATATATATAAACGAGAGCCTAATACACGAGAGAGAGAGAGAGAGGTAGGTGCCTAATAAAAGAAAGTTTACACCCCCGAGCAACAGCTGATATGATGCGGGCAAGAGTATACAAACCAGGGGTAAAAATAGCTGTGATATAACCCCTTGGTGTGTGAGAGAGTGAGTGAGTGTTTTGGTCGTCGTAAGAAAAGGATTTACAAACCCCTCCAGGCCATGTGTACATTTGTGTGTACAGTACATCTTGTTCTGTCTAGACAGTTGCCGCCATTTATAACGGGTACAGCTGCTGGCTTGTTTTGTGAGATGTGGCACCACTGTGTGCACATCGTAGTAAAACTAGCAGAATGGGCAGAAACACCCTCGTTGTAGTAACCAGACCAGAGATGTTAGATATCGTCCTCATTTTCTCTACCTGTGAATGTACAAATTGCCTGTTGGACAGTGGTGCCACATCTCGCAAAACACCAGCCACTGTACCCGTCATAAATGGAGGTAACTGTACATCGTGACTGTCTGTGCCTCTTAAGGGGTACCCGGTGACGGTGTGTACATTGAGTGTGTGGATGTCATAACTGTGTACATTATGAGAGTGTGTACATTGAGTGTGTGTGTGTCATAAGAACATAAGAATGGAGGCAACTGCAGCGGGCCTATTGACCCATACTGGGCAGTCCCGTTTACACCCAACCCCTATTGCTCATATAAGCATCCAACCTATGTTTGAAGCTATTCAGCGTATTCGAGTTAATGATGATATTTGGTAACTTGTTCCATTCATCCACTACTGTTTCCAAACCAGTGTTTACCTATTTCACGCCGAAATCTAAATTTGTCTAATTTAAAACCATTGTTACGAGTTCGCTCCTGGTTGGATAGTTTGAGTACCTTTGTAATGTCCCCTTTGTTTAGCCCTGACTTCCATATATACACCTCTATCATAACTGTGTGTACATTATGAGTGTTTGTGTATGTGTCATGACTGTGTGTGCATTATGAGGTGAGTTGATATCATGACTGTGCACTTCATGTATACATCATAACTGTGTGTACATTAATATTCCGTGTACATGACGACCTCTACAAACCTCACCAAAAAGGTTCACGGTACAGAACCTCAGCGAAATTCCCCTGACATTTTACCTCCAGCTTTCGGTAGGAATATTAAGCGCTTATTATGGTCCTCTGGGAGATTCTTCAACCCCTGCATGCTGAATGATTTCCCTTAAATATACCTAAGAGAAAATGTAGTTAGTTAGGGTAGATGCTCAGTGAAATTAAGACGCCATTTTGAATTATAATGTCTGTCTGGCGTTTTCACCTCCAAGTTCATATTTATAATTATTATCTGCGTTAACTTCATGTTTATGTACTGTAGTTAAGGTAGAGTCTCAGTGTTATGTTGCTACCATTTTGGGTGTTATTTTGAGTGCTTTAAGTTTAAGTGTGATCTCTGTATTCATTTATGGGGATTTTTTTAGATTTAGGAACCTTTGAAAATTTAAATCCACGTTTTCTTCTCCGGGATATTTATAAAATTTATTGTTTTGCCGTAAGAAAATACACAAAGAATATTACTGCTGGTGTGGAAAACAAATCAGATTTATTCCATTTTTAGTCGTGAAAGTATTTAAATACATCATACATAATTAATATTTTATTATATAAAATATGGAACAGATGTCCTAATACTATACGGTGAGCCTTGAAAAAATATATTTAAAACTCGAGAGAATAACGGCAAGATTGGTTTAAATTGGGAGAATTCCTTCACAAATTGTTACTGAAGAAGCACTGGCTGTGTATTTGTCCAGAGATTTAAAACAAAAATATCCAGTTTTCTAGTATATGCGACTGAATGATTGGGCCTTACTCCCAACAGAGGTTAGGATGGATGGGGTCTATTAAGACTGGTGGGGCTCAATCGAAAGCGTCGACATTTGCAGTACATAAAGGGCAGACTGAGGGCGGGGGGCAAAGCAACACCACATTACTTACAGAGTTTTACCGACTTAAACAAAATAATAAAAAACAGTTGATTGTTGTCTGGCAACATCCCAGGGGAAGATGCCAGGAGGAAAGTGATGTAAACAGACCTGGGCGGCCGCTAAATATACCTGCCCCCTGTCGTCATACACACCATGGCCAACAGGTAACTTGCCGGGAAGCAGACATCTTTTGGTTCATTCGTTAAACAGTTATACACAAATGGCAGTTACAACAATATTGCACCAAATATTTATTTCTAATTTTACTTGTTAACGATTAGAGTAAATAAATGTTATCGTAATGCTAATGGATATACTTGCTGACCATGGCAACTATAAACCAGTTTAGTTAGGCGTGTTCCTCCTGACACACTAACTCACGTCTACAGTACTGATACAGCCGCAATATACGCCAACTTGTTCTTGTTGTCCTTGACCATTTAAAGCGCCACGAGTTGCACACATAGCGCATTGATGGACTAGACTAGCTTGCAGTATACGTAGCATAGTTTGTATACCTGCACTGTATGTGTATTTGTACAGTATTCTATCTGACTATATGATGAACCAGTTTGAAATTGTATGGGGGGATTTTTCAATGTTGTCCCTTGAAACACTGTGTTTCGGCATCAAAATTAAATAAATTAGTTTCGCCGTCTGAAGTAGAACCTGTTTTACCCTGTACAGTCATTCCTACTAACAATACAATATTTCGCAAGATGTTCTTTGCCTTCTTCAACTTTCACCAATTATACAGCATCTACGTATATTATCACCAAACCCGTTATCATTATTAACAAATTAAATACATAACGGCAAGATAATGGAAGATGTTGAAGGATGAATTAAGCAGAAAATAACAAGCCAGTGAATCGTTGTTGTTGGTCAGTTTCTCATATACGAGAAAACAACTTTTACTCGACCTAAGTACCAGTTGTTTGACCCCCCCCTCCCCCCACACACACACACTAGGACAAGTAATATTTATCTCATGGTAAAAAAAATAGCCAGTCTTTTATATGTCTGTGTGTGTGGGGGGGGGGGGGTAAAGGGATGTTGGCTTTTTATTATGTGTGATATAAGTTTTGTTAATAGACCTACGTTGGCTAGATGTCTGTTAGTTTTCTCTCTCTCTCTCTCTCTCTCTCTCTCTTTCTGTACAGTAAATGGAACGCACATCAAATATTTCCAAATATGTTAAGTTTTCCATTATTGGTATTAAAATATTAAACATGATCGATTAATAAGGATGATCACGACAATATTAATTTGAAGCCTTGTGGTTTACTGAATTTCATAGCATACCATTAGAAACCTTGATTTATCACCTTATCAAATTGAACTGATTGGAAAATTTAGGAATTATTTGAAAATTACTACAATATATATGATACTTTTATTCAAATAAAATACCCAAGTTACTCGTAGGTCCAGAACCATTGTCTAGAGAGGGAGGCTGACGACAGCTCCGAAAATAAGAACATAAGAATGGAGGAAACTACTGCGGGCCTATTGACCCATACTGGGCAGTCCCGTTTACACCCAACCCCTATTACTCATATAAGCATCCAACCTATGTTTGAAGCTATTCAGCGTATTCGAGTTAATGATGATATTTGGTAACGTGTTCCATTCATCCACTACTCTGTTTCCAAACCAGTGTTTACCTACTTCACGCCTAAATCTAAATTTGTCTAATTTAAAACCATTGTTACGAGTTCGCTCCTGGTTGGATAGTTTGTGTACCTTTGTAATGTCCCCTTTGTTTAGCCCTGACTTCCACTTCTACACCTCTATCAGGTCGCCCCTCGCTCTACGTCTCTCGAGGGAGTGCAAATTAAGATGCTTTAACCTGTCTCTATACTCAAGGTTCCTAATGCCCGGGATTAGTCTTGTCATTCTCCTCTGAATTCTTTCCAAGAATTTATATCCATTCTGTAATACGGTGACCAGAACTGAACTGCGTAATCCAGGTGTGGTCTCACAAGCGCAAGATACAGTTTTAGGATGACCCGCTAGTCTTGTAACTAACACTCCTTTGTATGAAACCAAGTACTTTATTAGCCTTGTTACGAGCAAAAACACATTGTTTACTTGGCTTAAGGTTCCTACTTATCATTACTCCTAAATCTCTCTCGCAGTCGGATTTCTCTATGGCATCGTTGTTCATCTGGTATCTGGTTTCCCTGTTTACATCTCCTATACTGAGTACTTGTACTTTACATTTGTCCACGTTGAATTTCATCTGCCATTTTTCAGATCATTCGAAAAATTTGTTTAGATCTTCCTGTAGTTTTGCGGAGTCCTCGTCAAATTTAATAACACGTCCTATTTTAGTGTCATCAGCAAATTTACTTACGTTGCTGTCTATGCCGATATCTATATAGTTTTACTGTATTTTCTTTGCCACTGATCGACTTGTTAACCTCTTGGCGGTCGGTCACGTCTTTGTTACGCACACTTGGCAAACACTGGCTCAATAACATATCTGTACCTACTCCAGTGTTGGTCAAGTCTGGAATACGCTCACACTCGGTGCTGTCATCGATTTGAATTAAATTAACGTTCACTCGGCACAATATGAAGTAGAATAATAGTGTACAGTGGTTCCTAAGTAAGCTTATGTTGTGTAATCTTATTTTTCCAAAACAATAAATTCAAAAGAAAAAAGTATTGACGTGTTGAATTGTCTTAGCAGCTTCCCAAACTATCTCATTTCACCGAATAAACAAAAAAACGATTACTGTCAATCATATACTTCACCATGATTCACCTCACCTGCCTCACCGCTGCTCTAAAATACTGTTAAACTTTTATAATATTTTGCGAGGAACATAAGACATAAGGTCGTTGTGAGGGTCTGAAGTTTAGTGTTGCCACAGAGCTTAACTCAACCAAGGAGATTATAGGCTAATGAATGTTTGCACTCCATGACTTTTTTTTTTATTTTATTTTGCGTTTGAAATAAAATTCACGACGGATTTTGTTTCTACTGTATAGGGTTTGTCTACACCACTCAGCATTTATGCTAATTATCTAAGATGAAATAAATCATTCTCCGTTGTTTTTTATCAAGGAAAAACACGTTTTATAAATATATATAATCAACAGACACTAAGCTTGGATAATACGCTCCTTCGTGTGTTTCTTTGTTAAGCCTTGTTTACCCCTCCATATTTTCCACTGCTCAAGAGTTGATTAAAAATGGAAAATGTTCGTCGTATATCCGCGTCCGGACCCTCGTCGTCAGGGAGCAGGAAAGCATTTGAAGTACTGTAGTCAAGAAGCCCTATATTTCACCCATGGCTCGGCGCTAATAGCTTTACTTAGCTGAGCTTTCTTTTCCTCCTCCTCCTGCCCCAGGCGCCGCTGTGTCCAGTAAGACGCGTCACTCTCAGAGGCAAGAATTACTTTAGGATCTTGTAGGCGGAAGTCAAGACACATTGTCGAGGACCGCCATGTGGGTACTCAAGATGCCACCATTAATAGCTTCCCCCTCGTAGCCAGGGAACACATCTTATTACAGCAGATGAATTTCGTAATCAAATAATTCTTCAAACCTCTGTGATAGCTAAGTTAGATTAATGAATTCTCTTAATATCCTAGTTAAATGGAAATAATTAACCTGCGAATCTTCAGTCTTTCTGAGTCGTAAACAAAGGCGTACGGTTTAAATCATGACCACAGCGTGGAGGTGTTTACTTATATTAATAATTTGCTTCTGTTACAGTGAGCAAATTACCATCCCCGGGGGAGTGTCGTGAAATATGGAGGTCAACTGATGCTGTCTGCTTTGATGTGGACTCTACCGTTATTATTGATGAAGGTCTCGACCAGCTGGCCAGTTTCTGTGGCAAAGCTGACGAGGTTAAAAAGCTGTAAGTGTTACACACACACACACACAGACACACACACACACACACACACACACACACACACACACACACACACGAATCCATAAAATTTGCCATGTATTTGTTTAATATGAGTTATTACTTAATGGCAATAACCATTAATTAACACCTGTCATTTAATTGTACTGTATTTTAAGTTACTCAAAGCACAACTGCTGAACTCTTAAAGTAATGCCTTTAAATTATTATCAGTTGTCCCATTTACCTCTAGACTTAAACAAACTCATCTGTTTACAAGTGAAATAAACTTCAATGTGTCGACAACTTTATAGTGTTTTGACAACAGTGGGAATTTGGGGAGATATTCGGGTACATTCAAGTGGCTGTTATGTACGTGTCCAGTACTGTACCCGCCTACATTGATCAGCAGTGAACTTATTTACTGCACCATAAGCTTCTTAAATTTACAAGTAGCGAAGAGACTAAGAATATACTATTATAGGAATGTGATTTTAGTGCATCTTAAAGCTTGAATCCCTCATTACAAACTTGGTAATTGTTTTATAGTTTACTATTCACACATGTGTGAATTTTCATGAATTCATGTTCAAATAATACATTTTCGCCAACAGGACAGTACAAGCAATGCAGGGAGGAATGGAGTTTAGAACCGCTCTGCGTGCAAGACTTGACTTGTTGCAGCCAAAGCTTTCAACTATACAGAAGTTCACCAGATCAAACCTTCCAAAGCTCACCAAGGATATTGAGTATGTTGTGATATTACGGCAATGTGAGCACAGTGCTTTTATACTAAAAAAAAAAACATTGCAAATGTTTATTGTTAATTTTACAGTTTTGTGTCGAAAATATTGTAAAATACAAGTACAGTATAGACGATATGTTCACCCTAACCCCTACTTCTCCCCACACCTCCACTTCTCCCCACACCTCTACTTCTCCCCACACCTCCACTTCTCCCCACACCTCTACTTCTCCCCACACCTCCACTTCTCCCCACACCTCTACTTCTCAGCAGTAGAGGTGTTCCAGTGTACTCAAAGTAGTTAAGTGTGACGTATGCTCCTACCCCCAGCCGCCTGGTAGCCGCCCTACAAGCTCGTGATGTTGACGTGTATCTCGTGTCTGGCGGGTTCAGGTCCCTCATCGCCCCAGTAGCCAAGATGCTCAACATACCACTCGAGAACATCTTTGCAAATAGATTAAAATTCTTCTTCGATGGTAAGGCAATATTTTTGTGATGCTTTGTAAAGGTGCTGATGATTGTGAATGTAAATATAGTGTAGATCAGTGCTATTCAAACTGGGTGGATGGTCCTCCCTTGGACGAGATTTTGTTTGGGGTGGATGAGATTTGAAGGGATGGGGGACACGTGTGAAGGTGTGTGTTGCCTACGGAATCATGACATCACCCATAATATTTGAAACGCCGACCAATGAAAAAAAGAGTGCCGGGAGGAGGATTCAGTTTTAAATTTCAAAGTCAGTGCCCAATTGACTGTCGTAGGGAGAGTAGGTAAGGTAGCGTTTCACTCTATTTCTCACGGCATGGGTTGATATACAGTACCATGAAGCTGGGCGAAACAACAGATGTGGGAGGGAAGCGCAGTTGATTGTGTGCCATCGCAGCACTAATGGTGCCGCCTACAATTGAGGGTTGAAACAGCAGAGAACATTTTCCCGAAACTGAATTACAGTATTTTATTACTGAAGAGGGCATTGAATGGTCGAAGTGAAAATCCATCACAACAGATGGTGCGAGGGCAATGGTTGGAGCAATCATTGGGGGAATCAAGCAGTATCACCTAACTGTGTTACAATTTACTGTGTAATTCACCGAGAGGCCTTTATTGCTAAGCTACTAAAAGACTAGAACAGCCAGTGAGAAGAATGATTTTGAGCATCTTCTTGGTGAGTTGTGGAAAGATATGGAAGCCAACTTCACCACACTGCTCTTTCATGCCGAGGCGCGGTGGTTATCCAGTGGGAAGGTTCTGAACTGAGTGCTTGTACGGAGAGAACGGTTGTGTGTTTTTGTTGTTTTTTCACAGAGGAAGCAAACCCCATGGCAGTTAAATGTCAGGATAACTTTTGGTTGGCAAAGTTGTCATACATTGCCTCAGTTTTTGATCATTTGAACAAACTCAACATCAGTCTCCAAGGCAAAGGTCGGGATATTTTCACAGCAGTGAGAAAAATAAACGGATTCAAACTGAAGGTGCAAAACTGGAGAGCCAACATAGAAAAGAACAATTTGTCTGATTTCCCGACTTTTGATAATTTTATGAGAGAATGTGGCTGGGAACATAGGGTGCAGGCAGCAGAAGAGGAGACATCCGTCCCTCGTAACGATCTTCAAGAGTGAAGTGCTTCCCCATCTGGAGTACTGTCACCCCGTCTGGTCCCGAGATATGCTAGGGACTGTCAGTTGGTTGAAAATGTTCAAAGGAGGGCCACCAGACTGGTGCCTGCACTTCGGCACCTCAGCTACCCTGAGAGATTGGACCGCCTGAACTTGCCTAGCTTATACTACAGACGGGTAAGGGGCGACCTAGTTGAGGTGTATAAGCATCTCAGGGGGCACTACTCAGTCGAGTGTCCTTACTTGGAGTTGGCGGACGCTCGCCCCACAAGGGGTCACAGCTCAAAATTGAAGAAGCCGCAAGTCCAGAAAACTGTGAGGGCAAACTTTTTCGGAGTGAGGGATGTTTTCGGAGTGAGGGATGTAAACTCTTGGAGCAATCTACCAGAGAGTGTTGTGACGGCACCGAGTGTGAGCTCTTTCAAGACAAGACTTGACCAACACTGGAGCGGGTTCAGGTACATTCAGGAGCCGGTGCATGCCCAGTATTTGCCAACAGTGTGTGACAGAGACGGGACCGATCGCCCGGGCGGCTAGCGAGCCAATCTTTTGGTGAAGAAGATAAATGAAAAGGAAAAGTAATCAGAGACTTGACCGATCGCCCAAGCGGCTAACGAGCCGATCAGTGGCGAAGAGGATAAAAATTATGTCCTGTTTGGTTGTCAGTCACCTTACTTTGATTCAGAAAAACCTTAACGTGCATTTCCCAGAGAGTGGGAGCGAACACCTGAATTACATACAACCATTTGCTGATGATGGGGATAACCATTCTGAAGCTCTATTGGAGCTTCGGACAGATTACGCAAAAAAGCAGCCTTCAAGACATGAGCACACACCATGGATTTTTGGGTTACATTGTTGGATATTCCAGAATACAAGGAGTTGGCCAAGCAGGTGACAACTATGTTTGTGCAGATGCCAACATCATATCTGTGTGAGCAAGGCTTCTCAGCTTTAGTTTTAATCAAATCAAAGAAAAGGAACTCGATTTCGAATGTGGATTCCCTTATGCGGGGTGCACTCGAAGGTCGGCTGATTCCAAGATTTCACCAAAACATTCATAATTATACCTATGGTAAATAAATACAAGTGAAACGACTTTTTTTTCTTTCTCTCACTTTTAGCAAAATATGGTTATCACTAGAGGTGGATGGCATTGTAAGTTTCATCACTAGGTGGATAACATAAAAAAAGGTTGAATAGCACTGGTGTAGATACTTTTGGATCACATGAAGATTAGCACCACAGGCACTAATGCTACCTGGGGTGGTTAGGTTAGGTTTGATTTGGAAAGGTTGGATTAGGTCAGGTAATGGTTGCATCTCCTCCTTTGCCATAATTTAGCAATATTCTACAGGTGAATACGGTGGTTTTGATGAAACTCAACTGACGAGCAGATCAGGGGGTAAAGCCGAGGTCATCTCATGGCTAAAGAAGAGAGAAGGTTACTCAAGCGTCGTCATGATTGGTGACGGAGCAACAGACATGGAAGCTTGTCCACCAGCTGATGCCTTTATTGGTAGGTCATAATTCAACTTTCTTCATATTTTGTCCACATTTATAACATCATTTTATTTATCATTCCACCTCTTTTCACCGTACTAGTTGTTCAGGCAGTTGATCTGTTTGTTTTTTTATAAATTTTATTGGGTAGTGTTAGTACAGGAGGAAACCAGAGTACCTGGAGGAAGCCAGTGATGTTAGGTAGTCACACTGGTTAACACCCTTGTTACATCTGTCTTACTGGATTAAATGCAAAACATGGGGCAAGAGATACACACCTTATCGCTGCACCATCAATACCACATTGAGGTTTAACTCGAGAGAATATCTCCGTTTGTACAGATTTGTGCTGAAATGTGTTTACTCACAATCTTTTTTTTAACTGTCCATTTGTCTCTATTGTATTCTATCTGTGTCTGTCCATTATCTTTACTTATTTCCCATTTACCTGTGGTACTCCATTATTTGGCAAGACTGTGAGGCTACCATCTTTAATGTTATTCCTTTTGTCAGTTCACATGCCTAAAGTGAAGGAGAGCTTATGCCCTACCCTTGATGGTGTGTAGTCATCGTGTGGGTCGTGTCATGTTGCGTTTCTGTAGCAAAGCGTGTTGGCACTCGGGCTTTCATTGTTGAGCGGTGACAATTAGATGGTGATTACGTACGAGCATCAAGATCGCCTTAGTGATGTGAATTTGTAAATTGGTGTAGGATTTTTAACGTTATTTGCAATTGTACTGTATATTGAATTATTCTCCCTGCCATATGACTACGGAACCTCAGCTAACTAGAGAGAGGACGCCTTCAACTGCCAAGCTTATACTACAGACGGACAAAGGATGACCTAATCGAAGTGTATAAACATCTCGGGGGGGGCGGGCACTACTCGGTCAAATGTACATACCAGGAGCGGCCAGACATCCGCCCCACAAGGGGTCACAGCTCAAAGTTGAAGAAGCCATAAATCCAGAAAACTGTGAGGGCAAATTTTTTCGGAGTGAGAATTGTGAACTCTTGGAACAATCTGCCAGAGTGTTGTGACAGCTCTGAGTGTGGGCTCATTCAAGGCCAGACTTGACCAACACTGGAGCAGGTTCTGATATATTTAGGAGCCATTACTTGCCAAAAGTACATAACTGAGACGTGACCGACTGCCCAAGCGGCTAACGAGCCATCAGTGGCGAAGTGGATAAAAGTAAAAATCACAAACACTTGGTATCCTTCTACATGTAAGGTCATAATTCAGTGGGAAATGCAGCATCGTCATCAAGTTTGACATGTATGATTCACAAATGGTACCTGGTTACCTTTGAAAACTAGGTCACTAACTATATGAAAATAGGTCATGTTCAATGTTCTCTCTGACAGCTACATGACACACAACACTTGCCAAACTTCACTTGAATGATCAGCTAACAACACCGTGTCTGGACCTGTGTGAAAAAAATAGTGGGTGAAACAAAACACCTACTTTTACTTTTTCTTTTATCCTCTTCACCACTGATCGGCTCGTTAGCCGCTTGGACGATCGGTCACGTCTCTGATTACTTTTCCTTTTCATTTATCCTCTTCACCAAAAGATCGGCTCGCTAGCCGCCCGGGTGATCGGTCACGTCTCTGTCACGCACTGTTGGCAAATACTGGGCATGCACCGGCTCCTGAATGTACCTGAACCCGCCCCAGTGTTGGTCAAGTCTTGTCTTGAAAGAGCTTGCACTCGGTGCCGTCACAACACTCTCTGGTAGATTGTTCCAAGAGTTTACAGCCCTCACTCCGAAAAAGTTTGCCCTCGCAGTTTTCTGGACTTGCGGCTTCTTCAATTTTGAGCTGTGACCCCTTGTGGGGTGAGCGTCCGCCAGCTCCAAGTAAGGACACTCGACTGAGTAGTGCCCCCTGAGATGCTTATACACCTCCACTAGGTCACCCCTTGCCCGTCTGTAATATAAGCTAGGCAAGTTCAGGCGGTCCAATCTCTCAGGGTAGCGAGGTGCCGAAGTGCAGGCACCAGTCTGGTGGCCCTCCTTTGAACATTTTCAACCAACTGACAGTCCCCAGCATATCTCGGGGACCAGACGGGGTGACAGTACTCCAGATGGGGAAGCACTTTACTCTTGAAGATCGTTACGAGGGACGGACCGTCTAGATATCTGAACGACCTTCTTATAAGACCCAATAATATATTTGCCTGGTTTACCTTCTTCTCGCAATGGCCCAAGAACTTCAGCTCATTGTCAACATACACACCTAGGTCCTTCTCACATTCAGTCTCAACTAGTGCAGTTTCTTCATCCCGTTGGGACATATGATACGCCTCCTTACCGTTGGTACGCCCCGGGTGCATCCTCTTACACTTCGTAACATTGAATCTTAGCAGCCATTCCTTCGACTATTCCTGGAGCCCACAGAGGTCCTTCTGCAGCTCTTCACAGTCAGCTTGGTTCTTAATTTCCCAAAATAACTTGGCGTCATCGGCAAACATTTGTATGGAGGAGTGTACAACGTCAGGCATGTCATTTATGAAACAAACAAACAACAGCGGGCCCAATACACTGTCCTGTGGTACCCCACTTGTGACAGGTACGGATGAAGATTTCGTGCCATTAATCACCACACACTACTTGCGGTCATGTAGAAAGTCTTCTATCCATGCAAGGACATTTCCCCGAATTCCGTACCCTTCCAGTTTGATTTTCAGCTTTTCATGGGGTACACTGTCGAAAGCCTTGGCAAAATCTAGGTTTATATTGTCGATATTACCACCCCGTTCCAGAATATGGGTCAAAATATCCAATACCTTGAGCAATTGTGTTAAGCAGGAGCGCCCCGGCATAAAACCGTGTTGGCAATCCTTTACAAGATTGTTTCGTATTAGATGTTCCATTGCAGCATCTCTGATAATTATACTCTCAAGTACCTTACATATTATGCTGTTCAGGCTCACTGGTCTATAGTTGTTCGTGGAGTGCCGATCGCCCATCTTGAGGATAGGACTCGCATAAGCCACTTTCCATTCACTGGGGACCATTTGTTCATCCAGGCATTCACAAAACAGGATCTTCAGGGGCTCTGCAAGCTCGTTGCACAACTCTCTTAGCACTCTAGGATGCACCATGTCTGGGCCGGGACTCTTATGGACCTTTAGCCCGGACAGTTTATTTCTAATACCCTCTTCTGTGAACACAATGTGGGTCAGTGCTGTGTCGAACTGTCTGTCCTCAAACGCAGGAAGGTTAGTTGCATCCTCTCTTGTGAACACTGAGGAAAAGAAGCTGTTCAATGCCTCAGCTTTATTCTGGTCAGAATCTGCGTAACTACCATCCACAAGCCTCAGGTCTGATACTCCTACTCGCGTTTTCAATTTCGACTTTGCATAGCAGTAAAACGCCTTTGGGTTTGACTTGACCTCGCTTGCAACCAGCCTCTGGAACTCCTTTTCAGCCCTTCTACACTCTGTCTTTGCTTGGTTTCTGGCTCTTACATACATCCTCCTGTCTTGCTCATCGTTTGACCCAACCCAAGTCTTGAATTTCTGGGTTTTCTTCTTAATTTTGTCGACCACCGCATGGTTCATGTGTAGGGATCCCCTTGTATTCCTAGAAGCACTGGGTTTGGTCTTGGGTATATATTTATCGATCAAATGGGTTTATTTACTAGTTATGATATCCAGCGTAGTGTCCGCGTTCTTGTACCTTAATGAGTCAGGCCAGTTGATACTACTCATCTCTTCCCTCATCCCATTGTAATTTCCCTTGTAATATTTGCACCTTGGCCTGTTTAAGCCATTTTATAATTCAGTACTGTTCTGTATTAGATACTCTAAAAATGTATTACAGCTTAGCAAATTACTGTGTACCGTATGTAATTTATTTTTAATTTCAGGGTTTGGTGGAAACATTGTGAGAGAAGCGGTGAGGGACACAGCAACCTGGTTTGTTTATGATTTTGCAACTCTCATTAATGAGTTAGAAAGTGAAGATTAGCAGATCCTCAAAAGAAATCTTTGTTGACACAAGTCTTCTACAGTAAACTTTATATCCTAAGCTGGCCAATATTTTATATATTTTATTACAAGCTGGTTGGGGTAAGCAGGTGAAGCAAATCTTGTAATATTTTCTTGTACAAAGACTCTGATTAATGTCCATTTCAACTGAATGTGGATTGTGATTTAATAGCTTAATTTTCTGATGTGTTCTAGGAGACCAATATTAAATGCTGTTTAAGTATACTCCGAAAACCGACATCCCAATAACCCCTGATTCGCATAACTGACGATTACATATTGGGGAAATACCCCGCATGCTTCATTGAGTACCCCGTTGATCAGACCAAATACTACTGTAATCTTAACTTAAATCACAAATTTACCTAAAAAAAAAATCATTTAAAGCTTACTCATGATTTATACCAAGATATTTTACTTTTGTTATTGCACTTCAGTGCACTTCAGACAAATAATTTTAATATTTTTTTTATTAGTAGTGTGTACAGTATGTGTAGCCTTTATGAACTGTGTTGGTGAGGCAAGATAAACTAAATTATTCTATTTTCATCTGACATCAGTTCAGGGAAGGATGACCACATGTGGTGACTGTACTGTACTGTTCATCCTTTTGTGCTATTTGTAGAGAGGATAGTAATATGTCTCCTAGGAGACCAGCAGGCAGTGGAAATGGTTGTAATGCAGCAAAATGTAAGCATGTGACATTAACTATTTTAGAAATGATGCCAATACTGAACCGGTCTGGTCCCAAGCTTCCCGGATTAGTGAGGTCCAACCTGTACAATAATTCTGCAAACATAAATTTTAAACTGTATCATAATCTCAAGGGTTTATCTCAGTAAACTAACTTGAAACTTAATATATATGTGACGTGCCAACTGATGCATATTGTGATGTTGTGATGCATATTGTGTGTTATAAAACTACAGTAGTGAGTGTTTGTTGTGGTACTGTACCCTGTTAAGAAAAACCTTCCATACATGTAATAGTTTTGTATAAGTAGCCTAGAGTACAGTAGTAAGTTCCCTTAGAGGGATAGACTATTATTTCTACACTGTTGTATTGATGCTTGTACAGTATAAAGAAACAATGAGTGTCAAGAACAAGTGTTTAATGCAAGTTATAGAATGAAGTTGTCAGATTTTGAATGAAAGATTAAAAGAGAAGTTTGTAGACATGAAGGAAAAATCTAGGGAGTTGTTTAGAATAAGGATGGATGGAAGGTTTTAGGTTGTTAGGTGAACCGTAAATGGCAGCTATCATTTGTGGAAGTTTCCAGTTCCTTTGTGTTCAATATTTGTGCAAATTGGGGTGGGAGAAGGGGTGAGAAATCATTTGCTGCCAGTTAAGGATTGAAGAGGTTGTAACTAAGACTTATCTACTGAAAATCATTCAGTATATGGCCAAATTGCAGCAACTGAGCATTGCAATTAATACAAATAAAAGTTTAGGGATTTAGTGAAATTAAGTTTATAAAATTTATATTATGTGATATAGTACAGCATATGAATAGGAACAATAAAAGTTGATGTAGGTGCCAGATCAATCAGTCAGTGTTACCAGCAGCCAGAGTAGTGTAGGAATAGACAAATACAGGATGGAGTTGTATGGCAAATGAGAGACTGGCAAAGTAAATTCAGGAAAAGTGTTGTTTCTAAAGTTTAAAAAGTTATGGTATGTGTAAAATGCATATTACTGTACTTTAACATGACAAAACGGGTTAAATTTAATTAGTCTATAAAATATTTCTATATCTTTAATATACTGTATTAGACAAATGAACATACAAATGTGCAGTTTATCTACAGTAGGTATTTTATTTATTTTTGTTATAGAAACACTCCCCATAAACAGTAGGTAGCCCGTAGAACATTTAGACAATTCTCTACCTCCATCCATGTTTGTGCCAGTGTTTAGTATGACTGTGGTGACTAGCAACTATGGTGACTGCAGCCATTATCTACACAGTACTGTATGTGCAATGTTTTGATGTAACCTGATACATTAGTGATGAAGGGAGCTATGAGAACTTAACCTTACTGATCTACCACCTGTGAAATGTCTTGTTGAAGGATTTAGAAGGAATTGGATGGCTGCAGTGGTCATAATCGCACCTCGTGGGTGATATATACAATGCAGTATTATGATGATACGAGAGATTAGTTATACTATGTCACAGTTATTAGTAAAGTGAGACATAATTATACTTGATATGTCTAATAGTCATATAAGTGAGGTGAATGATATGCATAATGCTTTTATATGAGATGAGTGATATGCATAATGCTTTTATATGAGATGAGTGATATGTTTTATGATTATACTCGAGACGAGTACAGTAATGCAATTGCACCTGAAGTGATATTCATTATGATTATATGCGAGATGATGAGTATTATACACAAGTCATATCAACAGTGTCAGGAGGAAGCTTCAACATTGCTGAATTATACTGGGCAAAAAGCCTCATTGAACTTGTGAGAATGCAAAAAAAAAAAATCAATAGATTTCAACTGACTGCTGATGCTAACTTTCAGGAAATATGTTTCAGTATCACATCAAATTAGCTTTCAACAACTTAACCTACCCATCATAAGCTAATGTACCTTAGTGATGCTACTAAGGGTGGGTTAGGTATTATTTGGCCATCAGCAACATACACTGGTGTACAATACTTCACTTGATAATTTTACTATACAGTAATTCAGAATGAGAGAATGTGTTGCAATGGATGTTGTATGAGTGTGTTGATGTGCTTCCTTTATAGATAGTAGTGGTGTTTACTGTAGTGAAACAGAGCTGTAATGTTCAACTTGAATGATGTAATTACTGAAGTTGGCAAACAAAAATCAGGTACAATATTGTAATACACTGTTGTGTATAATTTCTTATCAGGTTACTTTGAGAGTGATCATTATTTTTCATAGTTAAGGTTCCATGTATAAATATACAGGAATTTCACTTGTGATGGGGTAAAATCACTTCAAAAGTGTCTCATCACCTCTCACTCTCATCTCCAGTTCATGTAACACTTAAAATCCAAGCAGCTTTATAATTCATAAAACACCAAGGTACAATCAATTGTCTCAAATTTCCTAATTGTATCATAATTCAGTCAGTCATGGCACCACCCTCAAGTCTCAGGACTGGTAGCCATCATCTTTCACCTAATCATTTTATGGGCCATCACCAGTCCTTCCAGACAAAACTTTAAATTTCAGTCAGCCATCTCAGTCTCTGCCTTACCCTGGTCTTCAATGATAGCAGCACCTCCTTCCTTCCTCTGGTCCCGAGTGATATCAGCAGCACCTCCTTCCCCTAGTCTTCAATGATGGCAGTACCTCCTTCCTTCCTCTGATCTTCAATGGTAGCAGCACCTCCTTTCTTCCCCTGGTCCTTCAAGAGAGCACCACCTTAATGCAGCCAAAATCTCTTCATGTTTCAGATTTAAATTACAGCACTTCAAAATATTTACTATACGTACAGTAATCCTAAAACAGTCTCGGGCACCACTAAACTTCCCATTTATTACCAGCAATGTCTTTTCAATCAGACAAGGCAGAGCAACTTTTAAAGCTATTTCATTTGCAAAAAGTTAGCAAAGAAATATGTTCAAAATGCCTTTCTGTACTTGGACGTTTTGCCCATAGACTAGTGGTTCATTCACTGCCTCACATCCCATCACTTGGTGTCAAGCTGCTGACAAAGTGTTGTAAAATACCCCGGTTTCTTTTAAGACATTATATTACAAACTAATGTGTTCACTAATGTACAGAACTCAAATTCTTAGAATACTAGAGTGCAATCACTCATATTTTAAGTTAATTTACTAGTAATCATAAGTAAATTGTGATAGAGATTCTTGATGTTGTAAGCTGTGATCTTCTTTGAGTTGTGATATCAAGAGTAGGAAAGAACTTAGTATTAGAATAGAACAATATTTGTTAACTGGAGTAGTGAAGAAGTGTCACCATTTCAAATGCCATACAGGGTTCCCACCGTACCAGGGAAAATTAAAATATACTATATCTAATAATTTGAGATTTACTTCTAGCCAAAATTAATCTTCATTGTGTATTTGTCAAAATAATTAATAAAAAAAAAAACAAGAAACCATCAACACCAGCTGTAGGAAGACTGAAACTGGCCTTTCCATCTCTAGAAGCAGTAAAACTCTCCAGTGGTTGTGATCCAGACACCATGATAAATGCCTTAGTGTTCTTGAAATACCTGGAGGAAGACTAGGTATCAGAAATAACCAACAATGTGAGAGCTCTCGGTGTATAATACTCATTAGTTTTTATTGAATGACTTTATATGTGGATTTGTTTGGCTTGTTTTTCAACATTACAATGTAAGGTAAATGTTTTATAAAAGCTAAAATCTATTTTTATGGAAGTGTGATATAAAGTTTTGTATTTTGTGTAATTATAGTAAAGATAATATGCAAAGCAAGTATTATATATATATATATATATATATATATATATATATATATATATATATATATATATATATATATATATATATATATATAAATATATATATATATATATATATATATATATATATATATATATATATATATACAAAGATAGACCCGACTTACACGGGGTTAGGGACAAATCCAGGTCGTAAGTCCGACATAGATAAAAAAAAAAAAAAATTTAAATAAATAATCTACAATGAAATACAGTACAGTAAAAGTAATGAAATAATGAGGAATGGATACAGTACAGTGAAAGTAATAAATAATAAGGAATGGTTACAGTGTAATTGAGCACTTACCTTTATTGTAGTCAGCTGAATGCATAGGATCCATAGTTTTCTAATTTACATGGAACTACATTAACTGGAAACGTTTGGTATAGAAAATGCATGTTTGAAAAAAAAATTTTTTAATAAAAATCTCTGGCGGTTGTAAGTCCCGACGGTGTAAGTCGAGGTCTGTATATATATATATATATATATATATATATATATATATATATATATATATATATATATATATATATATATATATATATATATATATATATATATATATATATATATATATATATATATATATATATATATATATATATATATAACGAAGAGGAGAACCAGGGAAAACACAAACATCTTGAGTAAGTCGAGTTTCTTTAATCACTAACGTTTTCCCAGGTTCTTCTCTTCGTTATGAAACTACGCTTTCCACGTAACAAGTCCATTGCTGAAGTTATATATATATATATATATATATATATATATATATATATATATATATATATATATATATATATATATATATATATATATATATATATATATATATATATATATATATATATATATATATATATATATATATATATATATATATATATATATATTTTTTTTTTTACTAAATTAAAAATAAAATCAGATTAACAGTAAGTAAAGACTTTTTCTGATTAATCCACTGCAGTCTGACTCACTGCAGCTACTGAATAATCTGACCCACTAGACTACAACTGTTGAATAAAGTGACTGACTTAATGCTTAAATTATTCTAGATGTGATTTGGGGCCCAAAAATTAAGAACTTCCCAAAGAGTTGAAAAACCATGTTTTTGTAGTCAGGCGGTATGGGGAACTTCTGGTCCACCTATACTCGGACCAGAAGTTACCTAGTGGGCGGCAACTCCTGGTATCAAAGACTAGTTTGCCTGGTATGCTGTGATGTCATCAACGTGCATGCGCAGTTATCGTCTCGGCTACTGGTCCGCTGCAACGGCACCGAATGTGAACTCTTTCAAGACCAGAGTACCCAGGCTTGACCAGCAATAGAGCAGGTTCAGATACATGTGGAGCTGGTTCATGCCCAGTACTTGCCAATCGGTGCGTGTCAGAGACGTGACCGACCGCCCAAGTGGCTAACGAGCCGATCAGTGGTGTATCGTACTGTATGTGGCCAGTCTCGCAGCAGCGTAATCGTTGAATATTCTGTCTGCCGAGGTTGCGTAGAGTTCTGGTGTTGTAGAGTAATCTACTGCGGACAGGGTGATGCGTACCTGCGTGGGGAGCATTTGTGCGTGAAGCTGGCGCAGGATAGAGTCGGGGAGTGAGTCTGTGCGCGGAGTTCAGCCTACACATCTCCTCTCAGAGACGTCCGGGGTTGAGTTCGAGGAGATAGAGGATAGGTCTTGCAGGAGATTGGGTCTGGTCTGTTGATAGCGTCTTCAGGCATCCGCGGGTGGCGTTTGTTGTCAACTGGAGGGTTGGAATTGGTCTGTGAGGACCTACGTGGCGAATTCCGTGGGCAAGGCACATAGCAGGGCGCCGTACTTTTGCTCGTCAGTAGCTTGGAGCCGATGAGGGCTGCTTCCACATGAACCCAGTCCTCGACGTTGTGGTTGAAGGTTGGTAGAGATCCGTCCGTCCATTCTTGCGGAAGTGCGTCAAACCTGTTAGGGAAGGATGAGGGATGGGAGCTTGTTCCGACCCCATTCCGTGTTCACAATCTCCTGGGAGGGAGGTGAACTGTTGCTGGGGGGACTTCGGGACGAATACACTTTTTAGGGTGCAGGTCCTAAGGCCAGAACTAAAAAACAAAAGAAAAATAGGAGAGTAGGCAAAAGAGCTCAAACCACGTATGGAATATCGTGTGGGGTACGCAGTAGTTTGTTCACACTCAGGATGGGATGGAGAAAGGAAACTCACAATGTGCTCTCTGTACACATGTTGTATTGGATGTACAATGCAGCTTGGTGCTGGGAAGGCAGCATGGTTACAAGCGTGATGTAGAGAGAGCTGGTTGGTGAGGGTGCTCGAAGGAGGACAGCTTGTGGGTCGCCATGCTCGCCGGCAGGGCGAGGACCGCCAGGCAGGCGGAGAGGTGGTGGTGTTGCTGGCTGGTTGGTGTAGGTAGAAAGAGACAGGTTACCACGAGGTCAGGTCTTAAACAGCGAGGGGTAGGCGTGGCTTAGTAGTTGACCTCCGCTCCGTGATGTATGGCGGCGCTGGTTGACCTAGACCACGAGGCATACACTGGGGAATTGGTGGGGTCGGCTACTCAGCGTTTGTGGGGAAAATCCACTACAATCGCACAATAGTCGCTCTCCAGCTGTGATGTGGGTCACTCACATCGCCAGTGGGGAGAACAGACATGCGTTATAAACCTTACGGTCGTGGGATGTGGAGTAGCGCGTAGGGCAGGTGGCCCGGACTGGCAGCAGACAGCGATCCTCACAGCAGTTTCCAGACAGTTCTGTTGCTCACAATCTTTTGTTGTTGATGTACTAGTGTAATTATTGACATTTTTACGCGATTAAAGACTTTAGTTGTTGAAGCGCAGTAATAACGCTGTAAAATAAATAGTGGGGAAGCTCTCGTCAGTCCAGTCGTACAGTCAGTCAAATAATTACAGTATCTATATAAAATTGTGTTGAGAAAATATGACTCAACAGACGAAGGATTTTGACAACTTTACTGAGACAACAGGGGTCGTAGTGTTCATTCTGAAATTCATCGCCCCACCCTCAGGTACAGAGAGTGTTTGGTGAATACAGTGTTATGCAACAAGGATGATGTTAAAAAGGTTCCACGTACAGAACTACCAACACATTTAATTTTCAGTCGACATTAACATGAAACAACTCTATGTAATCAAAATTACCATAAATATTTTATAGTATAGTAGGTCTAATTTGTCTCATTTAAATGACAAAAATATTTATAGTGACATAATAGTCTTCACGAAGGCCGTAAGGACCTGAGATGTCAATGGTAAAAAAACCAGCAGATTGTTTTCACGGTACTATTAAACATCGACCGATCAAAAGATAGAAATTTGTTTTAAAATAAATTCATGTCTTTGGATATAGTTTTTACTACCAAAGTTTGCAATCATTGAATTGAGAATTTGTTCAAGTAACATTGGGCTTATATAGCCTTACGCTCGTAGTCCCCGCCACAACAACATGGCAGCAGCGCTAGGCAGACCACCCGGCGCTCGGTGCCTGCGGAGGTGTGTCACATTCACTAATACTAGTCGAATATGTGAGTCTATTACGACGTACAGGACAGCGTACAGTGTAAGTATTCTTCAAGCGACTCTTGTTGGAGTTGTCTGGAAGATGCATGGGACAATAAATGGTAAATTTGCATAAGTGGGAATGACAACTCCTTAAACCATGATCAATTGAAGATTACTACCCCAGTTTACTTCACCATATGATTAAACAGCCTAATGCTATCATTGGTGGGTTAGCTTAGCACGAGGGTGGTTAATCTTCAGTGAAATAAGCCGGGATTAATCTAAAGTGATTAAAAATATTGTATGAAGTTTGAATTTCCAGACATTTAACAAACTTATATTTCACAGGTTGGTTATTGGGTTTCCTCCTCATCAAGTTATCACACTGGTACAACATGTCAGAGAAGCAAGTGGGCACATTGTGGAGGCTCCCAAAGATTGATGAGAACACTTTACGGTTTACAAACATATCTCACCACTGTTCACACTCCATCTATTTAGTAGGCTATTTCTTAAAACAGAAAACGCTAAAGCTTGTCAGTTGCAATGTGTGAATACAACTGGCATATGTTTAGGAAAATTACTAGAAAACTGTTGGAAGTTAACTTCTTAAAATTGATTTGTAATTTAGATAAATATGGTAAGTAAAACTTCATGAGCCTTAGTTTATGGTTACAGCTAATTTTTAGCATGCATCTGTAAGTCCGGCATCCCTCATAGAGGAGGAGTGATTGTTATACCCAAAAGGGCTAACAGTCCACCCCTGACTTATACTGTAGGGGAAGGCATGAGACAAGATCCCTGTATAGTGAGGGCCATCTGGTCTTGGACTCTGCTAGAAAATAGGATGCCAGGAATAATTCTCAATTTCTTTTATGGGAAAACAAATTAATGATGTTAATGTTTGGTTACATCTGATTCTTAATATTTGTTTCTCACTCCTGTACCAGGGTGAGGATGTTTATCAGTTATTCATTTGATTTTTTCTTTTTATAGATATTTTTTGTGAATGCTGCATCACCCTCACTTGATGAAGAGATCATTGACCCAGCTGCAGCTGTTGGTGGCCACACACTCTCACACTCAGACCTCGAGGCTTCCACTGACCACATAGTCTCTAATACCAGTGACACAGTTGGTCCTCACATGGTACCAGATGTTGGTGCTGAATCCATCTTGGCTTCGCAGGCTGTTGGTTAGTTGACAACATCTTTGTAATTACAGTATTTCATTTCACTCTTGCAGGCCATAACTCCCTATGGTTGGGGGTGGCTGGAGTCACTAGGAACACACTACCTTCTTTGGCTGTCATTTGTTTCCTGCAACTACCTTTTCCATAAGTGTGATGTGTATGATCTCCTTGTGTCAAAAGTTATGTATTTGCTCCTGCCTGTAGATCAATGGGTTAATGTTTTTACTTTTATGTATCAGCTTCTCTCTGTTGAACAGTATATTGTATATAAAAAATGGTGCTTCCTTTTTAAATATTCACTAGCACATGGGTTGGGTGTTGACAGAAGAAACTGGCTTGAATCAGTAAACATTGGCTTTGGAAATTTGTGTGTGTGTGGATGGACTATGGGATAATGAGATGATTGGGGAGAAGAAGACAAGGCAAGTGTAGATAATTACAGGAGAGGGTTTAAGACAACTAGTAAGAAATACCAACTCATACCTGCTCTTAGCCTCAGCTTGCATATACATAATACAAAATACAGTCCTTTCAGTAAATTTTGAGCAGCCACACCGAGATCATTGTATTTATATACACTGTACAGTACTAAATTACTTTGTTAAAATAACATATTAATACATCACATTTGTTTTCAGAGTCCATAGCTTACATCCCTCCACCTCCAGTACCCCCAGAAGCTGTCGGTCCAGCTCTTAATGCCCTTGGTGAACCCACATTTGCAAGTCTGGGTCTGGGTGGCTGGGGACCAGTTGGCATCATCCAGCAATGTCTAGAACAATTACATGTGACTGCTGACCTCCCCTGGTGGGGGGCTATTGCTATAAGTAAGAACAATGTCTGCCTTACATGGTAGTAGCCCAAATGATGATAGAATTACAGTAATTCATGAATCACAGAACACATTAATCCAGAGAAATGGTGTTGAATGATGGGTCTCATTATCAGTAAAAATTGAACCTAGCATTGCCATTCAGTCATTCTAGATAGTACAGTACAACAGATGTCCTGCTGTGTGTCTTCCTTACACAACAAGGCTCTAATGTTTCCATGTGGTGTGTGCTGGTACCTGTTACTTCACACAGCCCACCATCATTAGCCAGCTGACACTATACTTCATATGGTGTTCCATTTTCTGTCATGTCCACACTTTCGCATCTGAGACGCCTTACTTCCCCCACTCTTATCTCCATTCAAGGTAACACATACTTCTCCCATCTCTGTTTATCTTTATTACTTTCTAACTCATTCACTAATGGTTTAAATATTGTGAATTGCTCCATGGCAAACAGCGAGTAACTCACTCCCTTTTGCATCTTATTTGCCTTTCTCCCATACATAGGTTGACTCAAGTGTACAGTATTGTTTGATGTTACATATTTAAAAAATCCATTTAGTTAAAGAAATATTAGCACATAAATTCTGATAAGCTAATTCATATTTATTAATCTTGTGGTGAATTAGAGGACTTTATAGGTGGTCCTTGTGATGCTAGTCATCAATGTGCGAGGCCAAATTATTAATGAACTATACGTAAAAAGTTCCTGCACCTAAGAGGATTACAAGGAAAAATATCTGTTATACCTCCGTGCATCCCCCAACACTCACCACGCTCATCCCCCATACAGTGCAACTTCTTTATCTGAATTTCTTGGAGCCAATGATGGTTCAGATACCTAAATGTGCCTACAAGAACATGCAATAATTAATATTGGGAAGAGGAAAAACTGGGGATGATGCAGCTTGTGAGATGTCATGTTGCCATTGTTACATGTAATGAAACTATAAAAATTGTGATGTCGTGGTATTACACACACACAGACACATCGCTGACACTGAGTACGATGTCTCTGTCTACCACAAGCAGTATCTAATCGGCCACGGTTTTCTAATGTTTTTCTTGTGTATTCTTGAAATATTATTGCTATTGTTTTAACCATGAGTTCAAAGCGTAGTGCTAAACTAAGTGCCGTCCCTAAAAGGATATGTAGCAGCTATATACTGGACGTGAATTAGACATTATTTGTCAGAAGAAAAGTGGTGAACAAGTGATACACATCTCACATGTTCTTCAGATTCCCGAGTATAATTGATAAAAGGTATAAAAATAATCCTTTTGGGTGTCATTTAGTGTCTTATGGTCCTTTTCAGACTAATATCATTATTTATAGCCAGAAATTTCCTGCTTTAGGTGGTGATTTTACGGTCTTTTGTGGCCTCGGATAATGAGGTCCTGTACTGTATTAGCTAATCTCAGTTCCCCCACAGCCACGGTCATCATTCTGACGTTGATCTTCCCACTGGTGTTGATGTCTCAGAGGAACGCTGCCAAGATGAACAACAACATGCCACAACTCCAGTTCCTTCAGATGAAAATGACAGAAGCCAGGAACAGTGGTGACCAACTCAATGGTAAGTGTCATATGTTTTTGTGCTGAGGAAAGTGAGGGTTTAATGGAAAAATCTTTGCTGCTGAATTGTCTCAGTTGGGTTCACCCATTGGAAAATTATCTTACAGTAAGGATTCAGTGTACAGTTGTTTAATATACTGTAAATGGACAAGCCGGAGAGAATTACTTATTAATGTTAATTCACTTTAGTCCTTGATCCTTCCAGCATAAGGTTTGGTACTACAGTACTCTTAACCCTTTGCATATGGAATTCTGTGCTGAATAAAATCGTCTGGTGTTAGCCAAATCAAATGATATTCAAACATTAAAAGTAGCGTCCCCGTAGTGAAGGGGTTAGTGGAGATTATCTCTTAACCCCTTGTGTACTGGGGTCTCTTTGTGTTAAATAAAATTGTCCGCCGTTAGCCAAATAAAACATTAAAAGTAGCGTCCCTATAGTGAAGGGGTTGAGTCTTAGTAGTTTTAGTGTCATGACTTGGAGACACATGATTGTGCATATCTCCCTATGGAAAATAGTCATACAGTATGATAGCTGTAGGGACAGTGTCCATCATCTGTGGAAGTTAGCTGTGGGGACAGTGTCCATCATCTGTGGAAGTTAGCTGTGGGGACAGTGTCCATCATCTGTGGAAGTTAGCTGTGGGGACAGTGGCCATCATCTGTGGAAGTTAGCTGTAGGGACAGTGGCCATTATCTGTGAAGTTAGCTGAGGGACAGTGGCCCTTACCTCCCATCTACTTATTATGCTTTGTGTTATCACTAAGGTACGTAATTGAATGATAAATGGGCGTTAGGGAGTGATACTAGGTGTTTATGTAAGTAGGGGTGTAGGAGAGGTGGTACTGGGGTGTTGGAGGTGATACTGGGGTGTTGGAGGTGGTACTGGGGTGTTGAGGTGGTACTGGGGTGTTGGAGGTGGTACTGGGTGTTGGAGGTGGTACGCTGGGGTGTTGGAGATCATCTGGGGTGTTGGAGGTGGTACTGGGGTGTGGAGGTGGTACTGGGGTGTTGAGGATACTGGGGTGTGGAAGTGTACTGCTGTTGGAGGTGGCACTCGGTGTTGGAGGTACTGGGGTGTTGGAGTGGTACTGGGGTGTTGAGGTGTACTGAGTGTTGGAGGTGGTGTCAGTGTTGGAGGCGATACTGGGTGTTGGAGGTGATACTAGGGTGTTGGAGGTGGTACTGGGGTGTTGGAGTGTTGTGTACTGGGGTGTTAGAGGTGATACTGGGGTGTTGGAGGTGGTACTGGGGTGTTGGAGGTGATACTGGGGTGTTGGAGGTGGTTCTGGGGTGTTGGAGGTGATACTGGGGTGGTAAGAATCTGTTTGTTTTTATTAGGGTTTCTCGGTTTCTCCGCACTCTGGTAAAAAAATAGTGTGGTTAAAAAACATAATAACTTTCACTATCAAGGGACAGGTGTTTGTGTGACATACAATATTCTTTGAGCTGTGGGGGTTCATTTCAATATATGCAGTACAGGGCTAAGTTTTATAGATAGTACTAATTCTTTTTCATTTCTTCTGGCAGCTGCAAGATATGGTCAAGAGATGATGTTGTTTATGAAGGAGAAGGAAATAAGCCCACTGAGGAATGTTATCGTCCCTCTGGCACAAGTATGTCACCAGATGTTTGGTATCAGCTTAATTCATCACTAGTATGTTCATAGTGAAGAGTTTGTATTTGGTATAATAGACTGACTGCATTGGATCACAAACATGGAGATGCTGTAATGCTAATGCACCAATGTAACTACAGTGTTTAAAATTTTTCCCAACCTTAAGAAACTGTTTAGTTTGCAGCAGTTCATTTCCATAGCAGAAATTTTTTTTAACACGGCCTTGAATTATGAGAGCTGTCTGGCTGTTGGCTCTGCCAGAAATTTTTATATATTTTTTTTTCATGTCTTTTAGGAAGGTGGGGAAAGTACATTGACAATGGTGATGGTAAAGTTAATATAGTGAATGAAATATTGATCAGTGAATATTAATTTTTTTTGTAAAAGTGCAAATTGGTGAGACTGATATACTCTGTATTGTGGGTCATCTAATTCTTAAAATTCACCTGCTTGTGGGTTATACTATCCTCTCAGCTGGCTGATAGTTCAACCAATGATGAGTAAATCCAGTAGTGTAGTTATTTATTGCTGAGTGCACAGGGAGTATTATTCAGGTAGATAATCCAGTTTTTCACTCCTATTGAGAATCAAACCAGTGATAATTTTCTTGTGGGGTGAATTTGTTCTATAAACTAATCACTAATAAGTGGCTCTGGAGCTCAAATGGTACAGTCTCGTTCAAGATTCTTCGAACACTGCTGGAGACAGCTGGCAACTCCAGGCCGTTTGTTTACTATTGTACGTAGTATAATATAATACGAAACAACAAAGCCCAACCAATAGTTAAACAACAGGAAACTAAGTAACCAATCACCGATAACTTTTTACATTCAATCATAATTTTTACTACTTATTATAGTTAACAAACAGCCTTGAGTTGCCAGCTGTTTCCAGCAATGTTCGAAGAATCTTGAACGAGACTGTACCATTTGAGCTCCAGAGCCACTTATTAGTGATTAGTTTATAGAACAAATTCTGGGTAAAGTTTATGAACCAGACTTAATCAATCCTGTAACATATATTCTAGCTGACCTATGTGTGTGCGTGCGCGTGCTTGTTTAATGGAGCTAATAGTGTGTCCAGTAAGGAAGAGGTGATGGTAGGAGTTATAGCAGTGAGTGAAAAAACACTCGCACTAATAGTTTCTTTGTCATCTCCTCAATATTAACTTGAAAACTCTTTCCAGGCACCCATTTTTATCTCCATGTTCGTGGGTCTCCGTGGAATGGCAAATTTGCCCTTGGAAAGCTTCAAGGACGGAGGTATATTTTGGTTTACAGACCTGACTGTCTGTGACCCACTCTACTTGTTGCCTATCATCACCTCCATCACCATGTTGGCCACAATAGAGGTACAGTGAATGAGTTGATTCTCCATTGCCGAAGCACTGCAGTTCCTAGCTACATTGATATTATTTTCACATGTTGATTCTGGCTAACAAATCTTATTATAACTTGAATTCGTATGCTTTTCTCTATAATTCTTATATGGAAATGAATGTTGATTGAAAATAAAAGTTTGGTTATAACATGAAAAAGATGCCTGTATCCTCTTTTTCTTTTACCTTAACTGTTGTTCCCATGAATGATGACATGTGTTAACATAAGAGTCTGAAAAAAGTTCTACTTCTTAGTATCCAATTTCTTGCAGAAAATTGAAAATATATCCACCTTTCTTTTCCTTCCTCTTGTTTTACCCTTTACTCTCTCTCCTCCTTTCCTCCTTCATCCTTCTCAAGCTTAATCTTCCTGATGTCTAGAATGTTACACATTTTACACCCTCAGTTTTTGTTTATATATTTCCCTCATTTGCTGCCAGAACTCTGTTTTGGGTATAGTAAACATTTTGAGTTTCTTTTCTGCTAAAGTTAAGTAATTTTTGGCCAAGGTATTCATGAATTTTTTCTCTTAATTCAACATCAGCTGGGAACGGACGGCGCTAAACTGAATGCACAAAACATGCACTTAATGAAGTACGTCCTGCGCGGAATTCCAATCCTAGTCTTTCCCTTTACACTCAGCTTCCCTGCGGTAAGTACTTTTATATGTAGAATTACTGTAGTGGGCTGGATTGTGTAGTGATCGGGGTAAATCAGTTGGATATTTGGGACTTGATGTGGAAGAGGTCTATTGTAGCAGAATACAACTGTTATAACTCGCAAGGCAAGCATAGTGGTGTGTTACTCTTTTGTGGTGTGCACTGGGTTGACAGCCCCCTAAACTAAGCTAACTCCTCTTACGTGAGGCTTGAGGGGTTGCCACACCATCAGTTATGGGAAGCATCTTTAGAAGCTGTTTAGCATTTTTTACTAGTTATCTCTGATAATCTAATGTGCTTCTAGTATCTCTATTGCTACAGTGCTTTCCCTTGTAGGCAGTGTTGTGCTACTGGGTCTCAACCAACCTGTTCTCACTGATACAAGTGGGATTCCTCAAGATTCCCTCCATCAGGAAGTACTTCAAGATTGACCAGCTGGTGACCCACAAGAAGGAGAGTCTTCCCCCAAAGAAAGGAATGATTGAAGGCTTCAAGGAATGTGAGTTTACATACTACAGTGTGGGGGAAAGGAGATGGAGGTACATAGGATAGAAAGTGGAAAGGTAGAAGTAAGGGAAACTGGAGAGGAAAGGATGGTCAGGTAATCAAGAGGAGAGGAGGGAGAGCAAGAAGACATTGGGAAGGTTGGAAGGAAAAGGGCAGAAATTAAAGAAGGAATTGGGGGGGGGGAGGAAATACTGTAGTAAGAGTAAAATGATTTGGAAGGACAAGTAAAGAGAGGGAGAGATAATGTACATAGGAAATTAATTAATGGTGAGTGGAGTAAATGTACTGGAGGTGGGGGGGCAGTGTTGGACTGGCCTTGCCTCATTCAGCAGTCTGTTTTTATATAGCCATTATTATTTTCTTGCATGATCAGCCTCTTATGGTGTATGTTTCATCATAAATAATATAACGTACAGTATTAAATAATAGAAAAATATGATATATAATTTGACTTCCAAATAAAAGGAGAAACCTAATCAGAAGGTTAATCTCTTCCGTCGGTGATGGTAGGATTAATTGTTGCCATGTTCACGTTTGCTTTAATTTATTCATTTTAATAGACCCTTGCCATACGCGAGGGATGGGTTTCAAGAAATGGCCCAAATTGGCAAAACTGCGAGTAGCCACTTATATAATACCTTAGTGCACTTATATACAGGTATACCTATACTGTGTGTGAGAAACTTAAGTCACCAATACTGTACTTACATTCGTTTGTGGAAGTTTGGAGCTTGATGAAGTGGTGCACTGTACATAGGGGAGACATCTGGTTACTGAAGCTTAGGTGAATCATCAGGATCACTGGTGGAAGAGGGTGAAGCAGTGGTGGTTGGTGGAGAGACAGGTGGTGGAGTGGCACACGACCGGGAGGTGGCACGTGTCTGGGGGGTGGCGCGTGGCCGGCAGGCTGATGGTGAGGTGGCGGGTGGAATGGCAGCGGTAGTAGCTGGTTCTTTTTTGATAAACATGGTGATTGGTAGCTGTTTCTTTTTTGCATTGAGGTATTTGAACATTTCCTGGTAGGGAAACAATACCTGGTTGATTCCTCGGACCATCTTAAGGCTGCATTCCATGGAAGGGTCGTGGTCAACAATGAAATCATTTACCACCTTTACCTGACGAAATAGTTCACCAAAATTTTCCAAGCTCCAACCTTCTTGTAATTCCACAATGTCTTCCTCCTCATCTTCCTCGGCACTTTTTACCAACTCTTACAAATCCTTTTCAGTCAGTTCCTCTCCATGCCCATCAATCAGCTCTTCCACGTCTTCAGCAGCTATGTCCTCAAACCTCTCGCCACCCAACTGATGTGCAACACTCACAATGTCATTCACATTTTATGATGGATGGAAATCCCTGAAAGTTGTTAACACACTCAGGCCATAAGGTGCCCCAACAAGCTTTCACTGTCTCTAGTTTGAATTCATTGAATGCTCACTAATGTTGGTAATGCAGTCTGCAATGCTTTATTCCTTCCAATACTTGCTAACATCAAGTTCAGGGTCTTCATCCATGGCACTATTGATACGACCAAAAGAGCGACATCTGTAATATGCCTTGAAGGTGTGCATTACTCCCTGATCGAGAGGCTAAATAAGAGCAGTGGTGTTAGGACCACCACCTTGACACCTGGATGGCTAAACTGTAAACTTTCTGGGTGGTCTATCAATAATAACAATTTGAATTTCATCTTCTTGGAAGCAAAGTATTTTTCCACTTCTGGGACAAAGCATTTATGAAACCAGTCCAGGTATGCTTGCACAGTTACCCATACCTTTTTGTTGGACTGCCAAAACACTGGCAAAAGGTTCTTGTTTTTTTCCTTTAAAGCCCTAGGGTTTGTCGAGTGGTAAAGCAAGCCAGGCTTAATAATGCTGCTCTCTCTCTCTCTCTCTCTTCCTCTTTTTTTTTTTTTTTATCTTTCTCGAGAATGTTAGTGGCGAGAGGTGGAACTGATCAAGTAATGGCCGAACACAAAGCCATACCTTATCAACTCTAATGACACATTTCCTGCCTAAAGTTCACTCGCATTCTTTCCCAGAATCCCAAGTAAAGGCATATACGGATGTAACTAAGGGAAAGTTAAGTCCATAAGACACCTTCCCGGATACCTGCCCTCCTGGTTGGTTGGTTGGTTGTTTGAGGCTTTGGATTATCAAATGCCAGAGTCATTAAGGCCATCAACGTTAAACTACATCCATCAATCTTAACACCTTCAGGTGATAAGGCTTATTCTAAGACCACATACACTCTCACTACATATGTGGCCCTTGACTTGTGCCCTCCTACCTTACCTTAGTCTGCCACCCCTAGCTCTCCCCCCACCAATACCTCTTCCACCCTCCTGTGACCTGTTGTGTAAAAAGGCCTTGAGCGCATGGGTATGGTAGTAGGAGGGGTGGATGATTACTTTTGACCATCACGGTATATCCTTATGCGACTTTAATCACATTTACCATGCTGTACTGTATTTCTAAAGAACTCTTGGTTTGTTTTCATATTTTCTTACATTTATTTTTTTTACAGCTTGGAGGAACATGAAGATTTCAAATGAAATTGCTGATCGTCAGAAGTATGATGAGATGAGGTTCTCCAAGGCAGGTATGGGACCTCTCGTACGCACTTACAAACACGACCCAACCAAGAGAGTAATAAATGTTCAGGCCAAAGTGAAGAGCAAATAATGTTTTTAACAAACTATGAGCTGTATCAGCTGAGAAGAACAAATAGGGAAAAACTATGAGAAAATCTGCCATTGTTATAATCACTTTTCAAGTTGAAATGGAACACCAGAAACTGTTAGATAGAATTTCTTCAGTTGATTGTGTTGCTCTTTGACACGTACGGTGTTTTAGTGGCATTATTTATCTCCTGACCCTCCTCATACTGGTGACTGACAGGAATCCATGACTCCTCCCAAGTCATGAATGATCGTCTATATAAGTCTTTTGAGTTCACTGTTGTTAATAAAGTATTATGAATAACAAGATGAGGATCGTGTAGGAGACACACTGCTGCATTTGTGAGCTCGTCATTGTCATTCAGTTGTCCTGGTGTGTAATTTATGAATGTGTGTACTGTACTTAAGAGCAAGTAAGAGCAAGAATATTAAAATTCAACATTTCCTTAAAATTTGACAATGGTGTAGTTTGTGTATTGATACCAATTTGTATATATAAAGTACTGTATATTGTACAGTATTACAGGTATGTAATGAATATTTTTGTAAATACCAATATTTCAGACTTGGTTAAAAGTTTACTTCACTTGGTGTTATTAACCGAACATATTAAACTGTATTTTTTTTGTAAAATGGTGTATCTCTTTCTATCCAATGATTCAGTACAGTAATCATTCCTTGTAATGAAATTCCTTCTAGCAGAATGAATTTGTCCCAATACTTGCTTCTCCATCTAGCTCGAAAGGAGTTTCTGATAATGTCGTCGTGGGCTCCCATCATTGTTTTGGCATAATCAGTCAGTTTCCTGCCACACATTGCTGTGGTCTCCCATGTTTTTTAGTATTCTCCCAGTTTGTGTGCATGCACAGTAAACCCTCGATAACTCGGCACATGTGGGGCTCTGGCCTTGCCGATTTATCCCAAATTCCAACTTATCAAGGCACTTCCTCCCCTCTTACAAAAATACAGCAATAAATTATTGACCCATATATGTGTACATGTAATTACTAAATGTAAAAAAGTAACACTTACCAGCTCTGCAGGCAAAAAATGAATCATAATAGTCGGTGACACAGAGGCATGGTAGGTGTTGCAGGTGACCAGATATGCCGAGATTTTCCCAGATAATTTTATATATCTCGGCATTTCCCAAGTTATACTTATACATTCTGAGACCATATCCATGTCGAGTTATATGAAATTCCGAGTTATCAAATGTTGAGTTATCGGGGCTTTACTGTACAATATCTTTGTCACTATGCTTAAAGTGAGTGCTAAATCCAGTGAAGAGAAGGGTAAGTTTGTGTGTGTCTCAATTTTACAGAAACTAGAAATTTTATTAATTTATTTATTTATTATTTTATTAATATTAACTATATGTAATATATACATACTGTGTACGTATTATATACTGTGTACATTTTAAAGGTTGGAAATGTTAATGTTGGGTTTGTGGTCTTGTTGGTCATTTTTGCCAGTTCCGACAGTTGTCAAGTGGCTGACAATCAGCTTTCACTCTCAGTACTTTTATGAGTGGTTTCTGACAGTCTACTTACTGCCTAACCGCTCAGTACCCTAGACTTAAGTATAAATAGTGTGAATAGAATTTAATATGTAAAGTAACCATTATAAATAATAACAGAACTCAGGGGGGGTTCAGACCCCCACTTTTCATCAGAAAATTCCAATACTTTTTCTTTAATGCAGTACTGTACCTGTATTGTACTCAGGCATTTTTGTGTAGTAAAAAGTAATGGCTATTGACCTCAGAATATCTCCTAATATCAAGTGCACATGACTTCAAAATGCCCATGATATTGGTCAGATTTCAGAGAATTTATTTATTTATTTTTATTTTTTTTTTTTGGGGGGGGGGGCAGTTCCAGGCATGGCCATTCGACTGAGTAATGCCCTCTGAGATGCATATAAACTTCAATTAGGTCACCTCCTACCCATCTATAATACAGTACCCCTGTATAAGTTAGTCTCTAGCATATCTCAGGGACCAGGCGGGGTGACAGTCCTCCAGATGGGGAAGCGCCTTACTCTTGAAGATCGTGACAAGGGACGGACTGGCTAGGTATCTGAACAACCTTCTTATAAGACCAACTAGTTTAGCAGCTTGATTCACCCTCTCACAACGGCCTAAGAACTTCAGTTTGTTGTCAACGTACACACCAAGGTACTTCTCACATTTGGTCTCTATTAATATAGTTTCTTCATCCCTTTGGGACAAGTGATATGTCTCATTACTGTTGGGACCTACATGTGCATCTTCTTAAACTTAGTGACATTGAATCTTAGCAGCCATTACTTCGACCACTCTTGAAGCTGACAGATCTTTCTGTAGCTCTTCACAGTCTGTTTGGTTTTTAATTTCCCTGAATAACTTGGCATCATCCGCAAACAATTGTATGGAGGAGTGTACAGCTTCAGGCATGCCATTATGAAAGAAAGAAACAAACAACAGCGGGCCCAATACACTGCCCTGTTGTACCCCACTTGTCACGGGTACACATGATGATTTCATGCCATTAATCACCACACACTGGTTGTGGTCATGAAGAAAGTCTCCGATTCACGCTAGGACACTTCCCCGAATCCCAAACTCTTACAGTTTAATTCTCAGCCTTTCATGGAGCATGCTGTCAAAACCCTTGGCAAAATCTAGGTATATACTGTCGATGTTGCCACCCTGTTCCAGAATTTGAGTCCAAACATCCAGTACCTTGAATAATTGTGTCAAGCAGGAGGTCCCTGCATAAAACCGTGTTGGCAGCAGTGCTGCCGTTTCATGGTAATTCGTCTGCTGGTCACTAGTGTATTTATCAATTTCAAATACCTGTATGTGTTTAAAAAAAATAATAAGTGAGACACATTTCCACAAAGTTTTTGCCCTTTACATATTTTTAAGATAACTTACAAACCTGAAATGTGGGAACTCAGGGACACAAAATAAATGCAGGACTACAATTAAAATTTACTCGGTTTTCTCTTTATTCAAGAAACAATACATCTAGATTACATAATTCATTATTCAAAGAGGCTTTGAAATACCCTAGTTCCAATATTTACTGCTTTCGAAATAATACATGAAATTTCTATATTTCGTTTTGTTTCCATATTAACTGGACAAATAATAAAGTAACCAGGCAAGAGCCAAGTACATGTACTATGTAGATGGTTCTTCTTGGCTGCACCACAACACTCATGAAAACAATGTTGTATGACAAGGACTGTTGATCTGTGTTGCCCAAATTGCAGGAATCCTTGGCTGAGAGCAGCATCAGAAGTGAGCATCTTCAGTAGCAGGCTTCAGGAGAGAAAGATCTTGAGAGAGGAGGCACTTTAACAGCTATATGGATCCTTACACTGACAGTTGCCATCTTCCCCACGACATTTGCAGTCCGCAGCACCTGGTGGTGGGCAGAGGAGTCATTAGCACAGGAAAGTTAGAACAATTTAAAGAACACATAGAGTATGAAACAACAGGCTGCCAGTTCACAGACTTCATCAATAAAATCCACAAACTTAGTCCAAGTGTCAAAATTTGTTGTAAAAGAATAAGATTGGGATAACAACTAGAGATATAAAAATATTATAGGTTGTGCGTGTGTTTGTATGTAAGCTCACAAGAAGATATATCTGGAGATAATAACCTCAACAACAAGAGGTGACCAGTCTGTACAAGACTACAGTACTGTATATTAAGCCAAATGGATTACTTGAAAAGTCAGACAATTGGTAAACCACATACAGAATTTTAGAAAAGTATAATGTTAATTCTTTTACAAGAATTTACTTTTCAATGTCAGTTACTCTAAGTTAAACTACAATCTATGAGTCTAGAAGGTTGTTCCGAGAGTTCACAATTCCCACTTCGAAAAGTTGGCCCGACAATTTTATGGACTTGTGGTTTCTTCATCCTTTACCTATGACCTCTAGTGGGGTGGGCGTCCGCCAGTTCCAGGTATGGACACTCGATTGAGTGCCCTCTAAGATGTTTATAAACTTCAATTAGATCCCCCCTTGCCCGTCTATAGTATAAGCTGCAGGCGTTCTAATCTCTCTGAGTAACTATGGTGCTGGAGTGCAGGCAATCAGTCTGGTGGCCTACCCCAGACTGGGAGGTACCTCACTCCTGAAGAGCTTTACCAGTTTTAGCCTCACCAAACTCATTACTGGGACATGAATATTTAAATTTATTTTCTTTTGTATACAATTATACTTATCATAATTTTCTTGAAACCGTGATGTAAGAATTACTGTAAATATATATGTTTTTACTTTAGTTATCCCTAAATACAAATAAAGAAAACCTGCGTATTTATGGGTAACTTTCATAGTCTCATAATATTCCATACAGAGCAGTATCCCGATGTTCATCTTTGCGGAGGTACAACATATAGAAGGCCGTTGTGATTAACGAGGTCGTACTTACTACAGGCCTGATTACAGTGATTTATTTTATTCTTCTGTAGGCTTGAAAAAAGTTGTCGTATTTACATGCTGCAATTATTCTTTAAAAAATACACCGTATACTTAATTACAATATATTTATAGATAATATATTGACGAAACTATTAAAGATTTACCATAGAAATTGATACAAAGTTACTGAAATACGAGTATATCAGGGGAGGTTCCAGAATTTTCCAATAGCTGCACACACAGACACGTACTGTAATGTAGCGCCGTAAGAGTGCTTCAGTATACGTGTATAGGCATCACAGTGCTTCCTTGACAGACTTATTCGGAGGGGGGATATGAACCACACAAGAAATATTAAATGGTTCTGTTGAGAAGCATTGTTCTAGTACTGGTAGTAATTTATATTTTCGGTTAATAAGTTCTGAGCCAAAAACTTATTATGTTGGGTAGAAAGTCAAAGATTGATGAACACTAAATGATGTAGTGTGAACAGTCAGGTTCGAGCTATTTGGCTAAATGTTTATTTTGTCATAGTTTATTAGAAGCTAATATAAAATACTCTCAATCATACCCTATCTGAGACCATGATGAAGTCACGACGCCCGAATGCCTAAAAGAACACAATATGACGTCACGACACCCGAATGCCTAAAAGAACACAGTATGACGTCACGACGCCCGAATGCCTAAAAGAACACAGTATGACGTCACGACGCCCGAATGCCTAAAAGAACAGTATGACGTCACGACACCCGAATGCCTAAAAGAACAGTATGACGTCGTTGTGAAGTGGAGGCTGGAGGAATGAAGACGTGGTCGCGTTATATAATTATGAAAAGAGCAGCACTATCTCCAGGAGGAAGTGGTTAACGGTAAGTCCTCACACCACCTCCAGGAGGAAGTGGTTAACGGGGCAGAATAGAAGAACAGACGCCAACAATACACACAGAAAGACAAGCACACATACACAAATATACAGTATACACACATACGTACACCAACACAGGCACATACACACACAACACCTACACAGACTTACATCTCCACGCACATTAATACACAGACACACGCACACAAGAAAGATGCATGTGTGGGGGTGGGCGCGGGGTGGTCAGGGCTCGTGTTTTCATTAGCGGTGTCCCCAGCGTCGTCAAGTCAACGTGTTGCAGGAAAGTAAAAAGTGAGAATCATAAAGTGGACTTCAATACGCCAGAGATTAAAACTATTACTGGTAACTGGTCAACCTGATGGCCAATCACAGTGACGGCAAGTACTCAGCGCGGCCCAGTAATTCAATTATTTTATAGATTATGAACTAAAATCTTTCTCGTGTGTCTTTAGTATTTCACAATACGTTGCTGCCATGATCAGTGTTCAAATGAATTTTGTTGTATTAATGAAAAATGTTCTCCATGAAGACAGATCGGAGTAAAATGTGAAAGTGGTTCCCAAAGATAGTCAGGCAGCCGAACAAACACTTGGCCTAATGACCTCTCAGGTGGGTGGTTGTACAGCGGACACAACACAAGTCAATGTTATAACTCAGTAGTTGGTAACACAATGACGACTGAGAATATTGAGAGTAATTATTTGGTAAAAAATTCTCGTTAAAGTCTAGCTAAACCTTCAAACTTAAGCTAACCTGGGTTACGTCTGGTTAGGTTAGAACGATAGACAGATACTTCTTTCATTTTTACTTTCCTGTTGTTTAATACACTGCTGACAATAGTCTAGCATGGGATTACGTGAAGCTTAGGCTCGCATCTTATTTCGCCGGAAGATTAATTAAACACCGTTAGCTTTCTGGGAGAAAAGTAGGTTAAATTTTGTTTAGGTTAGATAAGATTTCGGGTGCTTAATTCTAATGTGATATAAGCTGGGGTGCCTAACTTTCATGTGATTCCAAACATGTCCTTCATTATCGTATATTATTTTATAATAATAAGAAAAAGATGAGTAGCCCTGCAGGAGTCCGCCCAACGGTTCTTTTGCAAAGTATGGTGGTGGTCCCTTCTGTTTCAATTCGACTTTCGACGCTACTTTGGTTGAATCGACCCTTGTTTTGTTTTGTCCAAGTATACGCTGAACTAATGCTAATATGTATGGCGATTAACTGAATATATATCTACTTTTGTTTCATTCTTCTAGTTAAATGTAATTGATCTTAATGAGGAATGAACCTAACAAAATGCGTTTATCGCGCTGCCAGACTAAGATCTACGCGGGAAAACATATTGTACTGTTCGTACAGGTCGTTGAAGAAGTGGCGCGAACAAGAATGAAGAAGATTCAATTCAACCCCTTATTTGCCTCTAGTTATGGATGAACTTGTTATTATAGAATTTGGTGACGACGATGAGGAGTTTGAAGATTTCCTGCAAGAGGCGGCCGGAGCTACGAGTGCAAAAGAAACAATTATCATAACAGCAGGACTTGTTTACACGTGCTCTATACCGTCATCAAATCTGCCAATGAATTAAGATGTGTTGTATATTACTGTATTAATGAGTCTTAGTGTGGGAGGACGGGTGGTGATGTATAACTTCATTGTATTAAGTAATTATTATTTTGTTCTGTTATTTATTTATGATGTTCAGATCACCTGACGAATAGCCACCCCAGCGTTGATCACCTGATGATTAGGATTGTTAGTGTATACGTGCCTGAAGATTAGGAACATCACCTTATATCACCTGAAGATTAGGAACATCACCTTATATCACCTAGAGATTAGGAACATCACCTTATGTCACCTAGAGATTAGGAACATCACCTTATGTCACCTAGAGATTAGGAACATCACCTTATATCACCTAGAGATTAGGAACATCACCTTATATCACCTGAAGATTAACCTCCCTAACGCTAACTTAACATGACCACTCCCTAGTACCAGGTAACGTTATTCTTCAGGTGAAATAAGCTGGGCTGTCTAATCTTCACGTGATCCGACGATTTTTTTCTGAATAAATATCTAAATATCTAACTGTTTATTTACTGTATTTTACATAATTCACTGACTTTCTAGCTATTGGTTTTCGTCTACTTCAATATTCTTTATTAATTCTTCTCTCCTATATTTCATGTAAACTGTCTTCTTAATTCCGTGATGAACAAGACTTCAACAACTACATCACACGTAAACTTGTATCCACACGTTTTTACACAACCCACTACCTCCTCCTTTATTAATCTTTCTTTCATCTCTCCTCTCCATCTCTGAGAAGAATAACAAACAGAGAGACAGAGGCAGTCATATATCTCTCTCGCGTGCCCCCTGTCTCTCTTCGGTCTGGCCAAATTATTCCTCACTTTACCTCCTGCCGAAGAAATTATCCCTGGCTTGTTTCTTCCCCCTCCCCCCCACATCGTCTCTCCCGCCATTCGTTCTACCACAGACTAAAGAAAATAAACAAACAATTAACAAAGATTAAGAGGAAGTGTAATTCTCTCCGTCTATTCTTCCTCCTCCACGTACTTAATCTTCATCCTGGAGCCGTCGAAGCGAGAGGGGGGTGGGGGTGGGGGGGTAAGACAGGAAAACATTTGTGACTGTGAAATATTCTTTAAGTCTCTCAGGAAATCAACCTTCTGGTAGTGGCGGTGTTGCCGTCGCGCAGGGCATACATTTTTCTGGTAAATAATCACCGGGATGGCGGCTCCAGTATTCTCCGACAAGCCCTGGTATTGTTTCTCCATGATGGCGCGCCGAGTCAATGGCTATTTTTTTTGGGGGGCAATACCAGCGAGAATTTGTGGCGATTATTTGGCTTTTGAGGGTAGTTTAGGCCGCGAAATTAACACCGTATCGTTCTCTAACCGCTGTAAAGACAAGGGCGCGGAGGGGTCGGAGTAGTAGCGTTTAAGAAGGTCGTGGGGGGAGGGGTGGGTGTATGTAAATTGAAGCGCATTAAGATAGCTCGCTTATATCTTAATGTTTACCGATGAGCTGCTCGTTGAGGTCGTAAAATTATAGTTGAGGGTTTAATTCCACCGTTGGCTGGTGAACGCACAAGTCATACTTTAAAGAAGAGGGAGTGTCTATTGCTGTGCTGACCTGGGGAGGCGGTGTGTGGGGGAGAAGGTTAGAAAGACTGGCGAAGAATGTTAGGAAATGTGAGGCAGAATGTTAGGAAATGTGAGAAAGAATGTTGGAAATGTGAGGCAGAATGTTAGGAAGTATGGTGAAGAATGCAAGGAAATGTGAAGCAGATTTTGAAGGAATGTGACAATATTTGGAAATGTGAGGAAATATTTAGCAGAATGTTAGGAAATATGATGGAGAATGTTAGGAAATGTGAGACAGAATGTTCGGAAATTTGAGACAGGATGTTGAGAATATTAGATAAAATTTTAGGAAATGTGAGAGAAAATGTTTTGGAAACGTGAAAGAAAATGGAAATGTTATACAAATATTAGTCGTTGCTTTTGGAATCACCACATCAACGCGGGCGACAACTCAAAGTAACCAATGTTTACTTCATACTCAACAAATTATAACATATGCCAGAGTAAATTGCACAGAAGTTAAGTAAAACAAACCACTGACATTTTATTTGTTGTTTTTGGTGATTCAACTGTCAAGGCTGTTAAGTACCTTTTACTGGGACTCGAATTTCAACGAGTGCATCGGCTGTGTTCGTCTTCACTTATAGATATCATCCGTAGTGTAAAAAAAACCATACATTAAAATATATTATACTGATAAATATATGATAAGTATACTTGTTTTTGTATTTAATTTTATGTTTATTTAGGTTGTAATCTGTTGTGGTAGAATTGGGATTTATTTATAAACTCAAGGTTTAATTTGACGAAGGTACTGCGGCTGTATATCGAGGTCTTCTCCTGACAACGTGTACAACCCATGTGAAGTTTGTTTATCAACTTATTGATGAACACTAATTGGCAACTCAACTAAAATTATTGTTAGCTTTTCGTATTAAAATAACAACAATAATAATAGTTATACATTTTATGAGCATATTCCCATACCAATATAATTAACATATATTGTACTTATATAAACGTGTATTATTTAATGTTATATTGGTTATTTAAGTTTAATTCCTCAACGTATATCTATCTAATTTTAAAGTTATCATAAATTTACTATCTTCTATTAACAAGTGAGTCCCGTCTAACAATATACGTTGGTGGTATAACACACTACTGGCTTCCACAGCTAAGATCTTTAAGCGTGTATACTAGATTAGTGATTATATTAGTCATTAACTACTGATGAACAGTAATGAAGAGCTAAATATATTTGTACACTGTAATAGATGAGGGCGTAACCGCTGAGTCAACAACTGCCGCCTCTGTTACCTGGGTAGCAAATGACGGTGAGGATTGTGCGGTACAGTATAATGTAATATTGGCAGTACTGTACAGGAAGTCTTGCCTCCTCCTAGAGTTACGCCTTGTTTGTAAACTGTATTATTGTCCTTTTAATTAACCAGTTCACTACATATCTTACTAGCTGTTCAGTCGGTTGGTCTGTTATTTGGTGGTCTGTAATAACTTTATTATCCAGTGTTAGAACGGGAGGAAACCTGAGAACCTGAACAAAACCCTTTTGTAGTGTCACACTGGTCACATCTGACTTAGGGGTTTGAACCAGTGACCGCAGTGATGAGAGAGGCAAGGGCGCCACTGCTGTGCCACCAATAGATAGACCTATCAAACCTTAATTAACAACCCTGGCAGGTGAAACGTCTATATAAAGTTGATTCACACAAACAGTAGTAACGATTTATCATTACAGTACAGGTGAGACTAAAATGTTTATGATTGTCTGGTGTAAACACTTTCCTCCCCCTCACCTCACCGTCCCTGTTCAGTCGACTGTCACGAAATCTACTACACTTTACTTGCTAATTTACCAAATGTCCTGTCAGAGTCGCTGCCACCCGCAAAGAAAATGTTAAAATTTTGTTCTTTTATATACTACTGGCGTGCACAGGGCGGCAACAACCAGGGAATTTACTGTTAGTCGTAATATTTGTTGGTCAGTTGCCATCATACTCATTGTTAATAGTGACCTGCGTAGGACGGTTACTACCACAACACTTACTATGTTTTCTGGTGCGTAAAACAACATTTGCATAGATATTTCAGCGGCTGATTCATAAGAGAGAGAAATTTACTACGGATTAGACCCATTCAAGGCCGGCCACCTACATATTGACAAGTGAGGAATCACAAACCCACGAAATCGTGTTGGTGAGCGTCCAGCCCCACCGCGCCAATTACCATACAAATATAATATAGTGTAAAAAGTCCTCCCGCCCCCCGACACCAATTCTAGCCACCCTCCAGACCCTATTCCCGTCAGCGTGGTGTCGGGGAGGGGACTGGCCGAGCTGGTTTAACCCAGGTGGAGGGGCCGGAGTATTATAATTTGTGCCGCATAATTCCGTAATCAAATCTACATGAATCTTGTTCCTGCGGTAGTGTTGCCGGCTGGAGTTCCTCTCATTATTCTTCCGACCTGGGCCCAAATTCTCTCCTCTTTGGACTATTTATTATATCCATTTCGATCTGTGCATTCTGTGTATGGATCTGCGAAGAGTTTTATTTATTCTACAAACACTCGGTGATTGATTGGAGGTAGACAAAGAGAAGTATATCCTAAGTCAACACACAGTGAACGCTTATCAAAGTCGTCAAACAGAACGTGACACAACAGCCCATTCATAAAACAGCAAAACAATTCCGTGCCCGCACTATGTCAACACCGGTATTCCCATTGAGATCGCAATATGTGAAACAAATGAAATTATTGTACGGCGACAGATTGCCTTTGTCAGTAGGTAGACTTAGAAAATTACTTTGCTCAGCGTCGGAATCGTGGGTAGCAGAGCAGAGATTTCTCCCCTTTCATATCGGAGGGTTTAGACATGAGTCGCTTATTACTCTTCCAGATTAAAATGTTGGAGACGGAGGTTCTTTGTTTCGTTATGTATTTATCCTGAGAAAGTTGGGGGAGGTTAACGTCTTGTGCCTCTTGTTATTTACGGTTTTTAGTACAGAGTTTCTTGTTAATTACGATTTATGATGAAAAGAAATTAGGCTAAATAATATATTTCACATATTTATTAAAAGTGATTAGATTAAATAATATATTTTGCTCATTCATTAGGGGATATTACACTAAATAATGTATTCCCCCATCACTTAAAAGAAATTAGGCTAAATAATATATTTCGCTTACTTATTAAAAGCAACAAGACTACATAATAAGTTTTGCCATATTATTAAGGGATAATTAAATTAAACAAATACATTTCGTTTAATTACTAAAGAAGATCAATCGATTTATCTTATAAAACGTAGAAATAAATTATATCAATCCATATAAACAATTAAATGATAAGTAAAGGGAAACATTAAAATGAAGTGTAATGGTAATAATGATAAAGATGTATAAAATAATGTTAACGATAATAATAATGAAGAAAACGACAATGATTATGGAAAAGAAAACTATAGTTACAATTATTATAGGGATAACTAAATAAAAAATAACAGCTAGGATGACCGATTCAGGAGACGTGACCAATTACTATTTAAATTAAGAAAACAAGAATTTTACTAAGATAACGAGCATAATTTTTTACTGTCACAATGAAAAAATTATGACGTGAATATTAACCACCCCAGTTTATGTCACCTGAGGATTAAACACCCTAACGTTACCTGGGGGTTAGGTTAGGTTAGGTTAGTGTGGTTAATCATTTGATGAAATTAGGTGGTGTGCTTAACGTGAGCCATAATAATAACAACATTAATAATAATAATAATAATAATAATAAAATAAATAAAGAGAGAGAGAGAGAGAGAGAGAGAGAGAGAGAGAGAGAGAGAGAGAGAGAGAGAGAGAGAGAGAGAGAGAGAGAGAGAAAATGTATGAAACAGCGATGCCGAGAATAAGAAAAGAGAAAGAGATAACAGAAAGTAAGAGAAACAAAACAAAAAATCAAGGCAGAAAGAGAGAGAGAGAGAGGACAAGATACAAATAGAGAGAGATAAAGAGACAGGAGACAGCTACAGGACAGTTAATGAGGGGAGGAAAGAGGAGGGGGGAGGGAGGGAGGGGGAAGCAACACTGGCATATGAATGTAAAAATCCGCATATTCTAATAAGTGTTGTGGCCTGGGGGTGGGAGGGGAGGGGGGGTAAGGAGGGAGGAGAGACAGGGGGTTAGGTGTGGGAGGGGGAAGGTGGAGGGAAGAGGGGTGAAGGAAGGGAGAGAGTTGGGGAAGGAGAATGAGAAAGGAGTAGAGATGAGGTACGAAGAAGGAGTAGGGGTGAGGGAAGGGAGGAGGAAGTGGAAGAGGGGGGGAATAGGGGAGGAGGTAGTTAAGGAAGGAAGAGGTAATGGAATGGGGATAGAAAAGGGGAGGAAAGTGTGGGGAATACAGAGAAAATGGGGAGGAGGAGAGGGGGAAGAAGAGAGAACGAGGAAGGAAAGGAAGGAGAGAGGGGAGGGAGGAGAGAGAGAGAGATGAGGAGAAGGGGAAAGGAAAAGAAAGAAGGAGGAGAAGAGCAATAGGCGGAAGAATTAAAATAGGAGGAAGTGAGAGGAGATGAGGTTGAGAATAGAGGAGGAGGTGACGGAGAGAGGAGGAGGAGGTGAGAAGAGAGGAGGAGGGGAAGGTGAGGGAAGAGAAAGAGAAGGTGAGGGGAGAGGAGGAGGATATGGTGGATAGAGGAAGAGGTTAGGGGGAGAGGGAGGTTAAAGAAGGAGGGTGCAGGGTGTGGCTAGCAAACGGGAAGAGAGAAGAGGAGGGAGGGGAGTATACGAAGGAGGAGGAAGAGGCGAGGGTAAGAGGTGGATGGGAGGAAACGAAGGGAGAGAGGGCAAGATGTCGCAGAATGAGTAGAGAGAGAGAGAGAGAGAGAGAGAGAGAGAGAGAGAGAGAGAGAGAGAGAGAGAGAGAGAGAGGTTGATGACAGTTTAATGGACGTATCGCGTGTTAGAAGTCTGGTGATCCAGTGTACTGAGTCTGTAGTCTGTGCAGCTACTGGATGGCAGACGGATAGATGGATATATAGATAGATATATAGATAGACAGACAAACAGATAGATAGATGTATAAAGAATAGGTAGATTGACAGACAGAGGTACAGATAGAAAGATAGATAGCAGCTGCCTCCCGAATACTGTACAGATGCCGTAGCTATACTGGATATACTTCACTCCTGAGCAGTTGCTTCAAGTATAGTATAAGGGATTCATTCGTCCTAACTTGGAGTACTGCTCTCATATCTGGGGTGGCTCTTCTCTTTCCACCTGTTAGAGAGGGTGGAATCAAAGGCATTAGTTGATAATCTTCCCTCCCTTTCTCATCGCCGCAATGTTGCTTCACTCTCTCTCTCTTTTACAGGTACTTTAACGGGCAATGTTCGGTGGATTTGGCCTCCTGTGTACAGCCGGCAAGGCCATGGGCTCGTAACACACGTCTTGCCCGCGGTGCCCACAGTTTCTCTGTGGATGTCGGCACTAGAATAACCCGTTATAGTACATCCTTCATTCCTCACACAGCCAAACTGTGGAATGCTCTGCCTTCTGTTTCCATACTTATACAATCTGTCTCACTTCAAAAAGTTGGTTTTCAGGCATCTTCGTGGTGTAGATTAATATAATTTTTTCTTTTCTATATTTAATTTCTTTTTACTCTTATGTTTTCGCCCCCCAGGCCCCGTTGTGGGTCGATGACCTGTGGCCGCGTGGGCTAATACCCGTAAAAAAAAAAAAGTTATATATGATAGATTGACAACAGGCAAATATATAGATAGACTTTCTCTATTAATGTAGAGAAGGTATAATATTTTGTGAATGATAGAGAGAGAGAGAGAACACAGACTAGATGTAAAGTTTTTTGTCGCTGTTGGCAGAAGACTGGCGAACGTTCGTCTGCCCTAACTTTCCTCTCATCACTTGTGCAGTCGGTGAGGATTATTGTTACTGTATATTGTTTGTACGTACTGTATTTATGTCTTCAAGCGTGTAAAATATTTAAACAACTAAAGTACTTAAAAAATATTATGATTAATTCTTATAGTCAATGAACAACAGCTAATGAGGCGGTTGGCGTTGTTATACTTCCTCCTGTGGCTAATTTATTTAGGCGCGCAGTGTATGTATAGGTTATATAAACTAAATAAATTTTAATAAAGGCAATTTATTCCTCACAGCTTAGTGTCAATATGACCATTTAGTCGCTAGTTATTAATTTTAGGTAATAATAATACTAATAAATTATTATTCACTCACAAAGCTAATATGATTATTGTTGCCATTTTAACCATTTAACTCAATGTGTTTTTAGTGGGTTTGAGCGGCAGGCGTCCAACTAATCCGGACAGACTATTGGTGACGCTGACGCAATCGAACGTTTTATCAGTGATATTTATAGACTGTGACCATAATGGATGTTCTTAGTTAATCTACGGGATTGTATTTCTTAATTAACAATAGTGATAATGAGGATAATGACCAAATGAAGCCGATGTTTGTGGATAAAAATGACTTGTCACTAGTTGGTGAATTTCGGCCGTTAAACACTTGAAGGATTGTGTACTTATTTCAATACCTTAAATACGTAAGTACAACAATGAAAGTACAATTCATTAGCTTATTATTGTTATGCTGTAGCTTTCAGTAATGACTACCTATTATTCATGTTCGATAAAAGGTCAATATATATTCTTTGAACATATGTGTGAGGTATTATTACTCTCAGGTTTGGTAATCTTATTTTCTTTAATTAATAACTATTACTTCCATGGTTTGATAATATTACCTGATTTAATATTAATTTTTTCTGGTTTGATAATATATTACTTTAAATTGTTTAATAATATTATTTTCTCTGATAGAATATTATTACTTTTCATTATTTAATTACTTTCCCAAGTTTAATAATATTACTTTGTATAGATTAGTAATATTTTATCTGGTTTGATATTATTACATACTTTGGTAGAGGAGTTATACTGTATTAAGATAAGCTCGGTTATAAACTAAACAAATACAGTATTGTAAATTGTATATTTAAGGTCTAGTCTGTCTTTAATGAGAGCAATACTGTTTTGTTTTATTTTTTTTTATTTTTTATTGGGCAATATGGTTGTCTTTATTTATATCCAGTATTAAGAAAATTTCGGTAAGTTTCCTGTATTTAATAAATGTTATATTAAAATGGATCACCTGAATAATCTCCGCATCAGCTTATTTCACTTCAAGATTAACCACCCTAATCAAACCTAACCTAACCTAACTTAACCTATCCTAACCTAACCTCTCCTCCCCAAATAGTGTTAAGGTTGTTAATCTAGAGGTGAAGTAAGCTGAGGTAGAGATTCTTAAGGTGATCCATTTTAATATATCAATTTATTAAACACAGGAAACTTATCGATTTTTTATATATAAATAAAGAAAACAATATGAAATTTTAAGGAAAATAGATGGACGAAGAAATATGAGAAAACAAAGTGAGGCTTACATAAAGATTTACAAGAAAGTCAAAGGGAATGCTGACAGGCCAAGAAAGATGATCTAGAAAGGAAATGCAAAGATATTGAGTGAAAGGGCTTTAGAGGTCCGAAGAAATTTGAATACGGTGTATCTGCTTTGTTGATTTTGGAAAAAAGCTTTTGATTAGGTAAAGCATAATAAACTTATAGAAATCTTGGAAAGAATAGGCGTTAATGAAGGAGATATTAGAATTTTAAAGAATTCTTACTTGCAATAGGAGGCTGCAGTGTTAGTAAATAATGAACTTATTAATTGGTTCACAGACTGGGAGTAAGATGGCTGTGTTCTATCTCCAAATTTGTATTATATATGTACAGTACTGTATTCAAAATTCTTAATGAGGGAATTTATACGTGATAATAAAGGAATAAAAATATAATGGTAAAGTAATATATATATGTTATGCAGATGATACTGCCCTTATCGTTAAGAGATTAGAAGAAAAGGGTGAAAAGTATGGTTTGAGAGTTAATGTTGTACAGACTAAAGTACCGTAATGTTTGTTTCCAATTTGTAAATAAATCCTACAGGAAAAATAATAGTGGGTAACAGGGAACTTAAACAAGTGGAAATTTTTGTGTATTTGGGTTAATAGTGACGGAGGTGTATAGAATGAAAGTTACTCAGAATGATGAGATATATCTATATTAAAAATTCCGGCTTCCATGGTTGTACGAAACAAATAATACCAGGGAATGTGGTGGTTGGGGAGCTTCCTTTACAGGTTTGGTTAAGCCAGTGATCCATGAACCTACTGTAAAAGTAAATAATGTTGTAAAATATTCTTGCTCTTTGTATGTTGACATATCTTACTGAGCTGCTGTTGACTTCTAGGAGGTCCATTGCCAGCTGAGTTAAAGACCTCCGTCGCCTTCCTAAACTTGTTCTTCTTGGATATCAACCAAAAGTCACGGCTTTTATCAAACAGGACGTCCTTTCGCTCTTCTAGTAACTCATCTAAGAAGGAACGCTCCTTCTGTGTAACATAGCTTGATCTGTCTTCTATATTATCTGCTCTGCCATTGCTCTCAGGCGCTTCTGTTGTGATGAAATGGCATACCAACTGTTCTTCGAGCAGTGAGGATTAAGGGTAAAGCAGGGCTACCAACCACACCCTACTCCTGATGTACTTTAAGACGATTAAATTTTGGGTTAGGTTAGATTAATTGTGCTTGTTTGTTGTGCTAGTGAGGTAGCCGGTGCATGAGGGAGGTCGATTACATCTTTAATTGTTGCCTCATAATCTGCCTAATAAATACAGTAGTTTCTGGAGAGACATGTTATTGGTGTACAATTACAGTAGTGGTGGAGACGAAAATAAAACATAAAATAGTTTTGATACAAAAGAAAATTTTGAAATATTGTCGCCTTATAGTTTTTGTGTATTTACGATATTTTTATTGAATATGAATTTAAATATCCATGTTATTAGGTATAGATTTGTATTCTTTCGTTGATATTTATTGATATATATTGTTCTTTTTTATAGTCATTTATTTTTTTATATAAATTTTGAAGATAAATAACATGTTTTACTGAGAGTTTTACAAGCAAACTTATTGTTTTTTACAGAGCAAATATTTCACTTAATTTTTCCCTTAAAAAACATTGGCTATAACGTATATTTTGAATAATGACAATTAAGAGAACAAAGTGGCGGATACTTCAAACGAAAACACTTTCACTTTATAACAGAACTGGCAGCTCATAGTTAACACTTCCACGCCCTGTATGTTAGTGTCCACGCCCCGTATGTTAGTGTCCACGCCCGTATGTTAGTGTCCCGCCCGTATGTTACAGTGTCCACGCCCTGTATGTTAGTGTCCACCCCGTATGTTAGTGTCCACCCCGTATGTTAGTGTCCACGCCCTGTATGTTGAGTGTCCACCCTGTCCCCGTGTTTTCCACCGTTCCACGCCCGTATGTTAGTGTCCACACTTGTATGTTATGTCCACGCCCCGTATGTTAGTGTCCACGCCCCGTATGTTGATGTCCACACGTGTGTTAGTGTCCACGCCCCGTATGTTAGTGTCCACACCCGTATGTTAGTGTCCACGCCCCGTATGTTAGTGTCCACGCCCCGTATGTTAGTGTCCACGCCCGTATGTTAGTGTCACCCTGTATGTTAGTGTCACGCCCTGTATGTTAGTGTCCACGCCCGTATGTTAGTGTCACGCCCCGTATGTTAGTGTCCACGCCCCGTATGTTAGTGTCCACCCGTATGTCCCCCCGTATGTTAGTGTCCCGCCCTGTATGTTAGTGTCCACGCCCCGTATGTTAGTGTCCACGTATGTTAGTGTCCACGCCCCGTATGTTAGTGTCCACGCCTGTATGTTAGTGTCCACCCCGTATGTGTGTCCCCCCCGTATGTTGGGTGCCCCTGTATGTTAGTGTCCACGCCCCGTATGTTAGTGTCCGACGGGTCCCCCTATGTTGTCCCCCCTTGTTAGTGTCACGCCCCGTATGTTAGTGTCCACGCCCCGTATGTTAGTGTCCACCCCGTATGTTAGTGTCCGCCCGTATGTTAGTGTCCACGCCCCGTATGTTAGTGTCCACGCCCCCGTATGTTAGTGTCCACGCCCCGTATGTTAGTGTCCACGTCCGTATGTTGTGTCCACGCCCCGTATGTTAGTGTCCGCCCGTATGTTAGTGTCGCCCCGTATGTTAGTGTCCACGCCCCGTATGTTGGTGTCCACGCCCCGTATGTTAGTGTCCACGCCCCGTATGTTAGTGTCACGCCCCGTATGTTAGTGTCACGCCCTGTATGTTAGTGTCCACCCGTATGTTAGTGTCCACGCCCCGTATGTTAGTGTCACGCCCTGTATGTTAGTCCACCCGTATGTTAGTGTCACGCCCCGTATGTTAGTGTCCACGCCCCCTGTATTGTGTCCACGCCCCGTATGTTAGTTCCACGCCCATGTTAGTGTCACCCCATGTTGTGTCCGCCCCGTATGTTAGTGTCCACGCCCCGTATGTTAGTGTCCACCCCGTATGTTAGTGTCCACGCCCCGTATGTTAGTGTCCACGCCCGTGTTAGTGTCCACGCCCCGTATGTTAGTGTCCACGCCCCGTATGTTAGTGTCCGCCCCGTATGTTAGTGTCCACGCCCGTATGTTTGTGTCCACGCCCCGTATGTTAGTGTCCACCCCTATGTTAGTGTCCACCCCCGTATGTTAGTGTCCACGCCCCCTTTAGTGTCACACCCGTATGTTAGTGTCCACGCCCCATGTATTAGTGTCCACCCCCGTATGTTAGTGTCCACCCCTGTATGTTAGTGTCCACGCCCGTATGTTAGTGTCCACGCCCTCCACCCCTTGTTAGTGTCCACTGTATGTTAGTGTCCACCCCGTATGTTAGTGTCCACACCTGTATGTGTGTCCACCCCCGTGTGTTGTGTCCGCCCCCGCCCGTATGTTAGTGTCCACGCCCGTATGTTAGTGTCCGCCCCATGTTAGTGTCCACGCCGTATGTTAGTGTCCACGCCCGTATGTTAGTGTCCACCCCCGTATGTTAGTGTCCACGCCCCGTATGTTAGTGTCACGCCCCGTATGTTAGTGTCCACGCCCCGTATGTTAGTGTCCACGCCCCGTATGTTAGTGTCCACGCCCTGTATGTTAGTGTCCCGCCCTGTATGTTAGTGTCCACCCCCGTATGTTAGTGTCCACGCCCTGTTCACGCCCCGTATGTTAGTGTCCACACCCCGTATGTTAGTGTCACGCCTTGTGTCCCTGTTGTGTCACCCGTTTAGTGTCCGCCCTGTATGTTAGTGTCCACGCCCGTATGTTATGTCACACCCGTATGTTAGTGTCCACGCCCCGTATGTTAGTTTCACGCCCTGTATGTTAGTGTCACGCCCTGTATGTTAGTGTCCACACCCCGTATGTTAGTGTCCGCCCCGTATGTTTGTGTCCACGCCCTGTATGTTAGTGTCCACCTGTATGTAGTGTCCACGCCCCGTATGTTAGTGTCCACGCCCCGTATGTTAGTGTCCACCCGTATTGTTAGTGTCCACGCCCTGTATGTTAGTGTCCACGCCTCTATGTTAGTGTCCACCCGTATGTTGTGTCCACGCCCCGTATGTTAGTGTCCACGCCCTGTATGTTAGTGTCCACGCCCTGTTCCCCGTATGTTAGTGTCCACCCCCGTATGTTAGTGTCCACGCCCGTATGTTAGTGTCCACGCCCTGTATGTTAGTTCCACACCTGTATGTTAGTGTCCACGCCCGTATGTTAGTGTCGCCCGTATGTTAGTGTCCACGCCCTGTATGTTAGTGTCCACCCTGTATGTTAGTGTCCACCCTTATGTTAGTGTCCACACCCCGTATGTTAGTGTCCACCCCCGTATGTTAGTGTCCACGCCCGTATGTTAGTGTCCACGCCCTGTATGTTAGTGTCACGCCCTGTGTTGTGTCCCTAGCCCCGTATGTTAGTCCACCCCGTATGTTAGTGTCCACGCCGTATGTTAGTTCCGCCCTGTATGTTAGTGTCCACGCCTGTCCCCCCCCCCAAGTGTCCACGCCCTGTATGTGTGTCACGCCCTGTATGTTAGTGTCCACGCCCTGTATGTTAGTGTCCACGCCCGTATGTTAGTGTCCACGCCCCCATGTTAGTGTCCCTGTATGTTAGTGTCACGCCCTGTATGTTAGTGTCCACGCCTTGTTGTTTAGTGTCCACACCTGTATTAGTGTCCACGCCCTGTATGTTAGTGTCACACCCAGTATGTTGTGTCCACGCCCCGTATGTTAGTCCGCATGTCCACGCCCTGTATGTTAGTGTCCACGCCCTGTATGTTAGTGTCCACACGTGGTTAGTGTCCACCCCATGTTAGTGTCACGCCCCTATGTTAGTGTCCACGCCCTGTTGTTAGTGTCCCCACTGTTGGTGTCCACCCCGTATGTTAGTGTCCACGCCCGTATGTTGTGTCCACGTCCTGTATGTTAGTGTCCACGCCCCGTATGTTGGTCCACGCCGTATGTTAGTGTCACGCCCGTATGTTAGTGTCCACGCCCTGATTGTCCCCCTTCACATGTTAGTGTCCACCGTATGTTAGTGTCCGCCCGTATGTTAGTGTCCACGCCCCGTATGTTAGTGTCCACCCCTGTATGTTAGTGTCCACGCCCCGTATGTTAGTGTCCACGCCCCGTATGTTAGTGTCCACGCCGTGTGTTAGTGTCCACGCCCCGTATGTTAGTGTCCACGCCCCGTATGTTAGTGTCCACGCCCCGTATGTTAGTGTCGCCGTATGTTAGTGTCCACGCCCCATGTTAATGTCCCGCCCCGTATGTTAGTGTCCACGCCCGTGTGTTAGTGTCCCGCCCGTATGTTAGTGTCACGCCAAGCCCCCGTTGTTGTCCTTCGCCCCGTATGTTAGTGTCACGCCCCGTATGTTAGTGTCCACGCCCTGTATGTTAGTGTCCACGCCCGTATGTTAGTGTCCACGCCCCGTATGTTAGTGTCCACGCCCGATGTTAGTGTCCACGCCCTGTATTAGTGTTCCGCCCTGTATGTTAGTGTCCACGCCCTGTATGTTAGTTACGCCCTGTATGTTGTGTCACGCGTATGTTAGTGTCCACCCCGTATGTTAGTGTCCACGCCCGTATGTTAGTGTCCACGCCCCGTATGTTAGTGTCGCCCGTATGTTAGTGTCCCGTATGTTAGTGTCCGCCCCGTATGTTAATGTCCACGCCCTGTATGTTAGTGTCCACGCCCCGTATGTTAGTGTCACCCCCGTATGTTAGTGTCCCCGTATGTTGTGTCCACGCCCCGTATGTTAGTGTCCACCCCCGTATGTTAGTGTCCACGCCCCGTATGTAGTGTCCGCCCCGTATGTTGTTTACGCCCGTATGAGTGTCCACGCCCTGTGTTAGTGTCCACGCCCCGTATGTTAGTGTCACCCCGTATGTTAGTGTCCACGCCCCGTATGTTAGTGTCCGCCCTGTATGTTAGTGTCCACGCCCTGCTATGTTGTTATCCACGCCCCGTATGTTAGTGTCCACGCCCTGTATGTTAGTGTCCACGCCGTATGTTAGTGTCCACGCCCCCGGTATGTTAGTGTCCACGCCCCGTATGTTAGTGTCCACGCCCGTATGTTAGTGTCACGCCCGTATGTTAGTGTCCACGCCCTGTATGTTAGTGTCCACGCCCTGTATGTTAGTGTCCACGCCCTGTATGTTAGTGTTCACGCCCTGTATGTTAGTGTCCACGCCCCGTATGTTAGTGTCCACGCCCCTATGTTAGTGTCCACGCCCGTATGTTAGTGTCCGCCCGTATTTAGTGTCCGCATGTTGTGTCCACGCCCCGTATGTTAGTGTCCACGCCCTGTATGTTAGTGTCCACGCCCCGTATGTTAGTGTCCACGCCCGTATGTTAGTGTCCCCATGTTAGTGTCCACGCCCCGTATGTTAGTGTCCGCCCCGTGTTAGTGTCACGCCCTGTATGTTAGTGTCACGCCCTGTATGTTAGTGTCCACGCCCCGCTATGTTAGTGTCCACGCCCGTATGTTAGTGTCCACGCCCCGTATGTAGTGTCCACGCCCGTATGTTAGTGTCCACGCCCGTATGTTAGTGTCCACGCCCCTGTATGTTAGTGTCCACGCCCCGTATGTTAGTGTCCGCCCCGTATGTTGGTGTCCACGCCTGTATGTTAGTGTCACGCCCCGTATGTTAGTGTCACGCCCGTATGTTAGTGTCCACGCCCTGTATGTTATGTCCACGCCGTTCCACCCCGTATGTTAGTGTCCACGCCCCGTATGTTAGTGTCCACGCCCCGTATGTTAGTGTCCACGCCCTGTATGTTAGCGTATATTTGTCCACGCCCTGTATGTTAGTGTCCACGCCCCGTATGTTAGTGTCCACCCGTATGTTAGTGTCCACGCCCTGTATGTTAGTGTCCACGCCCTGTATTTAGTGTCCACGCCCGTATGTTAGTGTCCGCCCCAGTGTCCACGCCCCGTATGTTATCCACGCCCTTATGTTAGTGTCCACGCCCTGTATGTTAGTGTCCACGCCCCGTATGTTAGTGTCCACGCCCCTATGTTGCGCCTGTATTTAGTGTCCACGCCTGTATGTTAGTGTCCACGCCCCGTATGTTAGTGTCCACGCGTATGTTAGTGTCCACCCAGGTCCGCCTGTGTCCACCCGTATGTTAGTGTCCACGCCTGTATGTTAGTGTCCACGCCCCGTATGTTAGTGTCCACGCCCTGTATGTGTGTCACGCCCTGTATGTTAGTGTCCACGCCCTGTATGTTAGTGTCACGCCCTGTATGTTAGTGTCCACGCCCTGTATGTTAGTGTCCAGTGTCCACGCCGTATGTTGTGTCACCCCGTATTAGTGTCCACGCCCATGTTAGTGTCCACGCCCGCGTATGTTAGTGTCCCGCCCTGTATTTAGTGTCCACCCCGTATGTTAGTGTCCG
>NW_024720711.1:2626472-2720670 GCF_018991925.1 Homarus americanus
CTGTATGTTAGTGTCCGCCCTGTATGTTAGTGTCCACGCCCGTATGTTAGTGTCCACGCCCCTGTATGTTAGTGTCCACGCCCTGTATGTTAGTGTCCACGCCCTGTATGTTAGTGTCCACGCCCTGTATGTTAGTGTCCACGCCCCGTATGTTAGTGTCCACGCCCTGTATTTAGTGTCCCGCCCGTATGTTACCTTGTCCACGCCCCGTATGTTAGTGTCCACGCCCGTATGTTAGTGTCCACGCCCCGTATGTTAGTGTCCACGCCCGTATGTTAGTGTCACGCCCTGTTTAGTGTCCTATGTTAGTGTCCACGCCCCGTATGTTAGTGTCCACGCCCTGTATGTTAGTGTCGCCGTATGTTAGTGTCACGCCCCGTATGTTAGTGTCCACGCCCCAGTATGTTAGTGTCCACGCCCCGCATGTTAGTGTCCCTGTATGTTAGTGTCCACGCCCCGTATGTTAGTCACGCCCCGTATGTTAGTGTCCACGCCCTGTATGTTAGTGTCCACGCCCTGTATGTTAGTGTCCACGCCCCGTGTTAGTGTCCACGCCCTGTATGTTAGTGTCCACGCCTGTATGTTAGTGTCCACGCCCCGTATGTTAGTGTCCACGCCCCGTATTTAGTGTCCGCCCTGTATATTAGTGTCCACGCCCTGTATGTTAGTGTCCACGCCCCGTATGTTGTCCACGCCCTGTATGTTAGTGTCCACGCCGTATGTTAGTGTCCACGCCCTGTATGTTAGTGTCCACGCCCCGTATGTTAGTGTCCACGCCTGTATGTTAGTGTCACGCCCTGTATGTTAGTGTCCACGCCCGTATGTTAGTGTCCACGCCCTGTATGTTAGTGTCCACGCCCGTATGTTAGTGTCACGCCCTGTATGTTAGTGTCCACGCCCGCATGTTGGTGTCCACGCCCTGTATGTTAGTGTCCGCCCGTATGTTAGTGTCACGCCCTGTATGTTAGTGTCCACGCCCTGTATGTTAGTGTCCACGCCCCGTATGTTAGTGTCCACGCCCTGTATGTTAGTGTCCACCCTGTATGTTAGTGTCCACGCCCTGTATGTTAGTGTCCACGCCCTGTATGTTAGTGTCCACGCCCCATATGTTAGTGTCCACGCCCTGTATGTTAGTGTCCACGCCCTGTATGTTAGTGTCCACGCCCCGTATGTTAGTGTCCACGCCCGTATGTTAGTGTCCACGCCCCGTATGTTAGTGTCCACGCCCGTATGTTAGTGTCCACGCCCGTGTTAGTGTCCACGCCTGTATGTTAGTGTCCACGCCCTGTATGTTAGTGTCACGCCCTGTATGTTAGTGTCGCCCGTATGTTAGTGTCCACCCCGTATGTTAGTGTCACGCCTGTGTTAGTGTCCACGCCTCGTATGTTAGTGTCCACGCCCCGTATGTTAGTGTCCACGCCCTGTATGTTAATGTCACGCCCGTGTGTTAGTGTCCACGCCCCGTATGTTAGTGTCCACGCCCCGTATGTTAGTGTCCACGCCCTGTATGTTAGTGTCCCGTCGTATGTTAGTGTCCACCCCCGTATGTTAGTGTCCGCCCGTATGTTAGTGTCCGCCCCCGTTTAGTGTCCACCCGTATGTTAGTGTCCGCCCTGTATGTTAGTGTCCACGCCCTGTATGTTAGTGTCCACGCCCTGTATGTTAGTGTCCACGCCCTGTATGTTAGTGTCCACCCCCGTATCTCCTTGTCTTAACACGTCCCGACTCATACCTCGTCACAACGCGTCTCACTATGTCTAGAACTCGCCCCCCGTCACTACACATGTCTAACCCTCGTCCCAGCACGCCCCCGCCCCGCCCGCCCCGACCCGTCTCAGGTAGTGGCCCCTCACGTATCATTTTCCAGATGAAACTTTGCCCCAAGGTCGCGATAAGAGTAACAGCGTCAGATAGAACCCACCGGGGACCATCATGATAACACGTGGTTTAAACATAGCGAGATACAAGGCTTGTTTCTCAACCCCCCTCCCCCCTTCTTTGCTCCCCCCATCATCTCCCTGACACTGCTTGAGGCATACTTTGTGGCCAGGGGTTGAGAGGAGGGAAGGGAAAAGGGTGTGGAGGGTGCTTGGGGGTAGTTTTTAAATTGGGGTTGAGGACGATTTTAAGGGCGTCTCTCTCTCTCTCTCTCTCTCTCTCTCTCTCTCTCTCTCTCTCATCGTTCAATGGTTAGCTCGGGTGGGGGGTAGTTTGGGAGATTGGCTTGAGAGAGACAGTTTAGATATTAGTTTTGGTGAAGATTTTTGGGGATATAGCGTTTGAGGGGCAGTTTAAGAGTTAGTCTGAGGGTCAGTTTAAGGATTTGTTTGAGGTGCAGTTTGTAAGTTAGTGTGAGTGGCAATTTGAGAGAGCTTAAGGGTTAGTTTGAGGGGCAGTTTGAGAGTTAGTCTGAGGGTCAGTTTAAGGATTTGTTTGAGGTGCAGTTTGTAAGTTAGTGTGAGTGGCAATTTGAGAGAGCTTAAGGGTTAGTTTGAGGGGCAGTTTGAGACAGTTTAAGGGTTAGTGTGAAGGAATTACTGAACTCTGATTTAGTGTGGTTGAAAAAATAACGAAGACAATGTTCACTTTTTAAATCAAGAAAATATTTTAATTTATTTACCTAATGGCCACCCATAGAGGCGGCCATGGTGAGGGAAGGATGCCAGTGGCCGTGTAGGATCAACCTCCCCCCCATGTGCTTGATAATTTTGACACCTGAAGATTAATCACACTAACGCTACCTGGGAGGGTGTACAGTAGGTTAAGTGAAGTCAATCAAATCGGGTAGCTAGGTCAAATTAAGTAAGGTTAGGTTAAGTAAGTTAAGTAGTTAAGTTAGGTTAAGGTATGTTAAGATAGGTTTATATGAGTTAGGTTACTTCAGTTTAGCGTTAGTATATTTAATCTTGTTCTGAAATAAGCTGGGGGGGGGGGGTTAATATTCAGATGATTAACAAGACCAGCGTTCAGTATACGTATATACCTGTACCCACAGACTGACAACCCTTCAACACAGCCAACTATCCAAACTAGAAAATCATAGTCTCATAAAAATCACCTCCGCTGGAAAAGTATTGGAACCTCCGGAGGTTTGTACCAGACCGTAGGTAAAAACAAGGCGCGACAGTTTTCACCGACTTTTTGGCAGGACTTCGGCCGTAGGGAAGCTGTATTATGCAGGGGTTAATAATTTGGCGACGGTTCCTCTCTAGCGGCTAGGACTTTTGCTGGCGTGTAGTGCTTCTGTAAGTGCTGTTGTATGACGTTTCTGATGCTGCGGTTACTGTTGCTGCTGCTGTTGTTATATTGCGCTTCTGATGCTGTTGTTGTATGACGCTTGTGATGCTGCTGTTACTGCTGTTGCTGTTGTTGTATGACGCTTCTAATGCTACTATTGCTGTTGTTGCTGTTGTTGTATGACGCTTCTAATGCTACTGTTACTGCTGTTGCTGTTGTTGTATGACGCTTCTAATGCTACTGTTGCTGTTGTTGCTGTTGTTGTATGACGCTTCTAATGCTACTGTTACTGCTGTTGCTGCTGTTGTATGACGCTTCTAATGCTACTGTTGCTGTTGTTGCTGTTGTTGTATGACGCTTCTAATGCTACTGTTACTGCTGTTGCTGCTGTTGTATGACGCTTCTGTTAATGCTACTGTATGCTGCTGTTACTGCTGTTGCTGTTGTTGTATGACGCTTCTAATGCTACTATTGCTGTTGTTGCTGTTGTTGTATGACGCTTCTAATGCTACTGTTACTGCTGTTGCTGTTGTTGTATGACGCTTCTAATGCTACTGTTGCTGTTGTTGCTGTTGTTGTATGACGCTTCTAATGCTACTGTTACTGCTGTTGCTGCTGTTGTATGACGCTTCTAATGCTACTGTTACTGCTGTTGCTGCTGTTGTATGACGCTTCTGATGCTACTGTTACTGTTGTTGCTGCTGTTGTATGACGCTTCTAATGCTACTGTTGCTGCTGTTGCTGTTGTATGACGCTTCTGATGCTACTGTTGCTGTTGTTGCTGCTGTTGTATGACGCTTCTGATGCTACTGTTGCTGCTGTTGCTGCTGCCAGCGACGCTTCTTAATGCTACTGTTAATGCTGTTGCTAAGTAGTTGTTATGACGCTTTGAAGCGTTACTGTTGGGCGTTGTTAAGGTTGTTGTGGCGATCGCCAGATGCTGCTGTTACTGTTGTTGTTGCTGTGCGATGACGCTTCTGATGCTGCTGTTACTGTTGTTGCTGCTGTTGTATGATCGCCGCACGCAACTGTTGCTGCTGTTGCTGCTGTTGTGACGTTTAATGCTACTGTTGCTGCTGTTGCTGTTGTTGTATGATCGCCTAATGTTACTGTTGCTGCTGCTGCTGTTGCATGACGCTTCGATGCTACTGTTACTGTTGTTGCTGCTGTTGTAGCGACGCTTCTAATGCTACTGTTACTGCTGTTGTTACAGTATGGACGCTTCTGATGCTACTGTTACTGTTGTTGCTGGCGGTTAGCGACGGGTTAATGCAACTGTTGCTGCTGGGCGTTGCCGTTGTATGACGCCCAGATGCTGCTGTTACTGCTGTTGCTGTTGTATGACGCTTCTGGATGCTACCGTTACTGTTGTTGCTGCTGTTGTATGACGCTTCTAATGCAACTGTTGCTGCTGTTGCTGTTGCATGACGCTTCTGATGCTACTGTTGTTGTTGTTGCTGCTGTTGTATGACGCTTCTAATGCTACTGTTGCTGTTGTTGCTGCTGTTGTATGACGCTTCTGATGCTACTGTTGCTGTTGTTGCTGCTGTTGTATGACGCTCTAATGCTACTGTTGCTGCTGTTGCTGTTGGCGCATGACGCTTCTGATGCTTACTTTGCTGCTGTTGTTACGTTGCTGTATGACGCTTCTAATGCCACTGTTGCTGTTGTTGCTGCTGTTATGGCTGACGCTTCTGATGCTACTCGTTACTGTTGTTGCTGCTGCTGTTGCATGATCGCTTCTAATGCAACCGTTACTGTTGTTGCTGTTGTTGTATGATCGCTTCTAAATGCTACCGTTATCGTTGTTGCTGCTGTTGTATGATCGCTTCTGATGCCACTGTTACCGTTGCTGCTGTGGCTGACGCCTGATGCTACCGTTGTTGCTTAAGTTGTATGACGCTTCTGATGCCGCTGTTGCTCGTTGTTGCTGCTGTGTTGGTATGACGCTTCTAATGCAACTGTTGCTGCTGTTGCTGTTGTTGCATGACGCTTCTAATGCCACTGTTACTGTTGTTGCTGCCGTTGCATGAGACGTGCTCTAACGCAACTGTTGCTGCTGTTGCTGTTAAGCTGGTATGACGCTTCTAATGTTACCGTTACCGTTGTTGCTGCTGTTGTATGACGCTTCGATGCCACTGTTACCGTTGTTGCTGCTGTTGTATGATCGTTTCTAATGCAACTGTTGCTGCTGTTGCTGTTGCGGGCGACGCTTCTGATGCTACTGTTGCTGTTGTTGTTGCTGTTGTATGACGCCTAATGCTACTGTTACTGTTGTTGCTGCTGTTGTATGATCGCTTCTGGATGCCACTGTTACTGTTGTTGCTGCTGTTGTATGACGCTTCTAATGCAACTGTTGCTGTTGCTGTTGTATGACGCTTCTAACGCCGTTGCTGCTGCTGTTGCTGTTGTTGTATGACGCTTCTAATGCTACTGTTACTGTTGTTGCTGCTGTTGCATGACGTTTCTAATGCAACCGTTGCTGCTGTTGCTGCCGGCGATCGCTTCTGATGCTACTGTTGCTGTTGTTGCTGCTGCACCGTGCCGCGCGCGCTGCTGTTGTATGACGCTTGTGATGCTGCTGTTACTGCTGTTGCTGTATGACGCCTGATGCTACCGTTACTGTTGTTGCTGTTACATGACGCTTCTGGATGCTACTGTTACTGTTGTTGTTGTTGTTGTATGACGCTTCGATGCTACTGTTACTGTTGTTGCTTCGCTGTTATGACGCTTCTAATGCAACTGTTGCTGCTGTTGCTGTTGTATGACGCTTCGATGCTACTGTTGCTGTTGTTGCTGCTGTTGGTATGACGCTTTCTGGATGCTACTGTTACCGTTGTTGCTGCTGTAAGGTACGACGCTTCTAATGCCACTGTTGCTGTTGTATGACGCTTCTGATGCTACTGTTGCTGTTGTTGCTGCTGGTTGTATGACGCTTCTGATGCCACTGTTACTGTTGTTGCTGCTGGGTTGTATGACGCTTCTAATGCAACCGTTGCCTGCTGTTGCTGTTGTATGACGCTTCTGATGCTACTGTTGCTGTTGTTGCTGCTGTTGTATGACGCTTCTGATGCTACTGTTACTGTTGTTGCTGCTGTTGTATGACGCTTCTAATGCTACTGTTACTGCTGTTGCTGTTGTTGTATGTAGAACTGATTATGTTGTTTCGCCTCGACCACTAAAACGGCAGGAATGTGTGTGTATGTGGGGGAAGGGGTGTTTGTGTGTGTAGGGAGGGATGTGTGGGTGTGTGTGGGAGGATGGGTTTGTGTGTTGGAGGGGTGTGGGTGGGGAAGGGGTGTTGTGTGTGGGGGAGGGATGTGGGTATGTATAGGAGGATGGGTTTGTGTGTTGGGGGGTGTGTGGGTGGGGGAAGGGGTGTTTTGTGTGTGTAGGGAGGGATGTGTGGGTGTGTGTGGGAGGATGGGTTTGTGTGTGGGGGGGTTGTGTGTTTGAGGGAGGGTTGTTTATGTGTGGGTGAAGGGTGTTTGTGTATGGGGGAGGTGTGTTTGTGTGTGTGTGTGTGTGTGTGGTAGCTAGGTTCATCAAATAGTAGACAGATATATAGATGGATAGATAGATATTTACTCGGTGAAATCGTCATATATATTGACATGGATTCCTCCTGTGTAGCGACTCTGTAGGAGAGGCGGGCAATAATACGTATATTTGTGATAATGTTTAAACTCTATGACACCTTGATGACTGATCCATAAGGCCAGTGATCCATGGAACAGTGATCCAGATTGACTAAAACCCCGTAGTAGCAATATTAGTGATCCACGTAGAATAGTTTAATATTTTAGTGGTCCACAGAAACAGTGATCTACTTGCCATCCATCTCCCATGACAGTGAAGCACATGCAGAAGATCCACTTACTGTATAGATCACCACCACTTATCCTCCAATTATCCACACACACACACACACACACACACACACACACACACACACACACACACAGCCTCCCTCTCCTCTCAGGGCAAGTTTCAGTTTAATCTATCTGCCGGCCATTTTGAAGTGTATGACATTTATCCGTAATATTTATGTAGATTGAGCGAGTGGCGAGCGACTGACGCCTGGGATCACGCTAATTACAATTTATTGCCAATCAGATGGTTCATCAGGGCCCCACCGACCTAACCCACCGGGCCCTCTCCTGGAACATTATGGCCCTTGGTGCCCTCTGACGTAAGAGTGTATATCACGGGGCCATGGTCCACTATGGGATGATTCGCCTTTACAAGTGGCAGGGAAAATGGCTGTGCCGTTGGCCTCTTGGCTGTATTTACAGAACAATGCTTCATTCTGATTGGCTCATAAACTGGAAGGTCCCCGGGAGGATGGTGACCCCCACCCCAATTCTCACCTCCCCCACTACCCCCTCCTCCCCCCCTTAAACGTGAGTAGCATAGACTACCACTACCAGCTAGGGCTACCTAGTAGGAGCCTAATACTACTTCTACTACTAGTGCTGCTGCTACCACCGCCGCTACCATCGACACTACATTCAATTTTCGCCCCTCTGGTTGTTCATTGGTTACCAATTTGTTGGTGGAGGGGAGGAGCAGGAGGGGAGGAGTAGGGATGTGTGGGGAAGGGGAAGAGGTTGTTTTGGGAAGGGGACAATATAAGGTGTAGGGAGGGGGAGGAGGGATGTGTGTGGGAGGGGGCGTGTGAGGAGGGTGGAGGTGGATAGGGGAAGGGAAGAAGAGAGGGTATGCTAGGAGACATGATAGCAACTAAGATTATCTCCATACCACCCTTCACATCCTCTAACACTCGTAAGTTAAAATTTCCTCCTTAAACTCTGAAGCGACTGACTAAATCCCGTTACAATAGTTTCATTACTATTTTGGCATTATTATGGTCGATAAATTGAGCAAAAATAACACGATACCCATAATGAGATGAGAAATAATTGGCAATTTAAATTGAAATTGTTTATGTTAGCTTGAAGTGACTATATGTACGATGTTTTAAAAGTTGAAGAGACTGAGGTATATAGCTATGGTGTTGAGAGAGGTTGAAGGGTAGTGAGTACTTTGTTTACATGTGGTGTGGTGACGTAGGTACACAAACACAGCAGGCGGTCGGTAGGTAAGTGTCCGTCTGGGTTTTGCTGTGATTAACGATCTGAATGGTAAGAGATATGATTAAAATTGTTAAATGATTAAAAATAAATGACTTCTACAACTTATGATAATGAGTAGATGAATAATGTGTTAAAAGGTAAAAAAAAAAATCAGTTTAGTTTTTGTAAATAAACAGACAAACAAATATACGGTATAAATACATGATAAACGCGTTAAAAGACCAGACCAATTCAGGTTTTAATCAGGAAGCAGAACAATAAACACCTGACACGTGGATGAGTGTGTTCAGCCATCAGCTAAAATATCACCCACATAAAATAGAATAAAACGGAGTTAACTGGTGCATATATGTTTGGTCCCTTGAAGTAGCCGGAGAGTTTGGCCCGACTGACTCACTTCCCTCGGACGATATATACATAAAAGGTCACTGTTATTTGTTTATAATAGTGAGTTACGGCGTTGATTGGACTCCCTGCCCGAATTGGTCGTTAGCGTTTGTAACAAGCGATAAATGAATAGTGAGACGATTCCCCATCCTCCACTAGTTTAAGATTAACGACCAATTTCAACCGAGGGGTGGGGGGGGCTGTGTGTGGAAAAAATGATGTCATGACTCCAGACCCTAAAAGTTGTTTCAGGCCAGTGTTGGTCTTATGGCACCTTGAGGAGTGATCGTGTGTGTGTGTGTGTGTGTGTGTGTGTGTGTGTGTGTGTGTGTGTGTGTGTGTTTCCACTTAGGTCATTTGCACTCCCCAGCTATGTAAGTATGTGTGTTCTCTCATACATTTTATTGTGTTGTGCAAGATGTTCACCTGGGGTTTCATTCTTAGTCTCTCCAATATACACACACACACCTCTTCTATCATCACCTGAGCTGTTCCTTCCCTTGTACAGTTGCCAACAAAACACTCTGAATACTTGGCGCTATCTGGCCTCTACTTCTGGACGATATACGGTATATGATTATTTTATATATATGACGCTGCTGGAACATAAAAAAAATAATCCCATTCCTTAATACAAAGAAAAATGTGAGAAAATACGGAAAATACGTCGAAATTGTCATCCGTCTCACCTTATGGTCCTCCAGTATTTACCTGCCAGATAATGCCAAGTGTCAGGGGAATTGTGTCCGCGGCTGTACACACATCTTCCTCTCTCATGCTTTCTGTTGACACTCCTCCCTCTCTCTCTCTCTCTCTCTCTCTCTCTCTCTCTCTCTCTCTCTCTCTCTCTCTCTCTCTCTTCCCACCTGCCTACCCTCAAAGGAGTTACATACATACATACATACATACATACATACATACATACATACATACATACATACAATACAATACATACGGTACGACACCTCTGTGAACAATGCGTGTATACACTCATACATGTGTATAAATCAAATCTATACCTTGGGCATTATTTAACTAACATACACAAACAACAAAACATCCACACACGCAATTAGACCATTCAGCAACAACACGGACGAGCTAGTTGAAACTTTTTTGAAACTTTTCCGTGATTTTTTGTTGAAGAGTGTGAAGTAATCCTTAAAATCAAAACTGCTCTTTTTATTGTCGCGAATTGGTAAATATTTCATCTAGGTGGAGCAGCTATCACTAAATGGCTCCCTGTTGTGTGTGTCAATTGTTGGGAAATTAACTACCGTCTCTCTCTCTCTCTCTCTCTCTCTCTCTCTCTCTCTCTCTCTCTCTCTCTCTCTCTCTCTCACATTCCCTCCACATCTGACTTCTCGTCTCCCTGATCTTTTCCTTCCTTTCTTTCTTTCCTCCTTCCCTTTCCTCTCGTCCATCCTCCCTTAATCCCTTACCCCCCTCCCAACCGCTCGTCTACCCCTTTACCCCTTCCCCTTCCTCTCGTCCACCCTATCTTACCCATTTCCTTTCCTCTCGTCACCCCAACCCCTTCCTCTCGTCCACCCCAGCCCTTTCCTCTCGTCCACCCCCCTCCTTCCTCTCGTCCACCTCCCTTCAACCCTTTTCTCTCGTCCACCCTCCCTTCAACCCCTTCCTCTCGCCCACCCCTCCCTTCCTCTCCGCCCACCCCTCCCTTCCTCTCGTCCACCCCTCCTTCCTCTCGTCCACCCCTCCCCTTCCAACCCCTTCCTCTCCTTCACCCCCTCCTTCTCTCGTCCACCCCCTCCCCTTCCTCTCGTCCACCCTCCCTTCAACCCCCTCGCCCACCCCTCCCTTCCTCTCGTCCACCCCCCTCCCCTTCCTCGTCCACCCCCTCCCTTCCTCTCGTCCACCTCCTTCCTCTCGTCCACCCCCTCCCCTTCCTCTCGTCCACCCCCTCCCTTCCTCGTCCACCCCTCCCCTTCCTCTCGTCACCCCTCCTTCTCTCGTCCACCCCCCTCCCTTCCTCTCGTCCACCCCCTCCTTCCTCTCGTCCACCCCTCCTTCCTCTCGTCCACCCCCTCCCTTCCTCTCCTTCCACCCCTCCCTTCCTCTCGTCCACCCCCCCCTCCTTCCTCTCGTCACCCCCCCTTCAACCCCTTCCTCTCGCCCACCTCCCTTCCTCTCCACCCCCTCCCCTTCCTCTCGTCACCCCTCCTTCAACCCCTTCCTCTCGCCCACCCCCTCCCCTTCCTCTCGTCCACCCCCCTCCTTCCTCTCGTCCACCCCTCCTTCCTCGTCCACCCCTCCTTCCTCTCGTCCACCCCCCCTCCCCTTCCTCCTTCCCCCCCTCCCTTCCTCTCGTCCACCCCCTCCTTCCTCGTCCACCCCTCCTTCCTCTCTCCACCCCCCTCCCCTTCCCTCTCGTCCACCCCCTCCTTCCTCTCGTCCACCCCTCCCCTTCCTCTCGTCCACCTCCCCTTCCTCTCGCCCACCTCCCCTTCCTCTCGTCCACCCCTCCCCTTCCTCTCGTCCACCCCCTCCTTCCTCTCGTCCACCCCCCTCCTTCCTCTCGTCCACCTCCTTCCTCTCGTCACCCCCTCCCCTTCCTCTCGTCCACCCCCTCCCCTTCCTCTCGTCCACCCCCCTCCCTTCCTCTCCACCCCCTCCCTTCCTCTCGTCCACCCCTCCCTTCCTCCTCGTCCACCCCCCTCCCTTCCTCTCGTCCACCCCTCCCTTCCTCTCGTCCACCCCCTCCCCTTCCTCTCCTACCCCCCCTCCCTTCCTCCTCCTTCCCACCCCCTCCCTTCCTCTCGTCCACCCCCTCCCTTCCTCTCGTCCACCCCCTCCCCTTCTCTCGTCCCCCCCTCCCCTTCCTCTCGTCACCCCCTCCCCTTCCTCTCGCCCCCCCTCCCTTCCTCTCCTTCCACCCCCCTCCTTCCTCTCCTCACCCCCCTCCCTTCCTCTCGCCCACCCCCTCCTTCCTCGCCCACCTCCCTTCCTCTCGTCCACCCCCTCCCTTCCTCGTCCACCCCCTCCCCTTCCTCTCGTCCACCCCCCTCCCTTCCTCTCGTCCACCCTCCTTCAACCCTTTTCTCAATATTTCTCGCGGTATTTTGTTGTGCTAATTTTTAGTCTTATATTTTTTTTCTTCTTCTTTCTGTTTCCGATAATTTTCTTTGTCTCTTCCTCTGAACTTATTTTGTTCTCTTTTACTCTGTTGTTTTCTTATCATGTTTACACTTTGGGTTTTCTCTGTCTCTTCTCCACCTTTCTTTCTTTCTCTCTCTTTCTTTCTCTCTTTTTCTTTTCTCTTCTTTCTGTCTTTTGTTTTATAAGAATACATATATAACTGATAATAATACAGATAATTACTATTACTGTTACATAATTATTATAAGGATGATAATTTTGGTGGTGTTTTCCATCGGGGTGTATGGGTGGAAGGGTAGCTACGCCAGACGCTGTGAGGTGCTCGTACTGGCGATGTTTTATTGGGTCGAGGTATTTTTGGGTTCGGTGAAGTATTGTTGTAAATCACGACTTAAATTCTTAGTGGGTTGTGTGTTGATTCGTATGATTCGGGGGTTGTGTATTGATTCAGGGGTTGTGAGTTAATTCTGGGGTCGTGTATTGGTTCAGGGGTTGTGTATTGATTCAGGGGTCGTGTATTGATTCAGGGTCGTTTATTGATTCAGGGGTCGTGTATTGATTCAGGGGTCGTGTATTGATTCAGGGGTCGTGTATTGATTCAGGGGTCGTGTATGATTCAGGGTCATGTATTGATTCAGAGTTATGATTCGGGGTCGTGTATTGATTCAGGGGGTTGTATTGATTCAGGGTCGTGTATTGATTCAGGGGTCGTGTATTGATTCGGGGGTCGTGTATTGATTCAAGGGGTCATTATTGATTCGGGGTCGTGTATTGATTCGGGGTTGTATTGATTCAGGGGTCGTTTATTGATTCAGGGGTCGTGTATTGATTCAAGGGTCGTGTATTGATCAGGGGTCGTACTGAGACTGTACCGTGAGCTGAAGTAGTTATCCAAGCGGTCCTCGTGAGTACAATTTTGATCACCTGAAGCTTGAAACTCCTCCTCCTCTCCAAGTTTATTTCACCTGATGATTAAACACCCTAACGCTGACTTAACCTGACTTAATTTAATCTAATTTAACTTAATCTTAATCTAATCCAACCTATCCTTACCAACGTAACCTAACCTACCGGAGGTGGGTGGGTGGGGGGAAGTGGTAACAATCAGTTCTGTTATGGATGATGTAACATTATCCTCGGCTCCTCTACATTATATAGTGATCCTGCTTGTTGATGCACGGCCGGGGGGGAGGAGGGAGGAGAGAATGTAACAGTAGAGGAGAAAGAACTAAGGGTGACAGAGGGAGAGAAGGGAGAAGAAAGGAAATAAGGGTAAAGGAGGAGGAAAAGGAAGGGAGGATGGATGGATATAGAAGGGTAGGAAGATGGAAGGGAGAAGAAAGAGGGTGGAGGAAGGAGGATGGTGGTGAAGAGGAAGGAGGAGAGACGGAAGGAAGAAAAAGAGAGAGAGGGCAGGAGAGAGAAGAGAAGACAAGAAAGGCAAAAGGGAAGGAAGGGAAGGAAGTGAGCAGGCCATGGTCCCTTCAGAATATTATAGCGTAGCGTAGTGTAGTGTAGTGTAGTGTAGTGTAGTGTAGTGTAGTGTAGTGTGTAGCGTCAGGTAGTCATCATCATAGGTACGGTGGTGAGTCTCCTGTGTGTGTGTGTGTGTGTGTGTGTGTGTGTGTGTGTTTCATAGGCCTAAGAACAAGTGGTAATACCTAACCACAACGGAAGAACAAACACATATAGTTATTTGTTATACTCAAGTACTTAAGGGTAAAGGGTAACTCATACATACATACATACATACATACATACATACATACATACATACATACATACATACATACATACATACATACATACATACATGCTCTCTCTCATAGCCTGTAGGTGTCTTATCTGCTGTGGCTTTATTTATTTATTTTTGTTTGGCTTTAATGATCACCCGAATATTAGCCCCCCTAGTTTATTTCACCTTATGATTAACTAACTACCTTAATGCTAATCTAACCTAACCTCACTTAATGTAGTAACCTAACCAACTTAACCTAACCCTCCCACAATTCGTCAGTGAAATAAACTAGGGTGTCTAATATTCAGGTGACCCCACAAAGCATTATTGATATATGACCTCTTACTGGGACTATTTTTGAATGCTTTATAAAGGTTATTTACTGTCATATAAGGTCGAGTACTGTCGCTATCACCAATTATGAGGTGTGGACTCAAAGCTTGTTTTGATGTGTGTGTGTGTGTGTGTGTGTGTGTGTGTGTGTGTGTGTGTGTGTGTGTGTGTGTTATTGTGGAGCCACACTTGTAAACACTCCTGGATATATATATATACACACAGGAGTATACAACCTTGATACAACACACATACCCCACACCCCTAGGATAAACACACACACACACACACACACACACACACACACACACACACACACACACACACACACACACACACACACACACACACACACACAAATAAATGACTAGGGGCCACAGTTTGACGCTGGGTCGCTCCTGATGGATGGACGTGTCAGAACTTACCCATTCATCCACTCACCCTCCACCCCTACCTCAGTTGATGGCTGATGGATAGTGGATGGATTCTGGTGGAGGATGGATGGTAGATGTAGCCTGTTGGATAGTGAATGGATGAAGCCTGGTGGATGAAAGGTGGATGGATGGTGGATGAAGTCTAGTGAGATGGTAGATGAACCCTGTTGGATGGATGAATGGTAGCTCAAATCTGGTGAATGGATGGTAGATGTAGTGGATGTCCTGGATACAGTACAGTGTTTTTCCTGTACCAAGCATGTAACCTTCTCTTAGCTCAAGCCATTCCGTCTGTGTGATCTGTCCCCTTGAAACTATTGTCTTTAAATAGATTAGGTTAAGTTAGGTTAGGTTAAGTTAGGTTAGGTTAAGTTAGGTTAGGTTAAGTTAGGTTAGGTTATGTTGGGTTAGGTTATGTTTGGTTGGGTTATGTTGGGTAGATTTGGTTAGGTTGGGTTGGCTTATGTTGGGTAGGTTAGGTTAGGTTTTTTGCTGTAATTGACGTAGTAAATGACAGGTTTTGTGATGTCAGGTGTTGTGTTAATGATCACTTATGGTGTAAATCACGGATGGCCACATGGTATGGTGAGGGAGGATCTCCTTAGCACCATAGTGGGGAGATTACCTTAGTGCTATGGTGGGGAAGAACCCCAGTACCATGGTGAAGGGGGAGAGGAACACCCCAACACTATGGTGGAGGAGGAGAAGAACACCCCAACACTATGGTGGAGGAGGAGGAGAGAACACCCCAACACTATGGTGGAGGAGGGAGGAGAAACACCCCAACACTATGGTGGAGGAGGAGAGAGAACACCAACACTATGGTGGAGGAAGAGGAACACCCCAACACTATGGTGGAGGAGGGAGGAGAGGAACACCCCAACACTATGGTGGAGGAGGGAGAGGAACACCCCAACACTATGGTGGAGGAGGAGGAGAGAACACCCCAACACTAGTGGGAGGAGGGAGAGGAACACCCCAACACTATGGTGGAGGAGGGGAGAGAACACCCCAACACTATGGTGGAGGAGGGAGAGGAACACCCCAACACTATGGTGGAGGAGGGAGGAGAGAACACCCCAACACTATGGTGGAGGAGGAGAGACACCAACACGAGGGGAGAGGAGGAACACCCCAACACTATGGTGGAGGAGGAGGAGAGAACACCCCAACACTATGGTGGAGGGGAGAGGAACACCCCAACACTATGGTGGAGGAGGAGGAGAGGAACACCCCAACACTATGGTGGAGGAGGGAGGAGAGGAACACCCCAACACTATGGTGGAGGAGGGAGAGGAACACCCAACACTATGGTGGAGGAGGGGAGAGGAACACCCCAACACTATGGTGGAGGAGGGAGGAGAGGAAACCCCCACCATGGTGGAGGAGGAGGAGAGGAACACCCCAACACTATGGTGGAGGAGGGAGAGGAACCCCCAACTATGGTGGAGGGAGGAGAGAACACCCCAACACTGGTGGAGGAGGAGAGGAACACCCAACACTATGGTGGAGGGGAGAGAACACCCCAACACTATGGTGGAGGAGGGAGGGAGAGAACACCCAACACTATGGTGGAGGAGAGGAGAGAACACCCCAACACTATGGTGGAGGAGGAGGAGAGGAACACCCCAACACTATGGTGGAGGAGGGAGGGAGAGAACACCCCAACACTATGGTGGAGGAGGAGGAGAGAAACCCCAACATGGTGGAGGAGGGGGGAAGAAACACCCCAGTACCATGGTGAAGGGGGGAGAGGAACACCCCAACACTATGGTGGAGGGGGGAGAGGAACACCCCAACACTATGGTGGAGGAGGGAGGGAGAGGAACACCCTAACACTATGGTGGAGGAGGGAGGGAGAAGAACACTCGACCACTATGGTGGAGGAGGGAGGGAGAGGAACACCCCAACACTATGGTGGAGGAGGGACGGAGAGGAACACTCGAACACTATGGTGGGAGGAGGAGGGAGAGGAACACCTCAACACTATGGTGGGAGGAGGAGAGAGGAACACTGAACAATTGCGGTGGGAGGAGGGAGGAGAGAACACCCCAACACTATGGTGGAGGAGGGAGGGAGAGGAACACCCCAACACTATGGTGGAGGAGGGAGGGAGAGGAACACCCCAACACTATGGTGGAGGAGGGAGGGAGAGGAACACCCCCACACTATGGTGGAGGAGGGAGGGAGAGGAACACCCCAACACTATGGTGGGGTGGCGCCATATTGCGGTGGGTAGGGCAGGTGGCGCCCATTGTGTCGTCAAGAGGCGGCGGGAGGGAGTGAGTGAGGGTAGGTTGTCCCCTCCCTCCCTCTCTCCCTCCACCACAGTGACCAACAAGCGATTTATACCATCAAAAAAATTACTAAGTATCTTTAGCGCTCCTTCACCTCGGCTTAGAACTAGCACCTAAATCGCTCTCACTCCCGCCTATAAAAATTAAATATAGTTACGAATTACAGAGATAGAGACTAAGATAGAGATAGAGATAAATTGAGAAAAGAGAGAGAGGGAGATAGATAGAGAGAGAGAGAGAAGGTCAAGCAATCTATTTTCCGAGGGATAAATTTCGTCCTGTGGGATCCGTGATGACGATGCTCAATTCAGGGAGGGTTTGATTTATTGTGTCGGGCTGGCTGGTGGAGTAATACAGTGCAATGGGTCTATTATCACCCCGGGCCCTGATTACTGCCCACCCCACCCCACCCCACCCCAACCCACCCCACCCCACCCCAGCAAACAACACAGACTTATACACACACACACACAGATCAAGAGGACCAGCACCTACTTGAGATCTATACTCCACCTCCTACCCACTCCACCTGCTCACTCCACTCCACCCACCTGCCCAGATTACACTCCTGAGACAACTTGGAGAGAGTTTCATTGTGGGTTGGGGGTCTGAGGTATTTATTTAAAACAACCTATTGTGTGTTTTTTTGGGGGAGTGTTTTTATTCCCCTGGGGTTCATATATATATATGTGTGTGTGTGATATATGTGTAGTTGTCATATGTATAGATAAATATTGAAGGTGTGTGTTTTCTTTTACTATTTTAATATATTTGTTGTTTATTTGTTTATTTTTGTTCTGTTCTCTTGAGGTTCATAATTGCCAGTTTGATTTTGTTGTTGTTGTTGTTGTTGTTGTTGTTGTTGTTGTCGTCTTCGCTATTCGTGTTAAGGAGTTCGGTGATTTTTGTCTACTTTTCGCCAATGCTTTTCCTTGATTCGTTCTTGTTCGTGAATTTTGTGCGTATACTTTTAATTTAATTAATTTGTGTTTACTGTCGTTATTATTGTTTAGTGTGCATTATTGTTATTATTATTAGTTATTATTATTATTATTATTGTTATTATTATTATTATTATTATTATTATTATTATTATTATTATTTTATTATTATTATTATTATTTATTATAATTATTATTATTATTATTATTATTAAGTATTCATTGTTATCGTAGTATTAGTTCAGTATTTAATTGACTATAATTATAGTTAAGGGAGAATAGTTATTTAAGGGAGGCTAATTAGTTAAGGGAGCATAATTAGTTAAGGGAGAATAGTTACTTAAGGGAGATTAGTAAAATGAGGATAGTTAGTTAAGGAATTCTAATTTGTTAGTTAATTAGTTGAGTAGACAATTGAAGAGTGATGAGCCAATTGAATAATACTAGTAAGGTCTGACCTACCACAGTGGCAGTAATAACAAGTGTATGTGTTAATGATGATGCTGCTTATTGATCAGGAGGAAGGGAGGTGGGGGGAGATGGAGGGAGAGTTGTAGGGAGGGAGGGAGGGAAGGGGTTGAGGGAAAGAGAGGAAGTGGGTGAATGAGAAGGAAGAGGGTAGGTGAGGGAGGGAGGGAGTGAGAGAGTAATAGGGAGAGAATGAGTAAGAGAAAGTGAGTGAATGAGGGAGGGTGTGAGAGAGTGAGTGAGTGAGTAAGAGAAAGTGAGTGAGCGAGTAAAAGGAAGTGAGTGAGTGAGTGAGTAAGAAAAAGTAATTGAGTGTGAGTGAGTTGTGTGAGGGTCGTGGTCATAAGCTGTCAATTTATACACACACAAAATACTCTACTCGTGTTATTCAGAATCGTTAAATAAATAAATACAAATGTTGGGACTTTGTATATTTAATTCCCAGTTGTATATTTAGTGGCGGTATTGAAGCAATTAAATTATAATGACTTTCCTTTTGATGATGGTGGTCCTCCTAATTCCAAGTGTGATTTATTCATGGTACGGACCTTCACCTGTGCTGTGTGCTCATTATATACGGGTTGTGATGTTAAGAGTTGTAATACAGAGAGAGAGAGAGAGAGAGAGAGTCCAGGGATCTTGTATTGTATTTAACATATTAGGTTAGGTTTGGTTAGGTTCGGTTAGGTTAGGTTAGGTTTGGTTAGGTTAGGTTAGGTTTGGTTAGGTTAGGTTAGGTTAGGTTCGGTTCGGTTCGGTTCGGTTCGGTTAGGTTAGGTTCGGTTAGGTTAGGTTTGGTTAGGTTAGGTTAGGTTAGGTTAGGTTAGGTTAGGTTAGTTAAAGATTTTTGTGTTTATTGCATATTGGGAGAATTTTATTATTATTTTAATTTGAAGTTTTGTTAAAGATAAAAAGTAATTAATTTTATTGTTAGTTGTTGACGGTTTTAAGTTGTAAACATAATTATATTGAAAACGTCATAAGGTTTGTTTACAAGTTTACCTCTTAATGTGTTTATTGTTTCAGTAGAAGAGAAGGAAACAGATAATTAATGTGAATAAAATGGGGACAAATTATTGACATTGTTTTATCTTATTACATTAAAGGGGAAGGAATAAATAGTGGTTAAATGTTATACATATAGTTGTTAAACACACCTAGTTATAACACTATAAACAACAACAACATTACCACCACCACTATCACCAACAACAACAATAACTACTCCAACAACAACATTAACACCACCACCACCAACAACAACAACAACTACTTGCAACAACACCACCACCAACAACAACAACAGCAACAACAACTACTACTATTACTACTTCACCATCACCAACAACAACAACACCACCCTCACTAACAACAACAATCACCATCAACAACAACAACAACCATCACCATCAGCACCAACAACGACAACCACCACCAGCAACCACCACCACCAACAACAACAAAAACCACTACCACTACAACAACAAAGGGAATATCACACTTAATATTTACGTTTAATTAATATATCAGTTACACGGTGGCAGGTAATGAGTGTTTTAGATTACACTTCAGAGTTAAATACATAATTATACGATACAGACAAAATACTCAGGTACAGGAGGGGTATTGGGGGTACAGGATGGGTATTGGGGTAGAGGGAGGGGTATTGAGGTGGAGGGAGGGGTACATGGGGGTATTGAGGTGGAGGGAAGGGTACAGGGTGGTATTGAGGTGGAGGGAGGGGTATTAGGGTGGAGGGAGGAGTAGTGGGGGTACAGGAGGGGTATTGAGGTAGAGGGAGGGTACATGGGGGTATTGAGGTGGAGGGAAGGGTACAGGGTGGTATTGAGGTGGAGGGAGGGGTATTAGGGTGGAGGGAGGAGTAGTGGGGGTACAGGAGGGGTATTGAGGTAGAGGGAGGGTACAGGAGGGGTATTGAGGTAGAGGGAGGGTACAGGAGGGGTATTGAGGTGGAGGGAGGGGTACAGGGAGAAGTACAGGATTGCTTACATTGATCCATTGGTACATAGGGGATAGGAGGCTCAGATAAGTTATATACGCGTCATGTATGTATGGATGTATGTATGTATGTAAGAATATCCTCGTGTGTGTGTGTGTGTGTGTGTGTGTCGGGATCCTTATATGCGGCTTTCTGGATCAGCTGACTGTGTTGTGGTTGTAATCTGTTGTTGTGTATAGTTGTGATGCTGGGTAGATATTGTTATTATTGTTGTTGTTATACTCCATGGGCATATAATCCTTAATACATCTTAACTAATTTACTCATAATATATCGTGTTGTAGTTGACAATATAACAACACCGGGGTGGAGGAACATCACTTGGCTGGATAGTATTGATAGTATTCCTAAGTGTTAGTTCAAGTTGTAGCTCCAGGGTTGTGTGGGAGGTGGGCGCTGGGATATTGTTTACTTCCGATGATTTATGAAACTTGAACGGAGACTTCTGGTGGAAATAGTTTTATCTAATGAACAAAATGCTGCAGTGCGGAGCCGACGTGAACGAAAGAATAGAGAATATCTTAATTTATGGTTCAGTTATTGTTGTTTGGTCAGGATTTGTAAGACTGTTTGTATTTGTGTGAAGATGTGATAATATTAGTGAAGGTGTTTGTGTATTTTATATAATAATAATAATAAGTAGTTTCTAACGCTGGTGACTTATGAATATTGTATGTATTGTAAAATTAAATTCTCGCTACCGTTTATATATTGCGGACGATATTTATACATTACGGTCACTGTTTATACATCACGGTCACTGTTTATACATCACGGTCACTGTTTATACATCACGGTCACTGTTTATACATCACGGTCACTGTTTATACATCACGGTCACTGTTTATACATCACGGTCACTGTTTACTTGTCCACGGTCACTGTTTTATACATTACGGTCACTGTTTATACATCACAGTCCTGTTTATACATCACGGTCACTGTTTATACATTACGGTCACTGTTTATACATCACGGTCTTACTGTTTATATACATCCACGGTCACTGTTTATATTACGGTCACTGTTTATACATCACGGTCACTGTTTATACATCACGGTCGCTGTTTATACATTACGGTCTGTTTATACATCACGGTCACTGTTTATACATCACGATCACTGTTTATACATCACGGTCACTGTTTATACATCACGGTCCTGTTTATACTCTCGGTCACTGATGACATTACGGTCACTGTTTATACATCACGGTCACTGTTTATACATCACGGTCACTGTTTATACATCACGGTCACTGTTTATACATCACGGTCACTGTTTATACATCACGGTCACTGTTTATACATCACGGTCACTGTTTATACATCACGGTCACTGTTTATACATCACGGTCACTGTTTATACATTACGGACGCTATATATACATTGTGGTCGCTGCTTAACTCACACGCATGTTGTGAATTTTGAATCTGTATGTTTTTGTATAATTTATAAAAAAACACATATAAACTATTATGCGCAGTACACATCATACTTAATAATAATGAACATAAATTTGTAATGGCAGTGTATGATGTTTTATGCGGTAGTTAAATAAAACCCATTCAGGGATCAGTGAAGATTTAACACCCCCAGTTTATTTCACCTAAAGATTAGCGTTAGGTTAGCGATAAGTTAGATTAGTGTTAGGTTACGTTAAAGTTAGGTTAGGTCAAGTCAAGGTCAAGGTCTATAGAAGTAGACCTAGGGTTAGGTTAGTTTCCATTCACAGCTCATCAGTCGTTTAGGTCAAGAATGAACCGACGAACATGTTAAGGCTACAACAACAACATTAATTAAGTAGCAGCTTGAGGCAGCATGTGTCATCTCGGCAGCAGAAGCAACAGTTTGACCTGGGGCGGAGGGCAGGGGCAGGGCAGGGCAGGGCAGGGCGGGGCCGGGGAGGATGGTTGTGTGGGGAGGGGGGGACAATGGCAGTAGGCACATGTTATCGTATTATTTTGCAGTGGTAATAAATCTATTGTCCGCCCGACACTCGCGCCACACTGGATCTGATTTGACGCCTCCGATTACATGGACAAGGTGAACATCGGCTAAATTATTGATCCCGTTTATCATTTCTCCACTGTTTTAACCTCCCAGTGTGGTTTATTTCGACGATATATAGAGATTATGTCGTTTTATATTAATTTATCTCCGTGGTGGTTTATTATATAGCGGAAATATAATGTAAAATAGGATAGAATTAAAGGTCATGATGGAGGGTTTGGGACGCGAGCATCAGTGGCCATTGAGCCGACGAGCGTTTTCTCTGCGGGTGGTAAAATGACAAATGGCGGCCAATTTTAAAGGCAAACTGAGCTAATTATTGGCTGACGAAGGGCTGGAGGACGCTATCTGCCCCCACCATCATCATTACTCTGGTGCCCTACACACACACGTGCCAGTCTGTCATATATGGCCTTGTTAGTACACCACTTGTTCCACTCTTAATTATATCATACTTGTTCTTGTCTTAAATGTGTATCGTACTTGTTCTAATCTTGTTCTGACTCACCATACTTGTTTTAATCTTGTCTTAGCCTTAACATACTTGTTCTAATCTTGTTCTGACTCACCATACTTGTTCTAATCTTATTCTGACTCACCATACTTGTTCCAATCTTATTCTGACTCACCATACTTGTTCTAATCTTGTTCTGACTCACCATACTTGGTCTAATCTTGTTCTGACTCACCATACTTGTTCTAATCTTATTCTGACTCACCATACTTGTTCTAATCTTGTTCTGACTCACCATACTTGTTCTAATCTTGTTCTGACTCACCATACTTGGTCTAATCTTATTCTGACTCACCATACTTGTTCTAATCTTGTTCTGACTCACCATACTTGGTCTAATCTTATTCTGACTCACCATACTTCTTAGTCTAATATACCTGTTCTTGTCTTGACTATCATACTTATTCTAGTCTTTTAACTTTATCATACTCGGTCTAATTTTATATTGCCTATTATACTTGTTACTCTATCATACTTACTCTCATCTTGACTCTATTATACTTTTTCTTGTATCTTATTTATATCATACTTGTTTTAGTGTTGTGGTAATCATGTTGTAATCTGGTTTAGTTGTTTTAACTGTATCATACTTGTTCGAGTTGTGTCTTAAGTTAAGGCCTTACGGTAACAGAAAACGTAGAGCATTAAAGTAACAGTAAACGTAGAGCACTGAAGTAACAGAAAACGTAGAGCATTAGAGTAACAGTAAACGTAGAGCATTAAAGTAACAGTAAACGTAGAGCATCAAAGTAAAAGAAAACGTAGAGCACTGAAGTAACAGAAAACGTAGAGCACTGAAGTAACAGAAAACGTAGAGCTTTAGAGTAACAGTAAACGTGGAGCATTAAAGTAACAGTAAACGTAGAGCATCAAAGTAACAAAAAACGTAGAGCATCAAAGTAACAGAAAACGTAGAGCATCAACGTTAAAGAAAACGTAGAGCATTAAAGTAACAGAAAACGGGATGTCACGTTACTCTAAAAAAAATAAAACAATATTTCGTCACTACCATATTAATGCCCTCCATATTTAAATAGAAAGGAATTTAAATGTTAATTCACACGTTTTTTGCATTACTCAATTTATTTTTGAATGATAAAATTGTATTATTAATTCACATGTATGTAAAGGTTCATTTGGCAATTGGTTTAGTGTTTTGTAATGTGTCTCTCTCTCTCTCTCATTGTAATTGGTGGATACAGTAGGTGTTCAGTGGTGTTTTCTGGTGCCCAATGGAGGCAAGTGATGTGTTTTGGTGCTCAGTGGTGTTTCATGGTGCTCAGTGGTGTTTCCTGGTGCTCAGTGGTGTTTCCTGGTGCTCAGTGGTGTTTCCTGGTGCTCAGTGGTGTTTCCTGGTGCGCAGTGGTGTGTTTCCTGGTGCGCAGTGGTGTTTCCTGGTGCTCAATGGTGTTTACTGGTGCTCAATGGTGTTTACTGGTGCTCAGTGGTGTGTACTGGTGCTCAGTGGTGATTCCTGGTATTCAATGGTGTTTACTGGTACTCAATGGTGCTCACTGGTGCTCAATGGTGCTCAGTGGTGTTTTCTGGTGCTCATTGATGTTTCTAGGTGCTCGGGGTGAAAGGATGAAATACTGCAAATGCGAGTGGTGCCTCTACCCTGTTAAGCACTCGTATCAGCACTCGTATCACCACTCGTATCCATCTCCTTGTCACCCTACTCGTTCTCCATCACCACCAGGTACTCTCTCTCCCCCTGGTACTTGAACCTGCCTGCAGTGTCCTCAGTTATTGGAAGTGAATATATCAGCCAGAAAGTAAACAGTGTTGGAAACTAGAGTTAATGAGCTTTTGAAATCTATGTCATCTCTTAACTCGTTTTAGGACCAGTTGGCGAAAATCCAAGCTTCCGGTTCACTTGATAAATATTGTATTGATGTTTGGAGTAACCTAACCTAACCTAACTCTTCCTAACCTAACCCTTCCAACCTGACTCTTCCTAACTTAACCCTTCCTAACCTAACCAAAATTCAAGCTTATGGTCCACTTGATAAATATTGCATTGGTGTTTGGAGTAATCTAACCTAACTCTTCCGAACCTAACCTTTCCAACCTAACCCTTCCTAATTTAACCCTTCCTAACCTAACCTAACCAAAATCCAAGCATCCGGTTCACTTGATAAATATTGTATTGATGTTTGGAGTAATCTAACCTAACCTAACCTAACCTAACCGAACCTAACCTAACCTAACCTAACCTAACCTAACCTAACCTAACCTAACCTAACCTAACCTGGCCCAAAAAATTCCTTTACAGTTACGACTCAAACAACATTAATTATAATCTGTCTACCTGCCTTACTGTTTAGTGTCTCACGTGTCTTTTATGTCTCACTGTTTATGTGTCTCAGTTCTTGTTTTGTTTCATAGTTTAATTAATGTCTCAGTTTACTTTTTGCATCACTGTTTTATGTCACTTTTTGGGGGGGAAAGGGGGGGGGGTTCTGTGAGACATTGTTATGATTCACTGCCTTTATGTCTCAGTGTTTGATGTCTCTCTTAAAAGCTTCACGTTTCGGTTTTATGCCTCATATGTCTTATTTATCTCTCACTGTTTTACACCGCCTCTCTTTCTTGATGTCTCACGTAATTTATGTCTCACTCTTACTGTCGCCCATTTCAGGAATCGCCTTATTTATGTCTCACACGGTCTCCCCTTTTATGGTCACACACATTTTCTGTCGCCGTTTTATATATTATTACCTCATATTTTTGTCTCATCCATTTTGTCTCACCATTCTGTCTCACTCACTTTGTCTAACTCATTCCCTATCTTACTTTGTCTCAGCATTATGTCTCACTCACTTTGTCTCACTCATTCCCTATCTTACTTTGTCTCACCATTCTGTCTCACCTCACTTTGTCTCACCTCATTCCTATCTTACTTTGTCTCAGCATTATGTCTCACTCACTTTGTCTCACCCATTCCCTATCTTACTTTGTCTCAGCATTATGTCTCACTCACCGTCTCACTCTCTTCTGTGTCTCACCAGTTTTATGTCTATCTCATTTTGCCTCCTGGTAGGTGTCGCAGTAGAGTCAGTGCGCCGTTTCACATATTTTGTGGGAGAAAAGTGAAATATTCCAGATATAAAGCTCACTCCTTCCTCTCCTCCCTCAGGACTGGATATATTATTATTTACATATTGTGTTTGACAGTATGTGTGTGTATGGATGTGTGTGTGTAGTGATGTGTACTTTTGTGTGTGTGTGTGTGTGTGTGGAAGGATGGGAATGGTGTGTGTGTGTGTGTTTTTTCTGGGTACCGGTAATACTAGAGAGAGAGAGAGAGAGAGAGAGAGAGAGAGAGAGAGAGAGCACCTCTCATCTTCTTCACTCTCCACACTTCTCCAGAATAAACCGCTGAATTAGTTAATCATCTTACGTTCGCCTTAATGAAATTTGCATCCGTTAAAACCGGGTCCCATAGCGTCTTCCTGAGGGTATTAATGCATTATTAATCGTATAATGGCGCTGCAATATAAAAATCAACGACAAGGAAAAATTTAACATCACTTTTATTGTAGTTTTGCTTTTGGAGCTTTGTTTATTTTTCTTTTTTTATCTTTTATTTTACGCGGAGATCGGGGTTTTAGGCGGGCGGCAAGAGGCTTTCCGGCGCAATGTGATCAGCTGGCGGGTCACGTGATGTAAACAATAACCAAGACGGTCTAGCTGGATGATGGGGAGGTGTGGAGTAGGCAGGGATGGGAGTGGAGTAGGACAGGATGGGGAGGTGGGAGGTGTGGAGAGGACAGGGGTGGGGGGAGGGGGAGGTGTGGAGTAGGGCAGGGGATGGGGAGGTGGGGAGGTGTGGAGCAAGGGATGGGGAGGTGGGGGTGTGGGAGTGGACAGGGATGGGAGGTGGGGAGGTGTGGAGAGGACAGGATGGGAGGTGGGGGTGTGGGAGAGGGCAGGATGGGGAGGTGGGGGTGTGTGGAGTAGACAGGGATGGGAGGTGGGGGAGGTGTGGAGCAGGGACAGGGATGGGGAGGTGGGGTGTGGAGTAGGGCAGGGATGGGGAGGTGGGGTGTGGCGCAGGACAGGATGGGAGGTAGGGGGTGGAGGGCAGGGATAGGAGGTGGGGAGGTGTGGAGTAGGACAGGATGGAGGTAGGGGTGTGGAGAGACAGGGATGGGAGGTGGAGTAGGACAGGGATGGGGAGGTGGGAAGGTGGAGAGTAGGGGATGGAGGTGTGGAGTAGGGCAGGGATAGGGAGGTAGGGTGGAGTAGTGCAGGGATAGGTAGGTAGGGGTGTGGAGTAGGGCAGGGATGGGAGGTAGGGGTGTGAGTAGGGAGGGGATAGAGGTGGGGATATTGTGTTCGTTTCTCACTTAAAGACCTGACCCCCCTTTTTAACCTCTCTTGTGATACTTGACCCCCCACTTTGGCAGTAAAGGAGGGGACTTGAGTGTTTAACTTTATTTAACTGAGTGATTGACTTGCTGAAAAAAAAAATTGACTGGCTTGTTGATTATTTGGCTCACTGACTGACCTCTGACAGTTTAAATTTGACTTGAGTGTTCGACTGACTGGTTGAGTGCAAATACACACACACACACACACACACACACACACACACACACACACACACACACACACACACACACACACACAGACACACAGAGCCAGAAGGTAAGGAGAGACTGGCTAATCCCGAGGTCCCAGAGAGAGACTGGCTCCAGTTTCAACCTCTTTGTACACCACCTCCAGTCAGCCTCTCGTTCTCTACCACTGATTTGTTCCATTTTGTTTTGTTGGACGCTGTTGTACATTGTCTTTTGTACCATTATCTCCCTTAACAATGACTCTAGTACCAATGTTTTGTATCACTACATTTCTTGTACCAATGTCTTGTACCAGTGTCTTGTACCACTATTCTTGTACCAATATCTCGTACCACAACCTATTGTACCAATGTCCTGTACCATTGTCTCTTATTCCAATCTTTGTACCTATTTCTCGTACAAGTTTATCGTTAGCCCTTGTTTCACTGCTCGTTGAGAGGAAAGAGGAGAGGAAGGAAAGGGGAGAGGGAAGAGGAGAGGTAGAGAGAGGGGGAAAAGGAGAAGAGAGAAGGAGAGAGGAGGGGGGAAGAAGGAGAGAAGGTATGGGCCCTTGGTAAGTAATGTGTGGTCGGTAATGAGAGAGTTAATTATCTCTTTCTCTCACTGTTATCTTTCATTCATTCCTGTCTATGTCTGTCTGTGTCTCTCCTGTCTTTCTTTTCATATTTATGTACGTATAAAATCTTACCCTCACAGTACCTCTCACACCACCCCACCTCACCTCCATCCCTCACACCTCCCCTCACTCCCTCCACCTACACCTTCACCTACACCCCACCCTCCACCTCCATCCTCCTCCATCCTCACACCTCCACCCCCACACCCTCACCTGTACACTCCTCACACCCCCCCACCCTCACCTCCATCCTCACACCTCCACCTCACTCCCTCCCACACCCACCTTCACACCTACACCCCCATCACACCTCCATCCTCACCTCCTCTCCTCCACACCTCCACCCTTACTCACTACAGTACACTCTCCTCCATCCTCTCCATCCTCCTCCCTCACACCCACACCCCATCCTCACCCCTCACACCTCCCATCCTCACCTCCACCCTCCACTCCCTCCCCACCCCTACACCTTCCACCCTACCCCCACCCTCCACCTCCCATCCTCACACCTCCACCCTCCTCCCTCCCCTACACCTCCCCTCATAATTTACACTATCACCTGTACATTGTTTACCTGGGGTGTTTGGAGTACCAAAAATGTCCCAGGCAGGGTTCGTGGTGTACTCAAGGGAAGATGTAGGTGTACTGTTGGGAGAGTAGTATTGGGAGATTAATGTTGGGAGAGAGGGGTGAAAGGTTAATAAGGATTGGTGAAAATTGTAATTTTTCTTCTTCTTGATTGGAAAGATTGATGACAATATCTAATAGAGGCTTAGTGCTATCTGGGCGCCATTAGTGTCACGTTTAAATCAGTTAGTTGAGTAGTTAGTTTGTTGGTGAAATAAATATAATATCGTCAATTAAGTTTGTTGAGAAAAAGGCCAGGCAGAGCAGTTAGTAGTTAGTTAGTTTGTAATGAGTTTTCTTGAATTAATCAGGTATTCCAAATTTAGTTAGTAATTAGTTTGTTAGTTTGTCAGGTAAAGGTAAAACCAAAGGTGAGGGAGAGTACTAAGTGGATTACTGAGGACCGGTGTCAACTTAGCGTCTGTCTGTCTTGTCTCAACACATTTGTTATGGATGACAATAAGGAGGGGGGAGGAGGGTGTATAGAAGGGATAGTGTAGGTTTCTGGTAAGAACCGCACTCACACACACAGCCTCAAGCCATTTTAATTTTTTCCTCGTGTTAATTAATCGAGACTGTGTGATTTGTGGCACCAGAGGAGTGAATGTGTGTGTGTGTGTGTGTGTGTGGTTTATTGAAAAAGTTCTGCAGCCCGAAAGGCTGAAAATATACATTGGACATAAATGACTTATTACATACATTGGTGGTTTAACAAAAGCCTTCATTAGAAAGGTGAAGGAACATACAGTGAACAAACAGATTAATGTAGGTGTTGAACAGCAAACACGTAGTGTAGTACTCAGGGCCTCGTGTAGTAATTCCTCACAGATGGTGTTATGAGGGGCCTCACGTGGTGTAGTAATTCCCTCACCGATGGTGTTATGCGGGCCTCACGTGGTGTAGTAATTCCTCACAGATGGTGTTATGAGGGACATCACGTGGTGTAGTAGTTCCCACAGATGGTGTTATGAGGGCATCACGTGGTGTGATTCCTCACAGATGGTGTTATGAGGGCCCTCACGGGTGTAGTAATTCCCTCCAGATGGTGTTATGAGGGGCCTCACGTGGTGTAGTAATTCCTCACAGATGGTATTATGGGGCCTCACGTGGTGTAGTAATTCCCTCAAAGATGGTGTTATGAGGGCTCATGGTGTAGTAGTTCCCTCACAGACGGTGTTCTATGGTGAGGTGTGGTCCCAGGCCTTCCTATCGTAGACGGATTAACACTTCGCTGGTTGTAGGTTAGGTCCGTTATCACCTGGTACCTGGGACCTCACTGTGTGAAGGTAAAACTTGGGTACCACTGTTATATTGAGTTGCTCACCACAGACTTAAGCACTGTTCACCACTGTTCACCTCTGTTTAACACTGCTTTTCCTAAATGAAATAGTAACTTCTGGCGTGAACGTTGATATTCCGGTGGGGAGGAGGTTCAGGGAGGGATGGTATGGGCCAACAACAGTTGACCTGGCTGCTCGAGGCGCCAGGTACGTCTTGACCCTTCGGTGATCAAGGTGTGTGTGTGTGTGTGTGTGTGTGTGTGTGTGTGTGTGTGTGTGTGTGTAGTGTTCATATTCTTAACACTGCCTTCAGCCAATAGTACTCTGGCTTTTCTCGAAATAAACACAGACATAACACAAAGATGTCTTATTTTTTGGAGACCATCCGAGGAGAACTTTTGTCTATGTCTGTTTTTTTTGGAGACAATCGGGAGAAATTTTGGAGACCTGCTGAGTTGACTTTTGCCTATGTCTTTTAGGCCATCTCGGACACCATCTGAAGAACTTTAGAGACCAACTAGGGAAAACGTCTGGCCATGTCTCTATTTTTGAGAACATCTGAGAGTCTTATCTCAAAATTCTCCTATCACAAGTCATGGGATGTTTTTGTGTTATCTTCCATGTCTACTGCACTCGAGGGCGGTGCTAGCCATACTGAGAGCTGTTAATGAAACACTCTTTTATAATACTGTACAATACATGTAGTATCTTTTATCTGTACCTATATGTCTGTTTTGTATGTATGTATATAAATATGTACAGTATGTATGTGTGTATGTATGTATATGTATGTATGTATATAATGTATACATATAAAATATCAGTGAAAGCCTAGATTGGTCTTCACAAAACTTCTCCTCCTCCTCCCTCCCTCCCTCTCCCTCCCTCCCCCTCCTTTTGTCATCTGTGTTGAGACAAGACAGAGTTGGCAGTCCCTCAGTACCTCCTTTACAAATTAATTAACTAGCTAACTAAACTACAAGAGGTACACAGTAATTAGACTCTTTTGTTTACTCAAACAAGAGTGAAATAAAGTTGATCAACCCCATAGTAATCCTCCCGCTAAATGTACACTACCTCCTGCTTACACTCCCACTGCCTACACCTCCCCACTGTGCCTTAGTCTCTCCCTTGAACACCGACCCCTTCCCGGGACACCTCCTTGTGTACCCCCAAACACCCCAGGTAAACAGTGGCCAGGTTAAAGTGTAAATTACAGGGTGTGGAGGTGTAGGTGTGAGGTGAAAGTGTGGAGGATGTAATGTGTGGGTATGGATATGGGTGAGGAGGGGGAGCAATGGTGTGTGGATGATAGGTGTCTGGAATTGTAAGTGTGGAGGGAGTGTGTAATTACAAAGTATGAGTACTGTAAGAATAGTAATAGTACTAAGTAAGCAATAATAAAACACTAAGGACAAAAGGCATCAATACAGCACTGCCCCAAACAATCACCTAAGGGCTACTCAGACTAGTAATAACCTTACCCTCAATCTACCAACTCCACACGAGACTTTGTTATGGTTTATCCACCACCAAGTTTGTGAATTGAGAACAGCCTGTTCAGGAATTATATCGTGTTTGTGACACACCCTCACACCCCGGACGGATGGTTGGTTAGTTAGACAGATACACGGATGGTTGGTTGATTAGACAGACGCAGAGATGGTTGGTTGGTTAGACAGATACACGGATGGTTAGTTGGTTAGACAGACACAAGGATGGTTGGTTAGTTAGACAGACGCACGGATGGTTGGTTGGTTAGACGGAATGCAACCGGTTGGTTGGTTGAACCAGACACAAGGATGGTTGGTTAGTTAGACAGACGCAAGGATGGTTGGTTAGACAGACACACAGACGGACTAAATAACAGCGTTACTAAGATCACCATTATGTTACTAAGAGCACTATAATGATATCCTCAATCGTCGTCTCGATAGTGATCGCGCGTGACCTGTCGGTACACACGATCACAGAAAAAATATTTATACAGGGATTCAATAAACTTAAAAATGAAACACTACGACCCCTGTCTCGGTAGGGTTGTCAAAATCTTTCATCCGTTGTGTCATATTATTTCTTATAACATTGAAAGATATATATTTTTTTACTACGTACACGAGTTAATTATTTAATATTAAACCCTAACCTAACCAGACTGTACTGTGTGTGTGTGTGTAATAACCACAGCAGAGGCAGGACACAAGTGATTCCCTACAGCCTACCTTTGCAAGATATAATCAGATCTTTCCCAGCATCATACTGTAGAGAACTCTGAGAACCAGCTATACCCTGTGTACAAGGAAAATACATATCCTCCATTCAACTCAGTGAGGGTAGACTATGAATGAATGAATGTTAAACTATATGAGGTTAGATAGCAGACATATGAGCAGGGGGTCTGAGAGAAATAGACTATGTATAATTGAAGGTAAACTATAAGAGAGTTAGATGAGTAGACTATATGAGTTATGAGTCAGGTGAGAATAGACTATGTATGAATGAAAAAAACATATGAGGTTAGATGAGGGTAGACTATACTAATTATAGAAGTCAGGTGAGGTAGACTATGTATGAATGAAGAATCAACCATATGAGGTTAGATGAGGTAGACTAAAAATCAGATAGAGGTCAGGGTAGACTATATATGAGCAAGAGGCCAATGAGAGACAGAGCCACAAGAGACAGAGCATACACTACTTATAGTGAACATCATCAACACTAAAAAAAAAAACAAAAATATGCTTCTATCATAACATTTGTCACAATGACCAACACAAATTTTTCCTCATTTATAAAATACAAAAAAGTTTTCAGTGTTATTATTGAACTTTTCACATTATATGCAGCAACACAACACAACACACAACACACACAACAAACAAAAAAAACATTATTATAATAATATAGTTTATGTTATGAGACGATCAAGAAACAAGAATCCTGAACTGCCTCTTGCGTGACGTCACACGAGGTAAAATTAATAAGACCTACCAAAAATGAACAACTTTATATATGAAACCAGTGGGATGAGCAAACACACAGTGATGCATAATTACAGACAACACTTAACCAATATCTGCTCAGTACTAAATGATATAAATACAATTAAAAACACTAAAAACATGTACAAAGAAACACAAAGTTACACAGTATTACTATGTATGACGAAGGCTGAAAAACTAAAAGGTGAATTGAACCTCCTGGACGATAAGCCCTGTTATAGTTGCAGAGGTCTAAGTCTGTATAAAAAAAAAAATCATTTATAATATTTACTGAAACATAGAATGGTTTATTAACATAAATGCTGGCCACCGACAATTTATGTTATAGTAAATTATCTCAAAACAATCGTCCAAAAGGGTTAAAACCATCGTCCGAAATGGTTAAAACATAATCTCTAAAACCAAACCATTGACCAAACAGTTACACCACCAAAGAGTTAAAATATGTCTTAAAGTGTTAAAACCATCGTTCTACAAAACCATCGTCTTAAAACAATATAAATTTAAACCCAATAGGCAGCTAAACCATCGTCCTAAAGTGTTAAAATAATATCCATAAAGTGTTTAACTAACGTTCTAAGTTAAACCATCATCCAAAAAGGGTTAAACCATTGTCATAAAAGCGATACAATATCATTACAAACATATTTTAAAAGAGTTAAAGAATAAGACCATACAACGGCTGTCTTGGTGATAGCGGTGGTGGTGATACAGCGGCGGAGTGATGTTACGGCGGCCGGGGATGACATGGCGGCGGAGGGGATGCAATATGGCGGCGGGGGGGGGACATGATACGGCGGAGGATGATTACGGCGGCGGGATGATGATTACGGCGGGGGGTTGATGACACGGCGGTGGTGGTAGTGATAACGGCGGCGGGGGTGATAACACGGCGGCGGGGTGATGATACGGCGGCGGTGGTGGTGATACAGCGGCGGGGGTGATGGATACGGCGGCGGGGTGATGATACGGCTGCGGTGGTGGTGATACAGCGGCGGGGGTGATGATACGCAGGGGGTGGTGATGATACGGCGGCGGGGGATCTACGGCTGGGGTGATGATACGGCTGCGGTGGTGGTGATACCGGCGGCGGGGGGGTGAGATACGGCGGCGGGGGGGTGATTTTACGGCTGCGGGATGGTGATACGGCGGCGGGAGGTGATGATACTTTGCGGAAGTGGTGGGAGGGATACAACGACGGAGCTGATGACCCAACAGCGATGGTGGTGACAGCGGCAGTGGCGGTACAGCGGCAATGGTGGTGATAGTACGTTGGTGGTGACCCAGCGGCGGGGTGATGTACATCCGCTGAGGTGATGATGCGGCGGTGGTGACCCAACGGCGGTAGTGAAGACATACCGGTTTACAGTGGTGGTGACAGCGGCGGTGGTGGTGAGGGCGGCGATGGTGGTGACACAGTGGCGGTGGTGAAAATACGGCAGCAGTGGCGGTGACATAGGTTTAGTGTTGGTGTCACAGCCGACGGTGATGATAAGCGGCAGTGGTGGTGATGCAGAGGCGGTAGGTGGTGATGCAGCGGGGTAGGGGTCAGCGGCTGTGGTTTTGTCACAGTGATGGTGGTGATGACAGCATGGCCAGGGTTTATACAACGGCGGTGGTGGTGACACTGTGGTAGTGGTGGTGACAGTGGTGGTGGTGGTGATTACAAACAGATACAGCGGCAGTGGTGGTGTGATACAGCGGCGGTGGTGGTGATCACAACTGAGGTGGTAAGATACAGCGGTGGTGGTGGGTGATATACGGCGGTGGTGGTGATACAACGGAGGTGGTGGTGATACAGCGGCGGTGGTGGTGATACAACGGCGGTGGTGGTGATACACAGCGGTGGTGGTGATACAACGGCGGTGGTGGTGATACAACGGTGGTGGTGATACAACAGCTACAGCGGCAGTGGTGGTGAACAGCGGTGGTGGTGAGGATAATAAACGGCGGTGGTGGTGATAATAAACGGCGGTGGTGGTGATACAGCGGCGGTGGTGGTGATACAACAGCGGTGGTGGTGATACAAACGGCGGTGGTAGATACAGCGGTGGTGGTGGTAGATACAACGGCGGTGGTGGTGATACCAGCGGTGGTGGTGATACAAACGCGGTGGTGGTGATACAACGGCAGTGGTGGTGATACAGCGGTGGTGGTGATCCAAACGGCGGTGGTGGTGATACCAAGCAGTGGTGGTGATAAATAACAGCACACGGCAGTGGTGGTGATACAACGGTGGTGGTGGTGATACAACGGCGGTGGTGGTGATACAACGGTGGTGGTTGATAACAACGGTGGTGGTGGTGATACAACGGCAGTGGTGGTGATGCAAAATCTGGTGGTGGTGGTAATATCTGGTGGTGGTGATACAGTGGTGGTGGTGATACAACGGCAGTGGTGGTGATACAGCGGTGGTGGTGATACAACGGCGGTGGTGATACAACGGCGGTGGTGGTGATACAAACGGCAGTGGTGGTGATACAGCGGTGGTGGTGGTGATAACGGTGGTGGTGGTGATACAACGGCGGTGGTGGTGATACAGCGGTGGTGGTGATTGGAAACGGTGGTGGTGGTGATACAACGGCGGTGGTGGTAATACAACGGTGGTGGTGGTGATACAACGGCAGTGGTGGTGATACAACGGTGGTGGTGATACAGCGGCGGTGGTGGTAATACAACGGCAGTGGTGGTGATACAGCGGTGGTGGTGATACAACGGTGGTGGTGATAATAAACGGCGGTGGTGGTGATACAACGGCAGTGGTGGTGATACAGCGGCGGTGGTGGTGATACAACAGTACAGCTGCAGTGGTGGTGGATACGGCGGTGGTGGTGATACAACGGCAGTGGTGGTGATACAACAGCGGTGGTGGTGATAACGGCAGTGGTGGTGTGATACAACAGCTACAGCGGCAGTGGTGGTGATACCAGCGGCGGTGGTGGTGATACAACGGCGGTGGTGGTGATAACAACGGTGGTGGTGATACAACGGTGGTGGTGGTGATACAACGGCGGTGGTGGGTGATACAACGGCAGTGGTGGTGATACAACTACAGTGGTGGGGATACAACGGCGGTGGTGGCGACCGGCGGTGGTGAAACAACGGCGGTGGTGGTGATCAGCGGCGGTGGTGGTGATACAACGGCAGTGGTGGTGACAACGCAGTGGTGGTGATACAACAGCGGTGGTGGTGGATACAGCGGCGGTGGTGGTGATACAGCGGCGGTGGTGGTAATACAACTGCGGTGGTGGTGATACAACGGCGGTGGTGGTGATACAACGGCAGTGGTGGTGATACAAACGGCAGTGGTGGTGATTACCAACGGTGGTGGTGGGGATACAACGGCGGTGGTGGTGATACAGCCGTCGGTGGTGGTGATACAGGCGGTGGTGGTGATTACGGCGGTGGTGATACACAGCCGCTGATGGTGGTGATACAGCGGTGGTGGGGTGGCTACAACTATGGTGGTGGTAATACAACGGTGGTGGTGGTGACACAACGGTGGTGGTGGTAATCAACGGTGGTGGTGGTGATACAACGGTGGTGGTGGTGATACAACAGCGGTGGTGGTGATACAGCGGCAGTGGTGGTGATACAACGGCAGTGGTGGTGATACAACGGCTATGGTGGTGATGCAACGGCGGTGGTGGTGATACAACGGCGGTGGTGGTGATACAACGGTGGTGGTGGTGATCCAACAGCCACAGCGGCAGTGGTGGTGATACAGCGCAGTGGTGGTGATACAGCGGCGGTGGTGGTGATACAACGGCGGTGGTGGTGATAACAGCGGTGGTGGTGGTGATACACCATGGTGGTGGTGATACAGCGGTGGTGGGTGGTGATACAACGGTGGTGGTGGTGATACAACGCGGTGGTGGTGGTAACAGCGGTGGTGGTGATACAGCGGTGGTGGTGGTGATACAGCGGTGGTGGTGGTGATACAGCGGTGGTGGTGGACAACGGCGGTGGTGGTGATACAACAGCGGTGGTGGTGATACAGGTGGTGGTGGTGATACAACGGCGGTGGTGGTGATACAGCGGTGGTGGTGGTGATCTGGGTGGTGGTGATACAGCGGTGGTGGTGGTGATAAAACGGAGGTGGTGGTGATTCAGCAGCGGTGGTGGTGGTGATACAGCAGCGGTGGTGGTGGTGATACAGCGGAGGTGGTGGTGATACAACGGCGGTGGTGGTGATACAGTTGGCCGGTGGTGGTGGTGATACAGCAGCGGTGGTGGTGGGATACAACGGCGGTGGTGGTGATACGCGGTGGTGGTGGTGAACAGCGGCGGTGGTGGTGATAATAAACGGCGGTGGTGGTGATACAGCGGCGGTGGTGGTGATAGCAGCGGTGGTGGTGGTGATACAACGGCGGTGGTGGTGATACAGCGGTGGTGCTGGTGATACCAAACAGGTGGTGGTGATACAGCGGCGGTGGTGGTGATACAACGGCGTGGTGGTGATACAACGGCGGTGGTGGTGATACAAACGGCGGTGGTGGTGATACAGCGGCGGTGGTGGTGATACAACAAGGTGGTGGTGATACAACGGCGGTGGTGGTGGTGATACAACGGCGGTGGTGGTGATACAAACGGCGGTGGTGGTGATACAACGGGTGGTGGTGACAACGGCGGTGGTGGTGATACAGCGGCGGTGGTGGTGATACAACGGCGGTGGTGGTGATGGCAGCGGGTGGTGGTGATTGGACAACGGCGGTGGTGGGTGATACAACGGCGGTGGTGGTGATACAACGGCGGTGGTGGTGGACAACGGCGGTGGTGGTGAAACGGCGGTGGTGGTGATACAACGGCGGTGGTGGGAATAAACGGCGGTGGTGGTGATGCAAAGCGGCGGTGGTGGTGATACAACGGCAGGTGGTGGTGATACAGCGTCGGTGGTGGTGGATACAACGGCGGTGGTGGTGATACAACGGCGGTGGTGGTGATACAACGGCGGTGGTGGTGATACAGCTGGCCGGTGGTGGTGATACAGCGGCGGTGGTGGTGATACAGCGGCGGTGGTGGTCATACAGCGGCGATGGTGGTGATACAGCAGCGGTGGTGGTGATACAGGAACGGTGGTGGTGGTGATACAGCGTCGGTGGTGGTGATATGTGAAGCGGCGGTGGTGGTGATACAGCAGCGGCGGTGGTGGTGATGCCAACGGCGGTGGTGGTGATACAACGGCGGTGGTGGTGATACAGTCGGTGGTGGTGATGCAGCGGCGGTGGTGGTGATACCAGTGGTGGTGGGGATGTTGAAAGCGGCGGTGGTGGTGATACAGCGTCGGTGGTGGAGATACAGAACGGCGGTGGTGGTGATACAGCGTCGGTGGTGGTGATGCATCGGCGGTGATGGTATAACAAGGGTGGTGATGGGATACAGCGGCAATGGCGGTTGTGATACAGCAGTGGCGGTGGTGATACGGTGGTGATGGTGGTGATGCGGGCAATGGCTTGGTGATGGCAGATGGCGGTGGTGATACAGCAGTGGTGGTGGTGGTGGTGGGGGATACAGCGGCAATGGCGGTGGTGATACAGCAGTGGTGGTGGTGATACTGCAGTGGTGGTGGTGGTGATACTGTGGCGGCGGGTGATGATAAGCAGTGGTGGTGATACGGCGGCGGTGGTGGTGGTGATACAGCTGGGCTGGTGGGGGTGACACTACGGCGCGTTGGTGATGTGGTATCGTGGCGGTGATGTGGTGATAAAGTGGCGGTCGTGTGATTACACCGGTGGTGATGGTGGTACAACGGCGTTGGTAGTGGTGAGACAGCGGTGGTGGTGCTGACTGCGGCGGCGGTGACACTGGTGGTAAGAGCAGCAGCGGTGGTGTTGATACAGCGGCGGCGGTGGTGGGGGTGATGGTGGTGGTGATGCAGCGGCGGTGGTGAAGGTGATGATACTGTGGTGGTGATACAGTACGGGTGGTGGTGGTGATATAAAGGACGGTGGTGGTAATACAGGACGGTGGTGGTGGTGATGCAGCGGCGATGGTGGTGATACAGCTGCGGTGGTGGTGGTGATATAGTGACGGTGGTGGCAATACAGGGACGGTGGTGGTGGCGATGCAGCGCGATGGTAAGTGATAGCTGCGGTGGTGATGATATAGCTGCGGTGGTGATGATACAGCTGCGGTGGTGGTGATACAGCTGCGGTGGTGGTGATGTTGGTGGATGATATAGCTGCGGTGGTGATGATACAGCTGCGGTGGTGATGATACAGCTGCGGTGGTGGTGATACAGCTGCGGTGGTGATGATATAGCTGCGGTGGTGATATAGCTGCGGTGGTGATGATACAGCTGCGTGGTGGTGGTGATACAGCTGCGGTGGTGATACAGCTGCGGTGGTGGTGATACAGCTGCGGTGGTGGTGACAGCCGGTGGTGGTGGTGATACCACTGCGGTGGTGGTGATACAGCTGCGGTGGTGGTGATACAGCTGCGGTGGTGATGATATAGCATGGTGGTGTGAATAGCTGCGGTGGTGGTGATGCGCGGTGGTGGTGATACAGCGCGTGTGGTGGTGATTGGTGGTGGTGGTGACAGCTGCGGTGGTGGTGATATAGCTGCGGTGGTGATGTGATATAGCTGCGGTGGTGGTGATACAGCTGGTGGGTGGTGGTGATACACAGCTGCGGTGGTGGTGATACAGCTGCGGTGGTGGTGATACAGCTGCGGTGGTGATGATATAGCTGCGGTGGTGATGATATAGCTGCGGTGGTGGTGATACAGCTTGTGGTGGTGGTGATACAGCTGCGGTGGTGGTGATACAGCTGCGGTGGTGGTGATACAGCTGCGGTGGTGGTGATATAGCTGCGGTGGTGATGATATAGCTGTGGTGGTGGTGATACAGCTACGGTGGTGATGATATAGCTGCTGTGGTGGTGATACAGCTACGGTGGTGATGATATAGCTGCGGTGGTGGTGATATAGCTGCGGTGGTGATGATATAGCCGCGGTGGTGGTGATACAGCTGTGGTGGATGATATAGCTGCGGTGGTGGTGAACAGCACGGTGGTGATGATAGCCGGTGGTGGTGATACAGCTCGGTGGTGATGATATAGCTGCGGTGGTGATGATATAGCTGCGGTGGTGATGATACAGCCGCGGTGGTGGTGATACAGCGTGGTGGGGTGATATAGCTGCGGTGGTGATGATGTAGCTGCGGTGGTGATGATACAGCTGCGGTGGTGGTGATACAGCTGCGGTGGTGGTGATATAGCGCGGTGGTGATGATATAGCTGCGGTGTTGGTACAGCTGCGGTGGTGGTATATAGCTGCGGTGGTGGTGATATAGCTGCGGTGGTGGTGATACAGCTGCGGTGGTGATGATATAGCTGCGGTGGTGATGATATAGCTGCGGTGGTGGTGATACAGCTGCGGTGGTGGTGATATAGCTGCGGTGGTGGTGATAGCGGCGGTGGTGGTGTAGCTGCGGTGGTGGTGATATGCGCTGCGGTGGTGGTGATATAGCGGCGGTGGTGGTGATATAGCTGCGGTGGTGGTGATGCAGCGGCGGTGGTGGTGATATAGCTGCGGTGGTGGTGATGCTGCGGTGATATACTGCGGTGATGATATAGCTGCGGTGGTGGTGATATAGCTGCGGTGGTGATGATATAGCTGCGGTGGTGGTGATATAGCTGCGGTGGTGGTGATATGGCGGCGGTGGTGGTGATATAGTGGCGGTGGTGATGATAGCTGCGGTGGTGGTGATACAGCTACGGTGGTGATGAAAGCTGCGGTGGTGATGATATAGCTGCGGTGGTGGTGATACAGCTGCGGTGGTGGTGATATAGCTGCGGTGGTGGTGATATGCGGCGGTGGTGGTGATAGCTGCAGTGGTGGTGATATGGCGGCGGTGGATAGCTGCGGTGGTGGTGATACAGCGGCGGTGGTGGTGATATAGCTGCGGTGGTGGTGATATGGCTGCGGTGGTGGTGATATAGCGGCGGTGGTGGTGATATAGCTGCGGTGGTGGTGATCAGCAGCGGTGGTGGTGATATAGCTGCGGTGGTGATATAGCTGCGGTGGTGGTGATATGCGGCGGTGGTGGTGATACAGCCCGGTGATGATGATATGCGGTGGTGGTGATATAGCTGGGGTGGTGATGATACCGGCGGTGGTGATGATATAGCTGCGGTGGTGATGATATAGCTGCGGTGGTGGTGATAGCTGCGGTGGTGGTGATAGCGGCGGTGGTGGTGATGGCTGCGGTGGTGGTGATATAGCTGCGGTGGTGATGATATAGCTGCGGTGGTGGTGATATAGCTGCGGTGGTGATGATGCAGCGGCGGTGGTGATGATGCGGTGGTGGTGATATAGCTGCGGTGGTGATACAGCGGTGGTGATGATATAGCTGCGGTGGTGGTGATATAGCGGCGGTGGTGGTGATATAGCTGCGGTGGTGGTGATAGCTGCGGTGGTGGTGATATAGCGGCGGTGGTGGTGATATGGCTGCGGTGGTGGTGATATGGCTGCGGTGGTGGTGATATAGCTGCGGTGGTGGTGATATAGCGCGGTGGGTGATATGGCGGCGGTGGTGGTGATAGCGGCGGTGGTGATGGCGGCGGTGGTGGTGATGGCGGCGGTGGTGGTGATAGCGGCGGTGGTGGTGATATAGCGGTGGTGGTGGTGATATGGCGGCGGTGGTGGTGATATGGCGGCGGTGGTGGTGATAGCTGCGGTGGTGGTGGTGATATGGCGGTGGTGGTGATATGGCGGCGGTGGTGGTGATATGGCTGCGGTGGTGGTGATATAGCGGCGTGGTGGTGATATAGCGGCGGTGGTGGTGATATAGCTGCGGTGGTGGTGATATAGCGGCGGTGGTGGTGATATAGCGGCGGTGGTGGTGATATAGCGGCGGTGGTGGTGATATAGCGGCGGTGGTGGTGATATGGCTGCGGTGGTGATGATATGGCGGCGGCGGTGGTGGTGATAGCGGCGGTGGTGGTGATATAGCGGCGGTGGTGGTGATATAGCGGCGGTAGTGGTGATGCGGCGGTGGTGGTGATATAGCGGCGGTGGTGGTGATATGGCGGCGGTGGTGGTGGTGATACAGCTACGGTGGCGGTGTTATAGCAATGATGGTGATACAGCATCGGTAGTGGTGATATAGCGGTGGTAGTGATGACACAATTCCGGTGGTGGTGATGGTGGTGGTCTTAACAGCGGAGGTGGCGTCAGCGGCGGTGGTGAAGACATTGGCGGATGTGCTGACAGCGGCGGTGGTGGTGACAGCGGCGGTGGTGATCATACAGCGGCAGCAGTGATGGTGCCATTGCGGTGGTGGTGGCGCCTTAGCGGCGGTAGTGGTGCCATAGAGGCGGTGGTGATGACACTGGAGCGGTGGTTGTGATGCAGCTTTGGTGGTGGTGGTGATAAAGCGGTGGTGATGGTATTACAGCGACGGAGGTGATGACAGCGGCGGCAGTGGTGACACAACGGCGTCAGTGGTGACAGGGCGGTGGTGGTGACACAGCGGCGGTGGTGGTGCCTTAGCGGCAATAGCTGTGGTGACAGCGGCGGTGGTAGTGATACAGCAGTGGTGATGGTGACACAGCGGCAGCGGTGGTGATACAGCAGTGGTGGTGCCTTAGCGGTGGTGGTGATGATAGAGCAGCAGTGACAGCGGTGGAGGTGGCAGCGGCGGTTGTGACGTAGCATCATTATTGGTGGCGGTGGCAGCGGCGGTGGTGATGGTGACAGCGGCGGTGGTGATGACAGCGGCGGTGGTGATGACAGCGGTGGTGGTGGTGATGACAACGGCGATGGTAGTGATGGTAACAGCGGAGGTAGTGGTGGTAGTGATGACAGCGGGGATGGTGGTGGTGATGACAGTGGCGGAGATGACGGTGGCGGAGATGACAGTGGTGGTGGTGACTACGGAGGTGGTGGTGGTGATGACAGCGGCAACTGTTGTCTGAGGTTTTTATCGGTGGTTCACTATAAGAGTAAAAGACTATGAACAGTAACTAAAACAAGACTATGGGGCCTTAAACATTCTAACAAAAACAACAACAACAATACTCTACCACCACCAACACTATACCACCAACACTATAACACCAACAACACTATAACACCAGCAACACTACCACCAACGACACTATACCACCAACAACACTATAACACCAACAACACTATACCACCAACGACACTACCAACAACGACACTATAACAACAACACTATACTATTAATAAACGTCATAACAACACTACAACACTGTAACACCACTGACAACACTTTAATATAAAACAAGAACTATAACGGTGTAACACTATTAAGAACAACAAGAGCGGGTCTGGTGGTGGCGGTGATGGCAGCGGCGGAGCGTTGGGATCCCCGGGAGTAGTGAGTCACTGGCAGCGGCGGCAGACACACCGCAGGAGCAGCACAACCATACTGCTGCACCGATAGTGTTAGCACTGTGGTGGCACAGCGGCACTGCAACAGTAGCATTATTGGCACAGCTGAGGCACAGTGACAATGCAGCAGTATAATTATTGTCACAGCGGCGTCACAACATTGCAGCGGTGGCACATTGGCGACACAGCGAAGCTGCAGTGAAGATGTTATTGGGACAGCGACACAGCATTGGAGACATTATTGACACTGGCGACACAGCGAGACTGCAGCGGTGGCATTATTGACAGCGGCAGAGTTAACGCCGCGTGTGAGAAGCGGTAAAGGCGGTAATATCACTAACGGTAGCGTTAGCGACACAGAGACGGCGTGGGCGACCTGGGGAGAGGCGCTGAGATTGTGGCACTCTTGTCACTGATGACGAAACAGCAACAGCAGGAGCAGTGGTAGCGGCAGCAGCACAGCGACACAGCAGCGGTGGCGTCCCCGGGAGTCAGTCACGTACGGCCCCGCTGACTTGAGCAAAAGTTTCATTAATCACTACACGCCGGGGAAATCACCCAAATTATCCTCACTCCCGGGCTCACTACTCCCGAATTATCCTCGCTGAGGGGCACTGCTGAGGCCTGATGAACCAGACTATTGGTTGATTTTTGGTCCTTTGCTACGGTTTTTGGTGTGTTTTTATATAGCATTTACACTTTGTTTACAACATTACAGGTATTTTGGTGATTTAATTTAAATTATGTATATACCTAATTTTCAATTTGTATCCTGTACTTTCATGTAACCTGAAAAAATATTTATTTATTCAGTGTTACAGTAAATAAGTCTTTCCTCGTTTTATTTTATCGATTTTCAGTCTAATTTGTCGCTTTTTATAAGTTTATTATTTTAACTATTTTATGCCATAGGCTTTGATATGCTCACTCCCGGGTACAATTTCTGCAAGTTATCCTCACTCAGGGGCGCTGGTGGGTCTAATAAATCCTGCTGTTGGTTGGTTACTGGACGGATTTTCAAGACCTCGCCTTATTTACACAGATTTGCAGACTATTTACACATTTCCCTCTTACACATTTACAAAGACTACGACTTTCTTTATATGGATTTACTGACTGCAGGTTTCCCTCTTATTTTTACGCATTTACAGTTATCTATTTCCTTTTTTTTACGGTAAGGGTTAATTGCGGTATTATCCACACTGCCGGGCCCACCTTTTTATACCGAATTATCCCTCCTGAGTGGCCTTAATAATGTCTTGATATTATGTGATTGGTCTTCCTTACCTTCTCTTTTTTTTTACACATTTACAGTGTTTACGATTATTTTCTTTTTTACACATATTTCCAGTGCTTTTCTATTTCCGTATTTACAGTATTTGCGAACGTATTATTTCTCCACTTTTTCGTGTGTTTACGGTGGTATCGATTTTTTTTACATAATTATAAGCTACTCACATGTTTTCGTGTTTTACATTTATTTACAGCATTTACCAAATTGTTTCCTCTCTTTTACAAACCATGTTAAACTAATTTTTTTTACAGTATTTACCAACTTGTTTTCCTGTTAATTTACACATTTACAATAGCATGTCTCACGTTTTCCCTATATTTTTTACACACATTTTACAGAAATTACTAGATTTTCTCTTAGACATTGTTTACAAATATTTACAGTATTTACAGAATAGTTTTACTTTCTCTTTACATTCATTAATTGTTTGTTAGTCTAATTTACTTTGTTTTGTACAAGGATTTGTAAATTTTGTAAGTTTTATATTTTTAATACTTTGGAATTATCCTCATTCACGGGCCCATTGTTTTAATATTATCCTCACCTAGGGGCACACTGTCCTTACATTATCCCCACTTAGGGGCACACTCTCCTTACATTATCCGCTTACGGGGTCACTGTCCTTAGATTGTGCTCACTTGGGGGCTCTCTGTCCTCAGACTATGCTCACTTGGGGGCTCTCTGTCCTCAGATTATGCTCACTTGGGGGCGCTCTGTCCTCAGACTATGCTCACTTGGGGCTCTCGTCTCAGATTATGCTCACTTGGGGGCTCTCTGTCCAAAGATTTTGCTGACTTAGGGGCTCTGTCCTCAGACTATGCTCACTTGGGGGCTCTCTGTCCTCAGATTATGCTCACTTGGGGGCGCTCTGTCCTCAGACTATGCTCACTTGGGGGCTCTCTGTCCTCAGATTATGCTCACTTGGGGGCTCTCTGTCCAAAGATTTTGCTGACTTAGGGGCTCTGTCCTCAGATTATGCTCACTTAGGGGCTCTCTGTCCTCAGGTTATGCTCACTTAGGGGCTCTCTGTCCTCAGGTTATGCTCACTTAGGGGCCTTGCTAAGCCCCAATGAAACCAATGTTTTTCTGAACTTGTCTGGAAAACATATTATTAATAGTAAATAGGTTTCTAGCGTTTACATGGTTTATTTACTTAATTTACACAGTTTACTCTCATTTACACGATTCACTAAGATATTTACACTATTTTTACTCCAATTTACAAAATTTTTCTCCCATTTCTACGGTTTTCATTCTTCCACGATTTTAAATTTATTTACACGGATGTCAAACGTATTTACACGGTTTTCATTTGTATTTACTCTGTGTTTAGTCTTATTTAGAAAAATTCACTTATATACACGGTTTTGGTCTTATTTACACGTCACTTCTATTTACTCGTTTATTACTTATTTACAAATTTCTTTTATTTACACAGTTTTCAACCTAATTTACACTGGTTTTATTTTCATTTACCTGATTTTACCTATTGTTTACACGAGTTTGAAACTATTAACACTTCTGACTTTTCTTTGCACTTATTAACAAGGTTTTTCCATTCAGTAATACGGTTTTAACCTTACAACAAAATTAACACTAATTTACACCCATTTCAGTAACGAAAAATCACTCATTTACACCCATATCAGTAAAAAAATAATCATCACACTTATTTACACGATTTTCAAGTTTATTTTCACATTTTTCTAATTTATTTACACAGTTGCAGGTCAAATGTCTCGAATAAAAAAAAGTCGTCAGATATTTTTTTTTCCTCGAGAATTTGTTGAATATAATGAGGTCACCTTTTGAGTCCAGTATGAAGGACATGGGACATTGTTTCTAACTATTTATGGTGAAGTTATAATTAATCTTAATAATAGTAATAATAATAAATTTAATGATGGTGGTAATAAACAATATATTTATAATGATGTTAATAATAATAATGTCATTACTCTATATCTATTGAAAGCTGTTATTCATTTAATATTGACAAGGATACGAATGCAAAATCTACCAGTGTTACCAAATGTCCAAATGTACCAGTGTTACCAAATGTCCAAAACTACCAGTGTTACCAAATGTCCAAATGTACCAGTGTTACCAAATGTCCAAATGTACCAGTGTTACCAAATGTCCAAATCTACCAGTGTTACCAAATGTCCAAATGTACCAGTGTTACCAAATGTCCAAATCTACCAGTGTTACCAAATGTCCAAATGTACCAGTGTTACCAAATGTCCAAATGTACCAGTGTTACCAAATGTCCAAATGTACCAGTGTTACCAAATGTCCAAATGTACCAGTGTTACCAAATGTCCAAATGTACCAGTGTTACCAAATGTCCAAATGTACCAGTGTTACCAAATGTCCAAATCTACCAGTGTTATGTCCAAATGTACCAGTGTTACCAAATGTACCAGTGTTACCAAATGTCCAAATGTACCAGTGTTACCAAATGTCCAAATGTACCAGTGTTACCAAATGTCCAAATGTACCAGTGTTACCAAATGTCCACTACCAGTGATGTCCAAATCTACCAGTGTTACCAAATGTCCAAATGTACCAGTGTTACCAAATGTCCAAATGTACCAGTGTTACCAAATGTCCAAATCTACCAGCGTTACCAAATGTACCAGTGTTACCAATGTCCAAATGTACCAGTGTTACCAAATGTCCAAATGTACCAGTGTTACCAAATGTCCAAATGTACCAGTGTTACCAAATGTCCAAATCTACCAGTGTTACCAAATGTCCAAATCTACCAGTGTTACCAAATGTCCAAATCTACCAGTGTTACCAAATGTCCAAATGTACCAGTGTTACCAAGTGCCATTCCATACAATATTTACCACTAGTCATCATTACAGTATTATTCCTATAACACCTTTATCAACCTGTGTGTGTCATTCCTTATTTATTCCAGCTGTCACTAGTCATTACTCTTATTCACAACCCAACCTCTATCACTCTGTATGTATGTATGTATGTATGTATGTATGTATGTATGTATGTATGTATGTATGTATGTATGTCTTTTCATAGTTGTAATATTAACGTGACAGCTGCCTCAATAATGCCACACTTACTACCCCAAAGGACAAGGGGTATAACGTATGACCATTTATAGATATTAAAAAAACAAAAAAAACTAACTGTTGGTTTATATGACTGGAGGAGATGACTGTAGACTGGAGAGGAGGGGGAGGAGGAGCTATACCAGTTAGTTAGGATATATTATGAAGCATCTGATATAGGAATGTGGTATAGGGGATGTGTTAATTTTTTGTATGGTATTAAGTTAGACGTGGATATGTTTCATTGTTATTTGTTATGTGAGTGTGATAAGTGTGAGTGTGTTATGTGAGTGTGATAAGTGTGTTTGTTATGTGAGTGTGATAAGTGTGAGTGTGTTATGTGAGTGTGATAAGTGTGTTTGTTATGTGAGTGTGATAAGTGTGTTTGTTATGTGAGTGTGATAAGTGTGTTTGTTATGTGTGTGTGATAAGTGTGTTTGTTATGTGAGTGTGATAAGTGTGTGTGTTATGTGGGTGTGATAAGTGTGTTTGTTATGTGAGTGTGATAAGTGTGTTTGTTATGTGTGTGTAATAAGTGTGTTTGTTATGTGAGTGTGATAAGTGTGTGTGTTATGTGAGTGTGATAAGTGTGTTTGTTATGTGAGTGTGATAAGTGTGTGTGTTATGTGAGTGTGATAAGTGTGTTTGTTATGTAGTGTGATAAGTGTATTATTGATTATGTGGAGTGTGATAAGTGTGTTTTGTTATGTGGGTGTGATAAGTGTGTGTTGTGTTATGTGAGGTGTGATAAGTGTGTTTTGTTATGTGTTATTATTAGCCATTGTTGTGTGTGATAATTTTCTTGGAATTGTGATAAGTGTGTTTGTTGTATGTGGGTGTGATAAGTGTGTGTGTTATGTGAGTGTGATAAGTGTGTTTGTTATGTGAGTGTGATAAGTGTGTGTGTTATGTGAGTGTGATAAGTGTGTTTGTTATGTGTGTGTGATAAGTGTGTGTGTTATGTGAGTGTGATAAGTGTGTTTGTTATGTGAGTGTGATAAGTGTGTTTGTTATGTGAGTGTGATAAGTGTGTTTGTTATGTGAGTGTGATAAGTGTGTTTGTTATGTGAGTGTGATAAGTGTGTTTGTTATGTGAGTGTGATAAGTGTGTTTGTTATGTGAGTGTGATAAGTGTGTTTGTTATGTGTGTGTGATAATGTGTGAGTGTGATAAGTGTGTTTGTTATGTGAGTGTGATAAGTGTGTGTGTTATGTGGGTGTGATAAGTGTGTTTGTTATGTGAGTGTGATAAGTGTGTTTGTTATGTGTGTGTAATAAGTGTGTTTGTTATGTGAGTGTGATAAGTGTGTGTGTTATGTGAGTGTGATAAGTGTGTTTGTTATGTGAGTGTGATAAGTGTGTGTGTTATGTGAGTGTGATAAGTGTGTTTGTTATGTGAGTGTGATAAGTGTGTTTGTTATGTGAGTGTGATAAGTGTGTTTGTTATGTGTGTGTGATAAGTGTGTTTGTTATGTGAGTGATAAGTGTGTTTGTTATGTGAGTGTGTTAAGTGTGTTTGTTATGTGAGTGTGTTAAGTGTGTTTGTTATGTGAGTGTGTTAAGTGTGTTTGTTATGTGAGTGTGTTAAGTGTGTTTGTTATAGGTATCTTAGCTCGGTTATATTAGTGTGTATATCTGTTTAGGGGGTGAAAGGGTAAATTAGTGAGATAGAGTGATATTGCGGTAAATAGGTAAATAATAGTTGTGGCGATAGTAGTAGTAGTAGTAGTATTTGTTGTGGTGATAGTAGTAGTAATAGTAATAATAATAATAGTAGTTGTTGGTATAGTAGTAGTAATAGTAGTAACACTAATAGTAGTTGTGGTGATAGTAGTTGTAGTAGTAGTATTTGTTGTGGTGATAGTAGTAGTAATAGTAATAATAATAATAGTAGTTGTTGTTATAGTAGTAGTAATAGTAGTAACACTAATAGTAGTTGTGGTGATAGTAGTTGTAGTAGTAGTATTTGTTGTGGCGATAGTAGTAGTAATAGTAATAATAATAATAGTAGTTGTTGTTATAGTAGTAGTAATAGTAGTAACACTAATAGTAGTTGTGGTGATAGTAGCAACAGAAACAAGTATTGTAACGTTATGTGTACACCGTCCCCCCTTGTTATGTGTACACCGTCCCCCCCTTGTTATGTGTACACCGTCCCCCCCTTGTTATGTGTACACCGCCCCTCGTTATGTATACACCAGGCCATGAACAATATGTACAATTAGCAAAGAAACAAACCAAACCACTTGTTCACTCTTGTGTTGATATTCTAGCGTCTTATAGCTCAAAGAATGCCTCAGATATCGCCCAAACAAACACAAATTGAAACAAACAAACAAACTAGCTAACTCACCACTAAAAGACACCCCCCACCCCCCTTTCAGAACTCATATCCTCGGGTCACACACTTCGCGCGGCACTTAGGAAAGAGAGGCGAGGTAAGCGTTATAGGAAAAAAGTTCACAGTAATCTTAGGAATTTAGTTGATTGACCTAACGTGAACTTGACGCGGCAAAACAAACAGAAGGTGGTTGGGTAGTGCTCTGGTTGGTAGGTAGTTTGGTTGGTAGGTAGTTTGGTTGGTTGGTAGGTAGTTTGGTTGGTAGGTAGTTTGGTTGGTAGGTAGTTTGGTGGGTAGGCAGTTTGGTTGGTTGGTAGTTTGCTCGGTAGTAGTTTTGGTTGGTAAATAGTTTGGTTGGTTGGTGGTAAAGGGTTGACTGTATAGGTTAAGACGGGAGGAACTTTAGCCTCTCGTCTGGTGGTGAATGTTAGATGAAGTTGAGGATCAGCACTGTACCACGACACGGATTATTCTCCACACTGCAACCCTGATTTAATCTTCTCTTTATGGTTTTGGTGCTTATGTGTGTGTGTGTGTGTGTGTGTGTGTGTGTGTGTGTGTGTATGTGTGTGTGTGTGTGTGTGTGTGTGTGTATTTCTCTCTCTCTCTCAGCAGAATGTTACAACACCTTTCTCACTTACTATAACTCTCAAGACACATTATCCATGGCAGATTATCCAAATATCCTCCGCCATTATCCCGCCTTCTTAATCTGTATATAGGGTGTTCCAGAAAAATGTCCCTGCCTCCCCTGTCTCCTCCCTCCCTACTCATTTTAGCCTCCTCTCAGCCTGCTCCCCAGCCTCCCTCCTGCTCCAGCTCTCTGCTCAGCCTGACCTCCCTCCAGACCCAGAGGCTCGGAGGAGCAGGCAGTGAGGGAGTGCAGGAGCAGACAGGGGCAGGGGAGGCAGGGAGAGAGGGAGGCAGGGAGCAGACAGGCAGGGAGGCAGGGAGCAGACAGGCAGGGAGGCAGGGAGCAGGTAGGCATTGGGGGAGGCAGGGACATTTTCTGGAACACCTTATAATATGTTCGTGGTGGTCAGTTCATCAACACAATGTTGTTTTGGTGTAAGTGAAGTCATTGATTGTAAACACGGGTGAGTCTTTGGTAAGTTGTTCACTGTGGTTATGGGGTGTGTGTGTGTGTGTGTGTGTGTGTGTGTGTGTGTGTGTGTGTGTGTGTGTGTGTGTGAACTATGGAAGTTAACTGTTGGTTTTTCATCCTGTTTCCTTCCTTCACTTTCTTACCACTCCTTCATCGTCTCCTTCTCTTCCTCCTCCTTATCTTTTTCCTCCTCTCTTTTCACTCCTCCTCCTCCTCCATATTCTTCTTATCGTCTTTTACCTCTTCCTTCCTTCCTTCCTTCCTTCCTTCCTTCCTTCCTCCTCCTCTTCGACTCTTCCATTTCCTCTTCCTCCCTCATCCTCCTCCTCCATCTTAATCTTCCCTTCCTCCTTCTCCTACTTCCCTTCCTCCTTCTCCCACTTCCCTTCCTCCTCCTCCTCTTTCACCCCAATCTTCCCTATTTCTTCTCCTCCACGTCACTCCCCCCCTCCCCTCCACCTCCTTCCTCCCTCCTTCTTCCCTGCTTCCTGTGGGCTTCACCAGGGGAAGGAGGAGAGGATGGTGGAGGCGCTGGGGAAATCAAGGCAGGTGGTGCTGGTTCCTTGAGGACGGGGCAAGACACGGGGCGGGGCGGGGCGGGGGGAGGGGCAGCCAAGATTTGTGGGCGGGGCTCCTGATTTCCTCGACCCGCCCTGCTACTCTCTCTCTCTCTCTCTCTCTCTCTCTCTACTTACGTTTATCTTGTTCTCTTGTCTCCTCGTTATTCCTCTCTTTCTGTTCCTTTGGTTCGCATTCTTCTTTTTATCTCGGTTTTCCCCGTTTCTCTTCTTCTTCCTCTCTTCTTAGTCTTCCCCTCTTCTTCCTCTCCTCTCTTTTTCTTCCTCTCTTCTTCGGCTCTTCCCCTCGTCTCATCTTCGTCCTGTAAGTGAGGATGGATTAGCGTTGATGTACAATTAATAGTAACGAAAGAGAAACAAGAGAGAGAGAGAGATGATAAAACAGGGAAGAACGCCGGAGAAGAAGACAATTTACTGCGTTAGGTTATTGATGTTATTGGTCCTTATGTGTTATTGATGTTAGTTGTGTTATTGATGATGTGTTATATAATGTGTTATTGATGATAGATGTGTTATTGATGTTAGTTGTGTTATTGATGATGTGTTATATAATGTGTTATTGATGATAGATGTGCTATATAATGTGTTAGTCAATATAGATGTGTTATATAATACGTGTTATTCATGATCAAGTTGTAAACACTAGGTACCCATTTACAGCTGGGTGAACTGGGAGCGCCCGGGAGTCGAACCACCGACCACTGGAACAGGAGGCGAGCGCTGTTTCCACTCGACATATATGGTACGTGATGGTTAGGTTGTTACTGAGGAGGAAAAGAGGGAGGGGATGAGAGGAAGGAGAGGTGGGGGAGGAGTGAAGGCACTTTGAAAAGGGAGGGGAGGCAGAAGAAGGGAGAGGGGAGGAGGAAAGGGGAGCTGTAAGTAGGAAGGGGTGGTGAGGTAAGGGGGGAGGTGGGGAGGAGGAAGGGGCATCAGAAAGTGGGAGGGGGAGGAAGGGGCGGTGAAGTAAGGGGAGAGGTGGCGGTTAGAACAGGTAACGCACAGGTGAAATTAAATGTAACGCATTTTCATCAACGTAACATTGGTAACGTAGATCTAAATAAAATAAATGACGCATTGTTATAAACTACTGCTTATTAACGCGAGGGAAAGACTACCAGTAACGCATGAATATAATCTTAATATTTAGTAACGCATCGAAAGAATGTAGGTAACGCAATACTATAAATTGAAGACGAGTAACGCACAGGGGGATAAAAGTAACGCATTACTATAAACTTAAAACTAGTAACGCAGAGGAGAAATAACGTAACGTCTTGGTAACGGGTTGACAGCAAGGAGCTAAAGTAACGAGGGGTAACGGATCCATCAGTGTCTCGTTACAGTCGTCTATGAACTGAAGAAATGACATGGATGAAATATAACGGGAGAAGAGACAGACGGAGAATAAAGGAATAAGAGAGACATATAAGAGAGAGAAAGATAAGTAGAAGAGAGATAGAAACATAAGTAAGAGAGAGATGAATAAATAAATGAGAGAGAGAGAGAGAGGGAGAGAGAGAGAGAGAGAGAGAGAGAGGCAGTTAACCTTAAGCTGGGCCAGGGACGGGGTTGATGCACTTAACGTTGTAATAAGTTGATGTGTCAGCTCCCTCAACGCCTGCATAATTTACACCTCCTCTTCCCCACGTCTTAGGCGGCTTGCGTGGAGGAGGGGAGGTATAGGAGAAGGGGTGAGGTGGGGAAGAGGAAGGAGTGGTGGTGGGGAGGAGGAAGGTGGTGGGTGGAGGAGGAAGGAGGAGGAAGGGGTGGTGGGTGAGGAGGAGGAAGGGGGTAGGTGGAGGAGGAGGAAGGGGTGGTGGGTGAGGAGGAGGAAGGGGTGGGTGGGGAGGAGGAAGGGGGTGGGAGGAAGGGGGTAGGGAGGGAGGAAGGTGGGGGAGGAGGAAGGTGGTGGGGTGAGGAGGAGGAAGGTGGTGGGGAGGGGAGGAAGGGGTGGGGTGAGGGAGGAGGAAGGGGTGGTGGTGGGGAGGAGGAAGGGGTGGTGGGGTGAGGAGAAGGAAGGAGCAGCCGAAGGTGAGAAAGGGGTGGTAAAGGAAAGGGGAGATCTGGGGAGGAAGAGGAGAAGGAGGGTGAAAGGAGGAAGGTAGGGGGGGATGGGGTATGAGTGTGTTAGGGTGTGTTAGTGGTACAAGACACAGGTAAAGGGCTGAAGAGAGGGAGCAGGTGCGTGAGATGGTAGTAGACAGTACTGTGTTGGAGGCCGTACTGCAACATTCCGTCACCAAGAGGTCGAGGAGGTCAGTGTGAGGAGGTCATCAGCATAGGAAGTGTGTATTTTATGGGGGGAAATATGTAGGAAATGATTATAAAGTTTATGTATTTCTTTACCTTTCTAACCTAATCTGACCTGACCTGGCCTCATCTAACCTGACCTGGCCTAACCTAACCTAATCTGACCTGACCTGGCCTCATCTAACCCGGACCCGGCCTTCTAACCTTTTCTAACCTAATCTTGACCCGGACCTGGCCTCATCTAACCCGGGACCTGGCCTAACCTCTAACCTAACCTAATCTGGACTCCTGACCTGGCCTTCATCTAACCTGACTTCCAATTCCAACCAACCTAACTAACCCAACATAAACAGCGTACAATTCGGTTATGTTATGGTGGCAAACGATGGTCAACAGAGCCTAATTTTACCTTGGAATGAAAAAATGAATTCTAATAAAAAAAAAAAACGCTGATATTTAAAAAAATAAAGAGAAGGCAAAAATATTCGTTAAGCTTTGTTTAATTCTGATCACACACACATTGCTTACACACACACACACACACACACACATTGCAGCACACACACAATTCATAACAACAGTAGTGTACACCAGAACTCGTCAATCCTCAACAGCAAAGACTTAAAGAAAACCCACTCAAGATAACCGTTCCCTGATCAGCTTAATGCATGAATAACAAATAACCTTCCTAAAACCTGACTGGAAGTGAGTGAGTGAGTGAATTGAGTGAGTGAGTGAATTGAGTGAGTGAGTGAGTGAGTGAGTTGAGTGAGTGAGTGAGTGAGTGAGTGAGTTGAGTGAGTGAGTGAGTGAATTTGAGGGAGAGTGAGTGAGATGGGTTAGAAAGTTGAGTGAGTGAAAGAGATGGTTGGGTAATGGTGTGAGTGAGTTAAGAGTGTGTGATTGAGCCAGTGAGTGAGATGGGTTAGAAAATGAGTGAGTGAATTGTTGAGTGAATGAGTTAGTGAGTGAAGTGAGTGAAAGTGAGTGAAGTGAGTGAATAGAGGAGGGTTCTTGGCACTCCACAAGAAGAAGAAGAAGAAGAAGAAGAAGAAGAAGAAGAAGAAGAAGAAGAAGAATGGATATTGTGCAGGTATATACTATTGGCTGGGTAACTGGGGAGAGTTGGTCTGCTCCAGGAAGATTATGTTGTACCATTTGACTTAACTTACCATCATGTGCTTTGGGCAAGGTGGGGAGGTGAGGTAGTACTCTTGTAGATGGTATTGTTTTGGCTGTATTTGCTGTTTTTAATTCCTATTGTTTTACTGTTTTTAAGTAGTACTGTTTTGTTGTTATCATGTCGTATTGTTTTGCTGTTATTAAGTCGTACTGTTTTGCTGTTATCATGTCGTATTGTTTTGCTGTTATTAAGTCGTACTGTTTTGCTGTTATCATGTCGTATTGTTTTGCTGTTATTAAGTCGTACTGTTTTGCTGTTATCATGTCGTATTGTTTGGTTGTTTTTGCTGTTTTTAAGTCTCATTGTTTTGCTGTTTCTTAGTCTTATTGTTTTGCTGTTTCTGCTGTTTTTTTCAGGAGGGAGAGTGATGGGGAGTGAGGGGGGGAGAAGGAGAGTGTTGGGGAGAAGGAGGGGGATTACTATCTCCCTTCAACTATTTACAGCACTTCCCTACCTGTCGCTGTTGTGGTGCTGCTGTTATCATCGTTTGTTGTTTTAACAACTTACTGCTGTGGCGGCTTGCGGGGTGAGGGAGGGGAAAGGGGAGAGAGGGGAGGTGATGGCACAGGGGTGAGAGAGGGAAGGTGATGGGAAGAGGGGTGAGGAGGGGAGGTGATGGGCACAGGGGTGAGAGAGGGAAGGTGATGGGATGAGGGGTGAGGAGAGAGGGGGGTGATGGGCAGAGGGGTGAGAGAGAGCGGGGTGATGGAAAGAGGGGTGAGGGAAGGGGGCGCTGGGTGGTGGCAGTTGTGGGGTTTGGTGGTGGTGGGCGTGGCAGTAGGCGTTGTGGGCGTGGCAGTAGGCGTGGTGGGCGTGACAGTAGGCGTGGTGGGCGTGGCAGTAGGAGGCAGTATTCAGCACCAGTGTTCCTCAGCGCCTCATGGGACTCTCCTCCATTATCTCTTTCTCACACACACACACACACACACACACACACACACACTAATGTCTCCAGGAGTTTCGCTAGCCTTATGTCTGTTTACCAAGCCATATATCCATTTATCTAGCCACATGTCTAGTTGTTTTTCTAGCCATATGTGTGTTTACCTAGCTATAAGTCTGTTAACATAGCCATAAGTCTTATATCTCGCCATATGTGTATTTACGTAACCATATGTCTGTTTACCGAACCATAGGTTAGGTCAAGTCACGTTAGAATAGGCTAGCTTAGGTTAGATCAGGTCAAGTTAGGTCAGGTTAGGTCAGGACTAGAGGTAACAGCTGCGTTCACTGATTAAAACAAAAACATCGACTTAAACCACTATTGGCTAAAACCTCCCAGGCTGAACACTGTCTGGTTATAATCCCAGATAATTAAAACCTTCACCAACACGACACACACCTGAGACGTGTACCTTATAGGCTAGAAAATTTTATAATAGTCTCTGTAACACCTACTGGACCCCAAACTCCGTAAGATAGGGGAACAATAATAATAATAATGATAATAATAATAATAATAAGTCTAATAATAATAATAATGATAATAATAATAAAAATAATGACATTGGTGGTAATAATAATAATAATAATAATGACATTGGTGGTAATAATAATAATAATGATAATGATAATAATAATAACTTCATACTAAACATTACATGGATAACTTCTTGGAAAAAATAACAATAGTATAAGAGCACAATCACTCCGTACGTGTGGTTAACATACCACTACACTCACCTCCTCCTCCTTGCTCTGCCCTGCCCTTGCCCTACCCTACCCCTCCCCCACACGTAACCTCACCTCCGGGCGGGATCTGAACGGGGGCGGGACGGGAGGTAAGTTGTTAAGGAAACTCTTTTTAAGGTCATGAATAATGTGCGAGGAGGCCGAGTGAGGACACCCCCCCCCCCTACCACTGTGCTCTACTCAACAATTACGATGCATTTTCCTCCCTAAAAGGATAAAAACGTCGCTCCCAAGTTGTCGACGGCTTGAATTAATTTTGGATTGTCGAAGGAGTGGGTGGGTGGGTGGGGGTAAAGGGAGAGTGGGTAGGAGGTGTGGGTGGGTGGGGGGGGGTGTGAGGAGAGTGGGTAGGAGGTGTGGGTGTGGGTGGGGGGTGAGGGCAGTGGGTGGGGTGTGGGTGGGGTTGGGGGTGAGGTGTGGGTGTGGGGTGGGTGGGGAGGTAGGAGGTGTGGGTGGGTGGGGGTGAGGGAGAGTGGGTAGGAGGTGTGGGTGGGTGGGGGGAGGTGGGTGGGAGGTGTGGGTGGGTGGGGGTGAGGGAGTGGGGTGGGTGGGGTGGGTGGGGTGGGGGTGTGGGGATAGGAGGTGTGGGTGGTGGGGGGTGAGGAGAGTGGGTGGGTGTGGGTGGGTGGGGGTGGGGAGAGTGGGTGGGGGTGTGGTGTGGGGAGGTGTGGGGAGGTGGGTGGGAGGTGTGGGTGGGTGGGGGTGAGGGAGAGTGGGTATGAGGTGTGGGTGGGTGGGGGGTGAGGGAGGTGGGTGGGAGGTGTGGGTGGGTGGGGTGAGGGAGAGTGGTGGGAGGTGTGTGGGTGGGTGGGGGTGGGGAGGTGGGTCGGAGTTAAGGAGAGTGGGTAGGAGGGTATGGGTGGGGTTGAGGAGAGTGGGTCAGGGGGTGAGGGTGGGTGGGGGTGAGGGAGAGTGGGTGGGTGAAGGAGAGTGGGAGGGTATGGGGTGGGGTTGAGGGAGAGTGGAGTCAGGGGTGAGGATGGGTGGGGGTGAGGAGGAAGAGGGGTGGGGTGAGGAGGGAGAGAAAAGGCGACGAGATGTAATGGTATGAACAGAGGTGTGTATATATAGAATGGGAGGAGGGAGGGTGAGGGAGGTAAAGTAGAAAGTAAAGAGAGAGGAGATAAGGGAGAGGGAGGAAGGAAGGTGAGGGAGGGTAAAGTGAAGAGAGAGAGAGAAGGAGAGGGAGAAAGGAGAGAGAGAGAGGGAGGGAGGGGGTGAGGGAGGGTAAAGTGAAGAGAGAGAGAGAGGAGGGAGAGGGAGATAAGGAGAGGAAAGGAAGGTGAGGGAGGGAAAGTGAAGAGGGGAAGTAAGGAGAGAATAAGGGAGAGGGAGGGAGGGGTGAGGGAGGGGTAAAGTGAAGAGAGAGAGGGAAGTAAGGGAGAGGAGATAAGGAGAGAGAGGGAGGAGGAAGGTGAGGGAGGGTAAAAGTGAAGAGAGAGAGGAAGTAAGGAGGGAGTGAGAGAGAGGGAGGTGAGGGAGAGAGAGAGAGAGAGGAGAAGAAGGGGTGTACAGTATAATAGAGTGAGTTGTACTGCCCCATATTGTACTGTACATCACTAAAGATTACAAGTACACTTTATAGAGTACATGCATAATACTGTAATCGGTGAGGTCACGAATACGAGGAGAGTACTGTATACTGGTTGAGGGCTACTAGTACTCACACTAACCTTACTTTACGACAACTTCCACGATTACTTTTTGCACTTTACGTCAACCTCTACTCACTTTACGTCGAACTCCACTTACTTTACGTCAAAATATCGTCAAATTCTACTCACTTTGCGGTAAACTCTACTCACTTTGCGGTAAACTCTTCTCACTTTGCGGTAAACTCTACTCACTTTGCGGTAAACTCTTCTCACTTTGCGGTAAACTCTACTCACTTTGCGGTAAACTCTTCTCACTTTACGGTAAACTCTCCGAACTTAACGTCAAACTTTATGCTAAACACCACTAAGTTTACGTCAAACTCTACTGAACTTACTATACGTAATTTTACACCATCTAGGTCACAAAGTCTGCTCTTATCTACTACGTCACTTTACATAATATATTAAACTCTACTGTGTGTGTATTTGTATGTATGTATATATGTGTGTATGTATGTATGAGTATTTGGTGTAGTGTTTGTGTATGTATTGTGTGTACTGTGTGTGTTTCTTTGTATGTATGAGTGTAAAGTATATGATCTAAATAATTCAGTGTGTATGAGCGTATGATATGAATATTTCTATGTATGTATGATTGTATATAACGTGAATATTCCCGTCTGTGTGTATGAGCGTATGGTATGTGAGCACTTCTTTGTGAGTGAGTGGACGGGACTGTATGAGTGAATGGGCGGGTCGGACCGTGTGAGTGAGACCGTATGGGTGAGTGGGTGGGTAGGACCGTGTGTATGAATGAGTGGGTGAATGAGAAAGTGTATGAGTGAGTGAGTGGGACCGTATGAGTGAGTGAGTGAGTGTGGGACCATGTGAGTGAGTATCTACCCAAACCCAGCCAGCCAAGCCATCCAGCGTCTCTCACAAGGAAGGTGGTGTAGACAAATCAAGTTTTATGAATAATGTCCTTGGCTGGGAGCTCGTTGCCTCATATAAGATTCAGGATTGTCGCCAACAGATTCCTACTCCCTACAGAACGAGGCTGGTAAATATGTAAATGGCAGCTCGGCACCATCACCACCACCACCACCACCACGACGACGAGGATGATGGTGGTGATGGTGGTGATGGTGATAATGTGGTTGTACCTCTCTCACGTCTTCGCCACGGTATCGAGGTTAATTTTATTTGTGGGTTGTGTATTGTTGTTGTTGTTGTGGGGAGATGGGTGTATGGGAGAGAGGTGAAGGAGGATGGGGAGTGGAGGGTGGTGTGTGCGTGTGTGTGTGTGTGTGTGTGTGTGTGTGTGTGTGTGTGTGTTTTATGAGGGGAAAGAAGGAAACTTGGGGAAGGGAAGGAGGGTGAGAGTGATGGGAGTAATGGAAGGCGTGGGTGGGTGTTTCAGTTCGTGGGGAGTATATGTAGAGGTGGGAGGGGAGATGAGGAGGGGAGAGGTAACATATAGATAGAGGAAGGATGTTGATTAGGTAAAGATTGAAAGGTTAAAGGGAAAGGAGGAAGAATAAGAAGACAAGGAAGGGAAGGAGGAGGAGGAGGAATAAGGAGAGGGAAGAATAAGAAGACAAGGAGAAGGAGGAGGAAGAAGAATAAGAAGAGGAGAAAGAAGACGAAGACAAGGAGGAGGAGGAGGAGGAAGAAAGGTGGTACTCTTAAGTAAACAACCCAGGCAGGTGTTGTGTGACTCTAGGAACATCATCAACAGGTGTCCAGTACTCTCTCTTCTAATCCATCTATCTCTCCCTCCCTCGGTCTTCACCTACCCTCCATCCTTTAACCGCCCCTTCTCATCCCCCCCTCCTTCCCTTTACCTCCCATTCTCACCCATCTATACCTCCCTGTCCCTCTCTCCTTCCCATCTCCTCACTTCATCCATCATCCCATCCTGTTCTTCTCGTGTCCATCATCATCATCATTGTTCTTCAGGTGTTATTTTCTGTTTAGAGGCAGATCTTGTGGTGTCTCCTGAGGGTCGTGCAGTCTTCCCCTCGCCTACTGAGACATGCAGCATCTTCTCTCACTCTCTCACTCTCTCTCTCACACACATTTCCTACTCTGCAGCTTTCCTCAGTCTCATTTTATTGGTATATTTTTCTGTGGAATTATTGTAGAGTGCGTGTTTCTGTGTGTCATACGCTTGTTACACGTTTACTAGTTCGTGTCTTATGCTTGTTACACGTTTACTAGTTCGTGTCATACGCTTGTTACACGTTTACTAGTTCGTGTCTTATGCTTGTCACATGTTTACTAGTTCGTGTCTTATGCTTGTTACATGTTTACTAGTTCGTGTCATACGCTTGTTACACGTTTACTAGTTCGTGTCATATGCTTGTTACATGTTTACTAGTTCGTGTCATATGCTTGTTACACGTTTACTAGCCTGTGTCATACGCTTGTTACACGTTTACTAGCCTGTGTCATACGCTTGTTACACGTTTACTAGTTCGTGTCATATGCTTGTTACACGTTTACTAGCCTGTGTCATACGCTTGTTACACGTTTACTAGTTCGTGTCATATGCTTGTCACACGTTTACTTGCCTGTGTCATACGCTTGTCACACGTTTACTAGCCTGTGTCATACGCTTGTTACACGTTTACTAGTTCGTGTCATATGCTTGTCACACGTTTACTAGCCTGTGTCATACGCTTGTTACACGTTTACTAGCCTGTGTCATACGCTTGTTACACGTTTACTAGTTCGTGTCATATGCTTGTTACACGTTTACTAGTTCGTGTCATATACTTGTTACACGTTTACTTGCCTGTGTCATACGCTTGTCACACGTTTACTTGCCTGTGTCAAACGCTTGTCACACGTTTACTTGCCTGTGTCAAACGCTTGTCACACGTTTACTAGCCTGTGTCAAACGCTTGTCACACGTTTACTTGCCTGTGTCAAACGCTTGTCACATGTTTACTAGTTCGTGTGATGTGATGTGATGTGGCGTTGTGAGAAGTGCTGGTTACAGGGACAGATACACGTTACAGTGAGAGATGTACAAGACATCTACAAGTTACAGTGAGAGACGTACAGGTTACGATGAAAGATACAGTGAGAGACGTACAAGGCACCGACAAGACGGGACAATCCAACATGTCACAACAAGTTTGGAAAGAAGTCGACGGTGTGTAGGGGAGGAGAGAGTTACCATGGCAACACACACACACACACACACATACAAGTGTCGTACACAAGAGAGACAAATGAACCGGAAACAGTCGAATTCTCAGCCCGGTGGGGGAGGGGGGCAGGAGGATAGGAGTGTGTCAGGCCCCAGACACACACACACACACACACACACAGAGACAACCCTCTCATAATAAAGTGTGAGGCCAGACATACTGCCTCACACGCCTGTTCTCACGCATTTGTGAATAAGTTACCCTCTATGTATAGAACTAAACAAATAATGTAAATGAAATACTGTGTAACTTTCGGTGCCATAATATCCTGACAACTGGGGTTAATTATTATGACCCTTTGTAAACCCTACTCTGTAATCCTTTTGCGCTACCGCTCACAGGATGAGTGTGGGGTGCACAATAAAGTAGCCGCTGCAAGCGGCAAATCAAAATCAAATCTTCACACTGTCATATATTTTGGTCAAGTAACTCAGTAGTGACACTATTACACCGACATCTTCAAGTGGTGAATACCTTATGTTCTCTGGGGGTGCGGTGGCCGAGTGGATACCTCTCTCCCCCTTTGTTCTAAAGGTCACTGGTTCGCAATTATAGGGGCACTCCCAGTCCACCCAGCTGTAAACATGTACCTAACCTAACCTAACCTAACTTTACGGCTGCCGTTGTGAAGGCGGTCGAGTGTAGTGCCGACCAGTGTCCCCTTGAGTACCGAAGGCATACTGTAGTGTACAATTGGGCCCTTCAGGCGTATGGGGCCCCTCAGGCATATGGGGCCCCTCAGGCATATGGGGCGCCTTAGGCATATGGGGCCCCTCAGGCATATGGGGCGCCTCAGGCATATGGGGCCCCTCAGGCATATGGGGCGCCTCAGGCATATGGGGCGCCTCAGGCATATGGGGCCCCTCAGGCATATGGGGCGCCTCAGGCATATGGGGCCCCTCAGGCATATGGGGCCCCTCAGGCATATGGGGCGCCTTAGGCATATGGGGCCCCTCAGGCATATGGGGCGCCTCAGGCATATGGGGCCCCTCAGGCATATGGGGCGCCTCAGGCATATGGGGCGCCTCAGGCATATGGGGCCCCTCAGGCTTATGGGGCCCTTCAGGCTTATGGGGCCCCACTGAGACGAAGATGGTGTGGTGGATCAAACTGTGTGTGTACTGTGGGCCCCTGTTGCTGTTATGACTGTTTCCTGATGTGTGTGTGTGTGTGTGTGTGTGTGTGTGTGTGTTTACTGTTACGGTGTTTATACGACAACAATGTGAGACAGGAAGTATGAGACGATTACAGCACCATACAAGAGCTTCATCATGACACACACACACACTACCACCACAATAACAACAACAACCACAACAACACCAACAACCACAACAACAACACCAACAACAACATCATGCAACAAAAACAACAATAATAACATCATATAATAACAACAACAACAATAACAACAACATCATACAACAACACTGGACAAGAACAGCATCAGACGAACTAGACAACATCATTATCATCATCAGGGAGAAGGGGAGGGGGGGGGGGGGGGCACTTAGCTTGGCCTCCGTGTTCTCGGAGGAAAGAACATACACTTACCTCAGCTGGGGGGAGGAAGGAGGGCATGGTTCAGGAAAGAGGGTTGAGGAGGCAGAGGAAGGGGAAGGGAGGTAGGAAGGGGTGAAGGGAGGTAGGAGGGTGATGGAAGGTAGGAGGGGGTGAGGGGAGGTAGGAGGGGGTGACAAGATGGTAATGGGAGGTACAGTAGGAAAGGGTGAGGGAAGGAGGGGGTGAAGGGAGGGTAAGGGGAGGTAAGAAGGGAGGAAGGAAGGAAGGAAGGAAGGAAGGTGTATAATGTATCGCGTATTTATGCTGTATTTAATTTCTGTATCACGTAGTATTTTGTTGTATTTCATTATTCATGTTGGTTAATAATTATTGTATTTGAAAGTTTTATGTGTATTAAATAAATTGTCCTTCACTGACCAATAATTTGCATGTTGTATTTTAATGTATTATTATTATATTCACCAGCGGCTGTTGTATTAGTTTGTTGTAGTTGTGTTAATGTTTGATATGTTGTATTTTATCGTATAATTGAGTGCATTAGCGACTTTGTTGTATTTGTGTGTAATCTGTATAACTCACTCACTCACTCACTCACACACTCACACACTCACACACACACACACACACACACACACATGGTGGGAAGGTAAGTGATAAAGAAGTATGTGTTAGGAGGAGGGAGAGAGTGAGAGAAATGGAGGGAGGGAATGAGGGAATAAAGGAAGTGGAGGGAGGGAAGTGGAGGGAAGGAATGGAGGGAAGCGACTCACATTTATCCTAGTAAACAGTTAATTCCCTCAGGTGTCGTACGAGTGGTCATCACTCTCTCCACTAGTCATACAACATCTACAAGAACGTATTGAATAAACCGTATGAAAGAAAGAATTAATAACACATATGAAGAATAAACCGTATGAATGAAAGAATTGATATACCGTGTGAATGAGAGACAATAACTAGGTTTGTTTTCCACAGTACTGTGCTTCGTCTACCATTCCCATATTTACAAAACGTTCAGGATACGACTCCTAGATACCAGGATGTTGTCAGATGTTCCACACACCTGTAATGATGTGTGAGAGAGGTATACCTGTGTGTTAATTTGTACAGGTGACTTGTGTGGTATAACTTAGAGAGTACACGTGGTTTAAGATGTTAGTTATTGAAGGGTAGTAATACGTTATATAACATCAGTAATACCAGAATGCATTATAATAACAACACCACCAAAATACACAATAACAACACCAGATTGCACTATAACGTCACCAGAATGCACAATAACAACACCAGATTGCACTACAACGTCACCAGAACGCACAATAACAACAGAACGCACAATAACAACAAAATACACAATAACAACACCAGATTGCACTATAACAACACCAGAATGCACTATAACAACACCATAATGCACTATAACAACACCATAATGCACAATAAGAACACCAGAATGCACTATAACAACACCAGAATGCACTATAACAACACCATAATGCACTATAACAACACCAGAATGCACTATTACAACAACACCATTTGGTTGTATTCTATTGATAGTGTGGATTGTTCGGGAGGTGACGAGTTATATTTTCGTCCACATTCACAACCTGTTATAACCCCCCATCACCCCCTCACAACCCCCTCACACCTTCCTCCCTCTCAGACCCCCCTCCCCCTCACACCTCCCTTCCCTTCAGACTCCCCTCCCCCTCACACCTCCCTTCCCTTCAGACTCTCCCTCACACCTCTTCCTTCAGACCCTCACCTCCACCTCAACACCCTCTTTCACCTCCTCTATCACCTTCTGTGCCTCTACATTCACCTCTCTTCCCCAGCAGACTCCCTCTTCATCCCACCTTGTCGGTCAGAAGGTCAGTTCCAACAATATGTCGTCTCTTATGGTCGCTATATTGTAGATATTATGTAAACGTGCTCTGGGCAGCACCTTTTTTTTTTTCCCAGTGATTCTTGAGCTCTGCCAAACATGTTTTTTTTTTTTGGCCTCGTGTGGAAAAAAAAACACGGGTATATATTTTTGTTCTCTCACCTGATCTGAAAAGTGGGTGGAGAATATTCACTGTTGGGTTCTGTTGTACACGTTGGTATCAGTATTGTGGTGAGGGGAGGAACTCACTACGGCTTGTGGAGTGGTGGTAGTGGTTGTGGTTAGTGGTGGTAGTGGTGGTAAGTGATTGTTGGTGGTGGGATAGTGGTATTAGTGATGGTGGTGGTGGGTTGGTGGTGGTAAGTGGTTGGTAGTGGTGGTGGTAGTAGGGGTGGTGTTGTTGATGTTAGTAATGGTAAGTGGTAGTGGTAGATGATGGTGGTAGTAATAGTGGTAGGTGATGGTTATATTAGTGGTAAGTGGTGGTGTTGGTGGTAGTAATAGTGATAGGTAACGACACATAACCCAATTGTATCTTTAGCTTCACGTAACGTAACCGAAGTTTATCGTAACTAAATTTAAAGGAACTTAAGGTAGGATAACTTAAAATGAACTTCACAACGTAACCTAAAGATAGTATGACGTAACTCTTTCGTGACGTAATCTACACGTAACTTAACTTTACCGAAACGTACTTGACGTCACGTGAAAACAACATAACAGTTACAGTAGTTAGGAGCATATAATTACCTCGAACAACTGGAGCCCATTAACAAAACTTGTCCACCAGCAAGGATGTTAAGTGCAGTAGTTTATCACCTAACTCCGTAACTGCTTTATGAGGGCAGTTACTAGTACACTTTTCGGAGGCTATTTAAGGTGTCGTGTACGTCCAGGATATTCCAAGTCTCAATCTTGTCTGTCAGATAAAAATTTTTAAACAAATTCCAAATAAAAATATAACTTGCAAATATTAGTATCGTTTTTTTGTGTTTTTGATTGGGGTGGGAGTTAGAGAGAGGTGGGGAGGGTACCTAAACCTCCAGTGTAAAACAATCATAAGGTCAGTACCGTTATATATATACTGTATCTATGTCGGAATTTTACCGACCGAAAAAAAAGGGTTGTGTGTAAAAAATCATAACTTAAATTACTTTTAATGTAGTCAAGAGTCATGGAGGTAATTCAATTTTAACTATAACAAAATTTGGTGCCTGCAACCTCTATCTCTTTCTCTATAAATCAACTTCCCTTGCCTCCCCCTCATAGCAGCTGTAAAGAATAAAATACCACAACAACAAATCCAGTTGCAGAAAGTCCCCAGAGAATGCATGACAACTTGTGAATAAAAGAATGTGCCAGACAAGGGCAGGTTGGAGTGAGCCTGCGCGCCAAAATTGGAAGAGCTTGCGCGCCAAAATTGGTAAGATGATCTGGAGAGCGCTGGAGTGCTGATGACGGTATGTGATTGGTGGAGAGCCGACCCCTTGCCTCATGGCTCCACCAATAGCGGCCTCGCCCTCCTCCTGCTTCATGTTTACGTCTGGGACCTCGGGCTTAGTATATTTTTTTCATTTCTTTCTGGTTTCTTGTACTCATGTATGTTTGAAGTCGAGTTTGTAGCTTGTTTTTGAGGGTTTTTATCAAGAGAGATTTACACATTTTTTAATTAATATATCGAAGGATGGGTTTCAGTTACACCTCCCTCCCCCCTAGTGGCTGTACATTAATGATGAGACAACGTGGTTCTTAATTGGGTTGTGATGCAGCATTATCCTCACCGTGATAGAGAATAACATACAAACTTAATGGATCAACTTACGGGGGGGGGGGAATAGTTGTAATCAGATCATAGAATATATAGTAAATAGGAAAGCTTAGTTTCAGAGATTTCAGTAAACGTGGGGTGGTGGAATTCCCCCCTCCCCCTTTTTTACCCTTCCCCTCCCCCCCTCTGTGGTACAACACATGCTCGTCCCCTTCCCCAACCCCAACCCCACCCCATCCCATCCCCACCCATCCTCCCCACTCCCCACCCCCCATCCCAGCAGGAATACAGATTAGTCTAACCCAGCAACCTCTTCATGTCTAACCTTCCTGGACCCACATCATACAGCATTTTTTCCCCCCCACCTCTGGATATAGTCTCCATCACTTGGGTCCCCTTACACGCTCAGGAAACTCTTACTCTTTATTTTTTTTTTTTTTTGCTCTCTTCCTCTGCCATCCCACCAGTAGAAACTCGTAGTGGTAGAAAATGTAGTTTGTAGAAGGGAGTAGATCCAGGGAGATAATCTACTTTACCACGGAGGTCGGTAGTTGGCTGTTGTGTGACTCCTCTTGTTATTGTCTCTTCTATTCTCATCGACTAATTGCTGTTATGTTTTCCCTTGTGAAATAACAATAACGACAACAACAACAAAACGTAGTGGTGGTAGTAGTAGTAGTAGTAGTAGTAGTAGTAGTAGTAGTAGTAGTAGGGGAACTAGATCTTCAGCCCCAAAGCCGACAATGGTTGCAGATATTGCCTATGATTCAACAGTCACTGAATGCCGTGTAGATCTGCGGCTCAACTAAGTCAACACAGTTAGGGTAGCTAGTTTTGTATTAGGATATTTAATTTTTAAGGTAATATAATGGTGGCGAAGGTGTGGCTATTGGGGGAGGCTGGATCCCACGTTAAAAAAAGTAGTAGTAGTAGTAGTAGTAGTCAGTTCCTGGAAGATACAACAGTTGTGAGGGTCGTCGGGGCTGGGAATGATAAGTCGGTGTTGTCGGCGTCAATTGCATTGTGATCGACTAATCACTATATCTTGATGAGGGACGGAGGTGGTGGTGGTGGTGGTGGGCGGTCCTGGGGTGAGGGTGATGATGATATATGGGAGGTCGTCTGCTCCCTCCCTCCCTCCCTCATGGTCTCCCTGAGGTACGAGAGGGCTAAAGGGAGGGTAGTGAGGGAAGAGTCTTGTTACCTTACCCCCTATATTCTCCCTCCCTTCCCCACTTCTCCCTTACTTCTCCCTATATACCATTTGTCACACGTCATAGATTCCTGTTATCATGATTCAGTATCTTCTATGGTACACTTCTTGTTATTTTGTTGTTATCTTGTTATACTGACTGACTGGTGCTTGTTATCTTGTTAGGTTATAGATTATCTAGTTATCTTGTGGTTGTATGTAGTTAGTGTGATGTTCAGGTTATTGTTAGTCACCTGAGACGTAAATAACAACACTGTATTTGGTTAACATTTTTACACTGTCACTCTTCATCATTACATCATAAAATACAAATACAGTAAATACAAGCAATTATAACACACATTAATTATATGTTGAAAAAAAATGTTAAATACTAAATGTTAATAAAAAAAAAATACTGGTGACTGAAATTATTAGAGAGTAAGGTAAGAGGTAGTGGAAACTGAGGTATGTGGCCTCTGATTGGTGGAGAGGGGGGTGATGGTGTACCTGGTTGTGGCCTCTGATTGGTGGAGAGGGGGTGGATGGTGTACCTGGTTGTGGTCTCTGATTGGTGGAGATGAGGGTGATGGTGTACCTGGCTGTGGTCTCTGATTGGTGGAGATGAGGGTGATGGTGTGTGGTTGTGGCCTCTGATTGGTGGAGATGAGGGTAATGGTGTACCTGGCTGTGGTCTCTGATTGGTGGAGATGAGGGTGATGGTGTACCTGGCTGTGGTCTCTGATTGGTGGAGTTGAGGGTGATGGTGTACCTGGCTGTGGTCTCTGATTGGTGGAGATGAGGGTGATGGTGTACCTGGCTGTGGTCTCTGATTGGTGGAGAGGAGGGTGATGGTGTACCTGGCTGTGGTCTCTGATTGGTGGAGATGAGGGTGATGGTGTACCTGATTGTCGCCTTACAACGGCTTCACTTGAGTGGTTGGATCACCTGAAGGTTAAGCCCTCCCAGCTTAATTCACCTCGGGGTTACTTTAGGTTAGGTTAGGGTAAGGTAGATTAGGTTAGGTTAGGGTAGATGTGGTTAGGTTAGGTAAAGCTTTTAGGCTAGGTTGTAAGGTTAGGATTGGTTAGATTAAGTTGTAAGGTTAGTTTAGGTTAGAATTTAAGGTCAAATGTATAAATGTACATGTGAGGTAAACAGTATATGTCAGTACAGTAGTTGATGTGTTCTAAAGAGAGAGAGTTTGGTCACAGATGAAAAAAAGAAAAAAGAAAAATGTATTCATCGACGAACAGTATTGTGTATATATCAGAATTGAGCTCTGGAGGACCGTCACTGATCCATTTTGTTTTGTAATAGAGAAGGACATTGGTAAGGACATGGGTCAGTGGTGTGGTGTGGTGTGGTGTGGTGTGGTGTGGTGTGGTGTGGTCAGTGGTGTGGTGTGGTCAGTGGTGTGGTTGGTCAGTGGTGAAGGACATGGGTCAGTGGTGTGGTGTGGTGTGGTGTGGTCAGTGGTGTGGTTTGTTGTGGTCGTGTGATAAGTGGTGTGGTCGTCTTGATGGCAATAGTGTGGTCAGTAGTTTGATTCACTGACCAGATCCTTTCACTGTATGAGCTGACCTGACCCACCATGCCCCTCCCTTCCACATCCTCCCCCTCCGTCCTACCACACCCTTTCCCTCCCCCTCTTTCCTACCACACCCTTTCCCTCCCCCTCTTTCCTACTCCACCTCCCATATCCTTTTACACCCTTCCCTTTCCCCCCACCCTCCCCAACACACCCTTCCTCTCCCCTCCACACCCCACCTTAGGTTAGGTTAGTCGTCAGGTGAAATAATTTGGGGGGAGGAGGAGGGCGAATCTTCAGGTTATGGTAATTATACATACATACATACATACATACATACATACATACATGACCATAATTACCGAAAGCCAGAGATGTTGAAGACCCTTAAGCTAAAGCAGAGAAATAGCGTCCCAAAATGGCGGCAAAATCATACCGAGACTTTACCTTGACCTGATAGTCACTCGACACTCGTTAGGGTAGACGGTCATTGGGGCTGATTTTTTTATTTATATATTTTTTTTAAGAATATGTGTTTATTTTGTACTTGTAAACACGCGTCAATATGAATAATTTAATGTTTTACTAAATGGATAAACGGCAGGAACGGAACTAATGAACGCTGCCAGGCTGAAATATATCCTCAGTCGTTGTGTTGTCATAGCAGTTCACCGTCGGGTTTTATTTTTTATTTTATTTTAGTGGAGAACATAGATTTATTTTTATTGTTTTAGATTGTGAGGCTAAAAAGACACTTGTATATTTATGTAGGCCTATATACAAACCAACCTATAAAAATTTAGAATATTTGTATAGTTCCTTGATAAACTATCCGTTATTTACAAGGTTTATTAATGAATTATTTTGTAGAATCATTATAGGTAATTATATAATACCCGCTACTGATAATATAATGTAAATCCTTCTATAATATTGATAATTTTCCTGATAATTTGTTGAGTAATGACATAGCAGTTTATAAGACTTCTTTTCTCGGTATAGTTTTTATAATCGGGCCGTTAATGTTATTTTTATTATTCCCTGTCCGTAGATGTCCGTAGATACCTGTAAGAATAATGTCTGGTCCGTATTTGTTCCTTAGGGATAATATATGGTTCATCGGTGTCCGTAGAAATGTCTCGTCCTTGTCAGTAGAAAGAATGTCTCGTCCGTAGAAATAAAGTTGTCCGTATATCTCCTTAGAAATAATATATGGTCCATGGATGCCCGTAGAAATTTAGTCTTTTCCATCAATATTCGTAGAGTAATATCTTTAGCTACTTTTTATATATATCCCGTCCGTAGATGTCGTAAAATTTATATAACACCGTCCGTAGATGTAGGAAAACTTATATAACACCGTCCGTAGATGTCGCAAAATTTATATAACACCGTCCGTAGATGTCGCAAAATTTATATAACACCGTCCGTAGATGACGCAAAATTTATATAACACCGTCCGTAGATGTAGGAAAACTTATATGTAAGAATAATGTCTGGTCCGTATTTGTTCCTTAGGGATAATATATGGTTCATCGGTGTCCGTAGAAATGTCTCGTCCTTGTCAGTAGAAAGAATGTCTCGTCCGTAGAAATAAAGTTGTCCGTATATCTCCTTAGAAATAATATATGGTCCATGGATGCCCGTAGAAATTTAGTCTTTTCCATCAATATTCGTAGAGTAATATCTTTAGCTACTTTTTATATATATCCCGTCCGTAGATGTCGTAAAATTTATATAACACCGTCCGTAGATGTAGGAAAACTTATATAACACCGTCCGTAGATGTCGCAAAATTTATATAACACCGTCCGTAGATGTCGCAAAATTTATATAACACCGTCCGTAGATGACGCAAAATTTATATAACACCGTCCGTAGATGTAGGAAAACTTATATAACACCGTCCATAGATGACGCAAAATTTATATAACAACGTCCGTAGATGTCGCAAAATTTATATAACACCGTCCGTAGATGTAGCAAAATTTATATAACACCGTCCGTAGATGTAGCAAAATTTATATAACACCGTCCGTAGATGAAGCAAAATTTATATAACACCGTCCGTAGATGTAGCAAAATTTATATAACACCGTCCGTAGATGTCGCAAAATTTATATAACACCGTCCGTAGATGTCGCAAAATTTATATAACACCGTCCGTAGATGTCGCAAAATTTATATAACACCGTCCGTAGATGTAGCAAAATTTATATAACACCGTCCGTAGATGTAGCAAAATTTATATAACACCGTCCGTAGATGTAGCAAAATTTATATAACACCGTCCGTAGATGTAGCAAAATTTATATAACACCGTCCGTAGATGTAGCAAAATTTATATAACACCGTCCGTAGATGTCGCAAAATTTATATAACACCGTCCGTAGATGTAGGAAAACTTATATAACACCGTCCGTAGATGTCGCAAAATTTATATAACACCGTCCGTAGATGTAGCAAAATTTATATAACACCGTCCGTCAGTATCGTTAAAAATTAAGATTCATGGGAGTCGTTGAGTGTGTGTGTGTGTGTGTGTGTGTGTGTGTGTGTGTGTAAATCTTCATCCCTATTTAGTAATGATGTATAATTGGCTTGTTAACTTACGTCTGTGTGCGTGTCTATCTATCTATCTATCTGTCATCCTCTCGTCTGTGTTGACTGTTTATCTGTCTATTTAACTGTCCATCATATTCCGTCTACCTCTTCCTGTCTCACTCTCACTCTCTCACTCCAGGGAATCAAAGTCTCCATCTCTCTCAAGTCCCAAAGGAGGAAGCCTCTCTGAAAACTAAACTTTGTTGCGTCTCATAATCTCTGAGTGACTAAGTGCCCCCCGCTAATCCAGGTCCCCATGTTCTGTGGGCTTCTGTTTCCCCTTGTTCTATGAGCTTTGTTTACTGTTTTCTATGAGTGGTGTTTCCCGTGTTCTATGAGTGGTGTTTCCCGTGTTATAAGAGACGCGTATCCCGTGTTATAAGAGACGCGTATCCCGTGTTTTCTGAGTCGTGTTCGAGTCAGGTGTCGTGTATGTGAATAATTTCATTTTAAAAGTAAAAACAAAAAAAATAGGTTAAGTCAAATATTTATTTTACTTATTTTAAAACAGGTTAAAAGTTTTCTGCTTATTTAATATAAATTTTTATGTTTTTTTTAAGTAGCTACAAAAATTTTCTTCGGTTTTAATATGTAATTTGTTTTCTTATTATTTGGAGTAATTAATTTTTCCTTGAATTTAAAACAAAGTGCAACGTCTTCCTGCTAACACCCGGTACAACCTATTCTGTATTTTAAACAAAGTATAGCTCAGTGACCCCCCCATTCCCCTCCCTCTTCTCATTTTCTCTCAATCTCCCTCTGCATTAAACATTCCCTCATCCTTAACTTAACTCCCATGGTGATATTTTTACATTCTTTTTAATACCGTAAGAGAAAAGAAAAATAACTAGGCCTACTACCCCAAGTGGTCTATAGTCTACTCCCAGACCTCATTTGTTATGGTCACTTATGAACTATATCTACATTAATGATGATATCCTTAATAAGCCAGTGTCCCCTTGTGGTGGTCACGTTTTCTGTGGGTCTCGTCTTGTTCGTGTCTAAAACAGGTGTTAAATTAGTTTGTTTTTTAAATTGATGATGACTTAGGTATTTTTATTGAGAGGTTATTGAGATTTTGTAAGGATGTAGTACCATGACACACACACACACACACACACACACACACACACACACACACACACACACACACACACACACAAAGTTACCATGTTGGTCTAATTGTTATTTTCTTTTGTATAATGTATCCAATAACTTATGTATTTATTTTCTCTCTCTTTCTCTCAAACACAAACACTGTAATTATTTATTCATTCATCTGTATATTAATTTCATATCTTGGTAAATTGCAGGTGCGGCGACCCTTTGAATAATAAACACCAGATGATAGCCGTGTCAGGTAAGGTAACTCTCTCTCTCTCTCTCTCTTAACAATGAATATTTTGTCTAAACTCCTCCTTGGCTGGTCATCAATGTTTTCATAATACCTAATATACACAGCTGTCGAGGTCCTAGACACGCCTACCCTCTGATAATTTTTCACAACTGCTAAGACCAATTGTAGGGAGTAATTACTGTACAGTTGCTCTGGTTGTTTGGGAAGTCATCATAGCGATTGGCCAGGTCATGACAGGAATTTATGTCATCAACTCTGTGCTATTGTTAAAGTCATTGTATGTTTCTATTTATAATGAGGTTAAGGTGTATGACGTCACAATTACGCTAACTTATGTACCATCTGTCGTGAGAAGGATGGTTTTATGTACCATCTGTCGTGAGAAGGATGGTTTTATGTACCATCTGTCGTGAGAAGGATGGTTTTATGTACCATCTGTCGTGAGAAGGATGGTTTTATGTACCATCTGTCGTGAGAAGGATGGTTTTATATGCCATCTGTCGTGAGAAGGATGGTTTTATGTACCATCTGTCGTGAGAAGGATGGTTTTATGTACCATCTGTCGAGAGAAGGATGGTTTAATGTACCATCTGTCGAGAGAAGGATGGTTTTATGTACCATCTGTCGTGAGAAGGATGGTTTTATGTACCATCTGTCGTGAGAAGGATGGTTTTATGTACCATCTGTCGTGAGAAGGATGGTTGGTTTTATGTACCATCTGTCGTGAGAAGGATGGTTTTATGTACCATCTGTCGTGAGAAGGATGGTTTTTATATCATCCCGAGAGGATGGTTTTATGTATATCTGTCGTGAGAAGGATGGTTTGTGTACCATCATCCGAAGAGGATGGTTTAAATGCCTGCCATCCTGTCGGTGAGAAGGATGGTTTATGCCCATATCTATCAGAAGGATGGTTTAATGTACCATCTGTCGTGAGAAGGATAGTTTATGTACCATCTGTCGAAGGATGGTTTATGTACCATCTGTCGTGAAGATGGTTTAATGTACCATCTGTCAAGAGGATGGTTTAATGTACTACATCTGTCATTGAGAAGGATGGTTTTATGTTCCATCTGTCGTGAGAAGGATGGTTTTATGTACCATCTGTCGTGAGAAGGATGGTTTTATGTACCATCTGTCGTGAGAAGGATGGTTTTATGTACCATCTGTCGTGAGAAGGATGGTTTTATGTACCATCTGTCGTGAGAAGGATGGTTTTATGTACCATCTGTCGTGAGAAGGATGGTTTTATGTACCATCTGTCGTGAGAAGGATGGTTTTATGTACCATCTGTCGTGAGGGGATGGTTTTGTAGCCTCATCTGTCGTGGGGAAGGATGGTTTTATGTACCATCTGTCACGTGAGAAGGATGGTTTTATGTACCATCTGTCGTGAGAAGGATGGTTGTGTGTACCATCTGTCGTGATAAGGATGGTTGTGTGTACCATCTAACGTGAGAAGGATGGTTTTATGTACCATCTGTCGTGAGAAGGATGGTTTTATGTACCATCTGTCGTGAGAAGGATGGTTTTATGTACCATCTGTCGTGAGAAGGATGGTTTAATGTACCATCTGTCGTGAGAAGGATGGTTTAATGTACCATCTGTCGTGAGAAAGTATAGTGAAAATATAGTATGGTAGTGAAGATATAGTGTAGTAGCTGTGGTATAGTGAAGTTATAGTGTATGTACTGTACTGTACCATAGTGTCGTGGGCAGGGAATATTTTCATCGTGTCCGGCTTAAGAAAAGGGATTATTTTACATCCCATCTGGCGTTAATAAGGATATTTCCCCACCAGACGCATAAAAACAATCAATAACAACTGATTGTGAAGGACAGGCGAAAGAGAATAAACAGGATACAATGATAAAGAAGAAGAAGAAAACGAAAAGAAGAGGAAGAGAAAATAACAAGAATAGTGACAATTGATTCTGAATTAGTGAGCCGAGACGGTAAACATTAATCTGTAACACGGAACTAACACAGAAAGTTGACTTACTTGTGTTTGTGATGGTGTTATAGAAATGAGTTAATGTTTATTGTCAAAGTAAACAAGTGGTTTATAGGAGGGTGAGCGTGTAATAATAATGGTGATGGTTAGCAGTAATGATAATAATGATGATAATGATAATAATAATAACGACAACAAGGTCAACCGTATCATTACACACACACACACACACACACACACACACACACACACACACGCACACACACACACACATACATACATACATACATACATATAAACTCACCTGTATCCTACCTGTTCCGTGCAGTGATGTGTGTATATAGTGTATGTTGTATATGTATTTTGTATAATGCGTAATATATATTGTATGTATGATTTTTATGTTGTTTGTGTGTGTGTGTATATGTAGCGGTGTATATTGTGTGTAAGTTCAACTGATTTTACGGGAGACACGAGAAGAGTGTAGAGAATTTATGAGAAAGACGAACAGACACAACACGGGAGGAGGTGGTGGAGTAGGAGGAGGAAGAGGTGAAGGAGGAGGTGGTGGAGTAGGAGGAGGAGAGGTGAAGGAGGAGAGAGTAGGAGGAGAGGAGAGGTGAAGGAGGAGTGTGGTGGAGTAGGGAGGAGGAAGAGGTGAAGGAGGAGGTGGTGGAGTGGAGGGGAGGAGGGAGGGAGAGGAAGAAGGAGGAGGTGGTGGAGTAGGGAGGAGGAAGAGGGAAGGAGGAGGTGGTGGAGGAGAGGACGATGAGTAGGGAGGAGGAAGAGGTGAAGGAGGAGGTGGTGGGAGTAGGAGGAGGAAGAGGGAAGGAGGAGGGAGAAGGGAGGAGGAAGAGGAAGGAGGAGGGTAGAGAGGAGGAGGAAGAGGTGAAGGAGGAGGTGGTGGAGTAGGGAGGAGGAAGAGGTGAAGGAGGAGTGGTGGAGTAGGAGGAGGAAGAGGTGAAGGGAGAGGTGGTGGAGTAGGAGGAGGGAAGAGGTGAAGGAGGAGGTGGTGGAGTAGGCGAAGAGGTGAAGGAGGAGGGGTGGAGTAGGAGGAGGAAGAGGTGAAGGAGGAGGTGGTGGAGGAGAGGACGATGAGTAGGGGAGGAGGAAGAGGTGAAGGAGGAGGTGGTGGGTGGAGGAGGAAGAAGTGAAGGAGGAGGTGGTGGAGGAGAGGACGATGAGTAGGAGGAGGAAGAGGTGAAGGGGAGGAGGTGGAGAAGGAGGAGGTTGAGGAGGAGAGATGACGTGGAGGAGGTGGAGAAGGAGGAGGTGGTGGGGAGATGGTGGTGTTGGAGCAGGAGGTGGGAGAAGATTGAGGTGGAGGAGAAGGTGGTGGTGGTGGTGGTGGAGGAGGACGAGGAGAAGGAGTAGGTTAAGAAGGAGGAAGGAGGTGGTTCTATTCTACTCTCTACGCCAAGCAGCCGCTGCCCTGCCAGGTCCAGGGGTCACACCAGAGGTCATCAAAATGACCCAGTTCACCTCGTACGCTCCGCATCTGTCCCCCCAGCCTGTCGGGGAAAAAGGAAAAATAAAAAGGATAAAGAGGCGAAGAAGACAGTCCACCATCTCCCTCCCCACCTTACACCTTCCTTCTACCCTTCCCTATCCACCTCCAGCCCCCACCCCTAAAAAATGTACACATGAGGAGAGTATCGTAAACGCCTAGTGGGGGGAATGGGGACAGTCAGTTTTAAAAAACCTTTACCGTAGAAACTATACAATGAGGGGGGCAAAGTGTAGAGGGAGGGAGAGAGAGGGATGTAGAGAGATGGTGTGGGTGAAAGAGGGATGTAGAGAGAGGGAGAGAAAGAGATAGAGAGGGTGTAGGAGTAGAAAGAGGGAGGTAGATAAGGAGATACGAAGAGAGGTAGGGAAAGGGAGAGAGAACGGTAGGGAGAATGAGAGAGACAGAGAGAGAGAGAGAGAGAGAGAGAGAGAGAGAGAGAGAGAGAGAGAGAGAGAGAGAGAGAGAGAGAGTTGGTTAAGTCGCGTACACAGACCTACTCCAGGTGATCATGAAACATATGTGAGGGAGGCAGGTGCGACAGATGGCGGGGTCTTGTCCGCCCCCGTGTCCACACTCACACACTACTAATACCTAAAAATGATCGAAAAGTGTATTTACCAGGGGACACGGAACACCCTATTAAGTATGCGAGGGGTGGGGCTGGTGTGTGTGTGTGTGTGTGTGTGTTGAATTGTGTTTTTTTTTGGGGGGGTAGTACGTTTTGTGGTGAGTGATTGTGGTTGTGATGAGTGGTTGTGGTGAGTTGTGAGTGTGGTTGTGGTGAGTGGTGGTGGTTGTGGTGAGTGATGAGTGTGGTTGTGGTGAGTGATGAGTGTGGTTGAGGTGAGTGGTGGTGGTTGTGGTGAGTGGATGAGTGTGGTTGAGGTGGTGGTGGTTGTGGTGAGTGGTGGTGGTGGTGAGTGATGAGTGTGGCTGTAGTGAGTGGTGGTGGTTGTGGTGAGTGGTGAGTGTGGTTGTGGTGAGTGGTGGTGGTGGTGGAGTGGTGAGGTGGCTGGAGGTGGAGGGTGGTGGTTGTGGTGGGGAGTGGTGGTGGCTGGTGGTGGTGGTGGTGGAGGTGTGGCTGTGTGGAGTGGTGGTGGTTGTGGTGAGTGGTGCGGTTGTGGTGAGTGATGAGTGTGGTTGAGGTGAGCGCTGGTAGTTGTGGTGAGTTATTCACTGTCTGCTGTTTATTAGTCACTGTTCGTTGATCAAGTTATTTACGGTTCGCTGTTTATTATTCACTGTTCATTATTCAGTGTTCGCTGATCGTTATTCACTGTTTGTTGATCGTTAGTCACTGTTCGTTGATCGTTATTCATGGTTCGCTATTTGTTAGTCACTGCTCGCTGAGCGTTAGTCACTGTTCGTTGATCGTTATTCACGGTTCGCTGTTCGTTATTCACTGTTAAATGTTCGTTGATCGTTATTCACTGTTCTTTGATTATTATTCATTGTTCATTCTTAACTATTCACTGTTATTCATTATTTACTGTTCACACTTCGTTGTTCACTTCACGTTTCATTATTCACTGTGCGTTGTTCATTATTCACTATTTATTGTTCATTATTCACTGTCTATTGTTCATTATTCACTGTTCACTGCTCATTAATCACGATCCGTTGTTTATTAATCACTGTTCACTGTCCGTTGTTCATTATTCACTGTTCATTGTCCGTTGTTCATTGTTCACTGTCCGTTGTTCATTGTTCACTATCCTTTGTTCATTGTTCACTGTCCGTTGTTCATTATTCACTGTTCACGATTCATAAATCTACGGACATATGTGGACGGATTTCACTGTCCTTGTCTTCACTGGTGTCAAGACGTGTGTTTGGAAGTGTTAAGTATAAGAATAGCCGTAAAGTGAGTTATTATGAGTTTATAAGTGTTAAGTATAAGTATAGCCGTAGAGTTATTATGAGTTTATAAGTATTAAGTATAAGTATAGCCGTAGAGTTATTATGAGTTTATAAGTATTAAGTATAAGTATAGCCGTAAAGTGAGTTATTATGAGCTTATGAGAGTTAAGTGTAAGTATAGCAGTTAATATAAGTTTATAAGTGTTAAGTATAAGTATAGCCGTAAAGTGAGTTATTATGATAGAGAGTTAAGTGTAAGTATAGCAGTTAATATAAGTTTATAAGTGTTAAGTATAAGTATAGCCGTAAAGTGAGTTATTATAAAATTGTAAGTATAAGTATAATTGCTCATGAGTTCTTAGTAGATTGGAAACTGTATACTGTGCTTCCATGTTCTATGTATACCGTATACTGTACCTGCATCGTTATACACATACTGAACTGTATACCTGCATTGTCTATACAGTATACATTTACTTACCAAACTGATTGTAAATTTGTGTGATGATTTTGATGTATTATTTATTATTATTATTATTATTATTATTGTTATTGTTATTATTATTATTATTATTATTATTATTATTATTATTATTATTATTATTGTTATTATTATTTGTAAATTTGTGTGATGATTTTGACATTATTTCTGATGTATTATTTATTATTATTATTATTATTATTATTATTATTATTATTATTATTATTATTATTATTATTATTATTATTATTATTATTATTATTATTATTATTATTATTGTTATTAATCATACTCCCTGACAGCAAAATTTCAATGATTTGTGAATTTGGGGTAAAACATGTGAAAAATACCAACAGTTGTGTGCGTGTGTGTGTGGTGTGTGGTGTGTGTGTGTGTGTGCGTGTGTGTGTGTGTGTGCGTGCGAGCCTGTGTTTACCTGGCATGTGATATATATTTTTGAAAGCTTCTCTCTGGAATATATCAACAAAATTGGCAATATATTTTTTGGTATTATATATTTTTTCCCTGTTGGTTAATTTTTTCTCGAAAGTAAACGTAAAATTATATGTTGAGGAGGAAGATGTCTTTAGATATATATTCAGGTTTGTTAACGAAGAAATAATCTTTTCTGGAAGCTGTTTTAAAGACGTTGATGATTTTTCTTCTCAAGGAAAAGTTTCATGAAATATTGAAAAAAAATATGAGCGTGTCTGGGGAGAATTATTTTGTTTCTTATTGTGGTCGAGGATATTATCAACACAACTAGTGAACCTTCTGTTAAAGATCTACTGGCTTTGGTAACCAGCTGTTGTTCTTGATAACCAGTCACTGTCCTTAGATAACCAGCTACTGTCCTTGGTAACCAGCTGTTCTTCCTAGATAACCAGCTACTGTCCTGGTAACCAGCTGCTCTCCTAGATAACCAGCCACTGTCTTGGTAACCAGTTGCTGTCCTAGATAACCAGCTACTGTCCTGGTAACCAGTTGGCCCTAGATAACCAGCTACTGTCCCGGTAACCAGTTGCTGTTCCAGATAACCAGCTACTGTCCTGGTAAATCAGTTGCTGTCCAGATAACCAGCTACTGTCCAAGGTAACCAGTCACCGTCCGATAACCAGCCACTGTCCAGGTAACCAGCTGCTGTCCAAGATAACCAGCTACTGTCCTGGTAACCAGTCACTGTCCTTAGATAACCAGCTACTGTCCAGGCAACAGCTGCTGTCCTGATAACCAGCCACCGTCCTTGGTAACCAGTTGCTGTCCTAGATAACCAGCCACTGTCCTTGGAAATCCAGTTAGGTCCAAGATAACCAGCCACTGTCCTAGGCAACCAGTTGCTGTCCTAGATAACCAGCTATCGTCCTGGCAACCAGTTGCTGTCCAAGATAACCAGCTACTGTCCAAGGTAACCATTTGCTGTCCAAGATAACCAGCTACTGTCCAAGGCAACCAGTTGCTGTCCTAGATAACCAGCTACTGTCCTTGGTAACCAGTTTCTGTCTGAGTCAACCACCTGCTGAGTCAATCACTTGCTGAGTCAACCATCTGCTGTCCAACTCAACCATCTGCTGTCCATGTCACTGCTGTGCAAGTCAACCACCTACTGTCCAAGTCAACCACCTGCTGTCCAGGCCAACCACCCACTGTCCAAGTCAACCACCTGCTGTCCAAGCCAACCATCTGCTGTCCGAGTCAACCACCTCTGTCCAACCCAACCACCTGCTGTCCAAATCAACCACTTGCTGTCCAAGTCAACCATCTGCTGTCCAGGTCAACCATCTGCTGTCCAAGTCAACCATCTGCTGTCCATGTCAACCATCTGCTGTCAGTCAACCATCTGTCCAGCCAACCACCTGCTGTCCGAGTCAACCATCTGCTGTCCAGCCAACCACCTGCTGTCCGAGTCAACCACCTGCTGTCCGAGTCAACCACCTGCTGTGGAAAATTATTAAACCCATTCTATTGGAAATATACTCCAAGGACTCTCGCCTTTTCCTCCCTCGACACCAGCTGTAATAAAAACACACCTTTTCGAAACATTCTTCAAGAAATTCACATTTTTTTTTCCCAGCCATGATCAGGCAAAAAGCACAAAAGAAATCCCTCTCACCAAAACAATGTCTCTCTTCATTTTGTGTTTTTTTGTTTTTTCTTCGAGTAAGTCTTTTGTTTTGTTTACTTGGTTTTATTTGAGGCCCTGACGAGAAAAATATCCTTGTTCTCAGTGTCGTAAGAATAGGATAGTAGTTGGTATGTGGCAGCTTCCGGTTGTAACAGTACAGTTATGTTGGCTCTTGTTGGTTTGTACACGTAAATGATCAAATAATAAACAATAACACTAATATAACATAAACCACGAAACAAACAACTTTGGCGATAATGATAACAGGAAAAAAGGACAATAATAAAATACCAACAAAACCACAAAATCGAAAACCACAACAACAAAAAAAAACAAAACAAAACCACAGAACAAAACCACAGCAACAAAAACCACAGCAAAAAACCACAGCAACAAAAACCACAACAACAAAAACCACAGCAACAAAAACCACAGCAACAAAACCAAACAACAAAAAACCACAGCAACAAAAACCACAACAACAAAACACAGCAACAAAAAACCACAACAAAAACCACAGCAAAAACCACAACAACTCAGTGTTGTCTGTTGTGTTTGTAAGTCGGTGTGCATGCTGAATCAGTGTGAACCTTACGACGATTCTGAATATCTTATCTGTTTATCCGTCTGTGAATCTATCTATCTATCTATCTATCTATCTGTCTGTCTGTCTGTCTATCTATCTATGCCTATCTGCCTGCCTGTCCCTAGCTACAAGAGGGAACACCACACACACACACAGCTACAGAAGGGCAACAAACACACACACACAGCTACAGAAGGGGCACCACACACACACACACACACACAGCAGATGGGGCACCACACACACACACACACACACAAAGGGCAACACACACACACACACACAGCCAAGAAGGCACCACACACACACACACACACAGCTACAGAAGGGCACCACACACACACACACACACAGCTACAGATGGGCACCACACACACACACACACACAGCTACAGATGGGGCACCACACACACACACACACACAGCTACAGAGGGCACCACACACACACACACACACAGCTACAGAAGGGCACCACACACACACACACACAGCCACAGATGGGCACCACACACACACACACACACACAGCCACAGAAGGGGCACCCACACACACACACACACACAGCCAGGAGGGCACCCACACACACACACACACACAGAGCTACAGATGGGCACCACACACACACACACACACACTCCAGAAGGCACCCACACACACACACACAGAGCTACAGAGGGCACCACACACACACACAGAGCCACAGGATGGGGCAACACACACACACACACAGAGCCACAGATGGGGGCACACACACACACACAGAGCCACAGAAGGGCACCACACACACAGAGCTACAGATGGGGCACCACACACACACACACAGAGCTACAGATGGGGCACACACACACACACACACACACAGAGCTACAGATGGGGCACCACACACACACACACACAGCTACAGAGGGGCACCACACACACACCCAGAGCTACAGATGGGCACCCACACACACACACAGAGCTACAGATGGGGCACCACACACACACACAGCTACAGAAGGGGCACCACACACACACACACAGAGCTACAGATGGGGCACCACACACACACACACAGAGCCACAGATGGGGCACCACACACACACACACACAGCTACAGATGGGGCACACACACACACACACACAGAGCTACAGAAGGGCACCACACACACACACACAAGCCACAGAAGGCACCACACACACACAGCACAGAGGCACACACACACACAGAGCTACAGATGGGGCACCACACACACACACACAGAGCCACAGAAGGCACCACACACACACACACACACAGCCACAGATGGGGCACCACACACACACACACCCAGAGCTACAGAGGGCACCACACACACACACACAGAGCTACAGATGGGGCACCACACACACACCCAGAGCTACAGAGGGGCACCCACACACACACACCCAGAGCTACAGATGGGGCACCACACACACACACAGAGCCACAGAGGGCACCACACACACACACACAGAGCTACAGATGGGGCACCACACACACACACACAGAGCTACAGAAGGCACCACACACACACACACCCAGAGCTACAGATGGGGCACCACACACACACACACACAGAGCTACAGATGGGGCACCACACACACACACACACACAGAGCCACAGATGGGGCACCACACACACACCCAGAGCTACAGATGGGGCACCCACACACACACACACAGAGCTACAGAGGGGCACCACACACACACACACAGAGCTACAGATGGGGCACCACACACACACCCAGAGCTACAGATGGGGCACCCACACACACACACACAGAGCCAGATGGGGCACCACACACACACACCCAGAGCTACAGATGGGGCACCACACACACACACCCAGAGCCACAGATGGGGCACCACACACACCCAGAGCTACAGATGGGGCACCACACACACACACACAGAGCCAGATGGGGCACCACACACACACACACAGCTACAGATGGGGCACCACACACACACACACACAGAGCTACAGATGGGGCACCACACACACACCCAGAGCTACAGATGGGGCACCACACACACACACAGAGCTACAGATGGGGCACCACACACACACACACACACAGCCACAGATGGGGCACCACACACACACACACAGAGCTACAGATGGGGCACCACACACACACACACAGAGCCACAGATGGGGCACACACACACACACAGAGCTACAGGGGCACCACACACACACACCCAGAGCTACAGATGGGGCACACACCACACACACACACAGAGCTACAGATGGGGCACCACACACACACACACAGCTACAGATGGGGCACCACACACACACACACACAGAGCTACAGATGGGGCACACACACACACACCCAGAGCTACAGATGGGGCACCACACACACACACACACAGAGCTACAGAAGGGGCACCACACACACACACACACAGAGCTACAGATGGCACCACACACACACACACAGAGCTACAGATGGGGCACCACACACACACACACACAGAGCACAGATGGGGCACCACACACACACACACAGAGCTACAGATGGGGCACCACACACACACACCCAGAGCTACAGATGGGGCACCACACACACACACCCAGAGCTACAGATGGGGCACCACACACACACACACACAGCTACAGATGGGGCACCACACACACCCAGAGCTACAGAAGGCACCACACACACACACCCAGAGCTAAGATGGGGCACCACACACACACCCAGAGCTCAGATGGGGCACCACACACACACACCCAGAGCCACAGATGGGGCACCACACACACACACACAGCCAGATGGGGCACCACACACACCCAGAGCTACAGATGGGGCACCACACACACACACCCAGAGCTACAGATGGGGCACCACACACACACACACCCAGAGCTACAGATGGGGCACCACACACACACCCAGAGCTACAGATGGGGCACCACACACACACACACACAGAGCTACAGATGGGGCACCACACACCAAACAGATGGCACCACACACACACACCCAGAGCTACAGATGGGGCACCACACACACACACCAGAGCTACGTGGGGCACCACACACACACACCCAGAGCTACAGATGGGGCACCACACACACACACACACACAGCTACAGATGGGGCACCACACACACACACCCAGAGCTACAGATGGGGCACCCACACACACACACACAGAGCTACAGATGGGGCACACACACACACACCCAGAGCTACAGATGGGGCACCACACACACACCCAGAGCTACAGATGGGCACACACACACACACCCAGAGCTACAGATGGGGCACCACACACACACACCCAGAGCTACAGATGGGGCACCACACACACACACACACACACAGAGCTACAGATGGGGCACCACACACACACACCCAGAAGGGGCACCACACACACACACACCCAGAGCTACAGATGGGGCACCACACACACACACCCAGAGCTACAGATGGGGCACCACACACACACACACAGAGCTACAGATGGGGCACCACACACACACCCAGAGCTACAGATGGGGCACCACACACACACACACAGAGCTACAGATGGGGCACCACACACACACACCCAGAGCTACAGATGGGGCACCACACACACACACACAGAGCTACAGATGGGGCACCACACACACACACCCAGAGCTACAGATGGGCACCACACACACACACCCAGAGCTACAGATGGGGCACCACACACACACACACCCAGAGCTACAGATGGGGCACCACACACACACACACAGCTACAGATGGGGCACCACACACACACACCCAGAGCTACAGATGGGGCACCACACACACACACCCAGAGCTACAGATGGGGCACCACACACACACACACAGCTACAGATGGGGCACCACACACACACACCCAGAGCTACAGATGGGGCACCACACACACACACAGAGCTACAGATGGGGCACCACACACACACACCCAGAGCTACAGATGGGCACCACACACACACCCAGAGCTACAGATGGGGCACCACACACACACACACAGCTACAGGAGAGGCACCACACACACACACCCAGAGCTACAGATGGGGCACCACACACACACACACAGAGCTACAGATGGGGCACCACACACACACACCCAGAGAGCTACGATGGGGCACCACACACACACCCAGAGCTACAGAAGGGCACCACACACACACACACAGCGACAGATGGGGCACCACACACACACACACAGAGCTACAGATGGGGCAACACACACACACACACAGAGCTACAGATGGGGCACCACACACACACACACAGAGCTACAGATGGGGCAACACACACACACACAGAGCTACAGATGGGGCACCACACACACACACCCAGAGCTACAGATGGGGCACCACACACACACACACAGAGCTACAGATGGGGCACCACACACACACACAGAGCTACAGATGGGGCACCACACACACACCCAGAGCTCAGATGGGGCACCACACACACCCAGAGCTACAGATGGGGCACCCACACACACACACACACAGAGCTACAGATGGGGCACCACACACACACACACAGAGCTACAGATGGGGCAACACACACACACACACAGAGCTACAGATGGGGCACCACACACACACACCCAGAGCTACAGATGGGGCACCACACACACACCCAGAGCTACAGATGGGGCACCACACACACACACACAGAGCCACAGATGGGGCACCACACACACACACACAGAGCTACAGATGGGGCACCACACACACACCCAGAGCTACAGATGGGGCACCACACACACACACCCAGAGCTACAGATGGGCACACACACACACACACCCAGAGCTACAGATGGGGCACCACACACACACACACAGCTACAGATGGGGCACCACACACACACACACACACACACACACACAGCCACAGATGGGGCACCACACACACACACACCCAGAGCTACAGATGGGGCACCACACACACACACACAGAGCTACAGATGGGGCAACACACACACACACACAGAGCTACAGATGGGGCACCACACACACACACACAGAGCTACAGATGGGCAACACACCACACACACACAGAGCTACAGATGGGGCACCACACACACACACACACAGAGCTACAGATGGGGCAACACACACACACACACAGAGCTACAGATGGGGCACCACACACACACACCCAGAGCTACAGATGGGGCACCACACACACACCCAGAGCTACAGATGGGGCACCACACACACACACACACAGAGCTACAGATGGCACACACACACACAGCTACAGATGGGGCACCACACACACACCCAGAGCTACAGATGGGCACCACACACACACACACACACACACAGAGCTACAGATGGGGCACCACACACACACACACAGAGCTACAGATGGGGCACCACACACACACACCCAGAGCTACAGAAGGGCACCACACACACACACACACAGCTACAGATGGGGCACCACACACACACACACAGAGCTACAGATGGGGCACCACACACACACACACAGCTACAGATGGGGCACCACACACACACACCCAGAGCTACAGATGGGCACCACACACACACACCCAGAGCTACAGAAGGGCACCACACACACACACACACACAGCTACAGATGGGGCACCACACACACACACACAGAGCTACAGATGGGGCACCACACACACACACAGCTACAGATGGGGCACCACACACACACACCCAGAGCTACAGATGGGGCACCACACACACACACACCCAGAGCTACAGATGGGGCACCACACACACACACAGAAGCTACAGATGGGGCACCACACACACACCCAGAGCTACAGATGGGGCACCACACACACACACCCAGAGCTACAGATGGGGCACCACACACACACACCCAGAGCTACAGATGGGGCACCACACACACCCAGAGCTACAGATGGGGCACCACACACACACACCCAGAGCTACAGATGGGGCACCACACACACACACACAGAGCTACAGATGGGGCACCACACACACACACACCCAGAGCCACAGAAGGCACCACACACACACACCCAGAGCTACAGATGGGGCACACACACACACACACAGCTACAGATGGGCACCACACACACACCCAGAGCTACAGATGGGGCACCACACACACACACCCAGAGCTACAGATGGGGCACCACACACCCAGAGCTACAGATGGGGCACCACACACACACACACCCAGAGCAAGAAGGCACCACACACACACACCCAGAGCTACAGATGGGGCACCACACACACACCCAGAGCTACAGATGGGGCACCACACACACACACACCCAGAGCTACAGAAGGGCACCACACACACACACCCAGAGCTACAGATGGGGCACCACACACACACACACCCAGAGCTACAGATGGGGCACCACACACACACCCAGAGCTACAGATGGGGCACCACACACACCCAGAGCTACAGATGGGGCACCACACACACACACACCCAGAGCCAGATGGGGCACCACACACACACACACAGCTACAGATGGGGCACCACACACACACACCCAGAGCTACAGATGGGGCACCACACACACACACACACAGCTACAGATGGGGCACCACACACACACACAGCTACAGATGGGGCAACACACACACACACCCAGAGCTACAGATGGGCACCACACACACACACAGCTACAGATGGGGACACACACACACACACCCAGAGCTACAGATGGGGCACCACACACACACACACAGAGCTACAGATGGGGCACCACACACACACACAGCTACAGATGGGGCAACACACACACACACACCCAGAGCCAGATGGGGCACACACACACACACACACACACAGCTACAGATGGGGCACCACACACACACACACAGCCAGATGGGGCAACACACACACACACACCCAGAGCTACAGATGGGGCACCACACACACACACACACACAGATGGGGCACCACACACACACACACAGAGCTACAGATGGGGCAACACACACACACACACCCAGAGCTACAGATGGGGCACACCACACACACCCAGAGCTACAGATGGGGCACCACACACACACACCCAGAGCTACAGATGGGCACCACACACACACACAGCTACAGATGGGGCACCACACACACACACAGAGCTACAGATGGGGCACCACACACACACCCAGAGCTGATGGGGCACCACACACACACACCCAGAGCTACAGATGGGGCACCACACACACACACCCAGAGCTACAGATGGGGCACCCACACACACCCAGAGCTACAGATGGGGCACCACACACACACAGCTACAGATGGGGCACCACACACACACACCCAGAGCTACAGATGGGGCACCACACACACACAGCCACAGATGGGGCACACACACACACACCCAGAGCTACAGATGGGGCACCACACACACACAGCTACAGATGGGGCACCACACACACACCCAGAGCTACAGATGGGGCACCCACACACACACAGAGCTACAGATGGGGCACCACACACACCCAGAGCTACAGATGGGGCACCACACACACACCCAGAGCTACAGATGGGGGCACCACACACACACACCCAGAGCTACAGATGGGGCACCACACACACCCAGAGCTACAGATGGGGCACCACACACACACAGCTACAGATGGGCACCACACACACACACCCAGAGCTACAGATGGGCACCACACACACACAGCTACAGATGGGGCACCACACACACACACCCAGAGCTACAGATGGGGCACCACACACACACAGCTACAGATGGGGCACCACACACACACACCCAGAGCTACAGATGGGGCACCACACACACACAGAGCTACAGATGGGGCACCACACACACACACCCAGAGCCAGATGGGGCACCACACACACACCCAGAGCTACAGATGGGGCACCACACACACACACACACACACACAGAGCTACAGATGGGGCACCACACACACACACACACACACACAGAGCTACAGATGGGGCACCACACACACACCCAGAGCTACAGATGGGGCAACACACACACACACACACCCAGAGCTACAGATGGGGCACCACACACACACACACACAGAGCTACAGATGGGGCACCACACACACACACACACACACACACAGAGCTACAGATGGGGCACCACACACACACACACACACACACAGAGCTACAGATGGGGCACCACACACACCCAGAGGCTACAGATGGGGCAACACACACACACACACACCCAGCTACAGATGGGGCACCACACACACACACCCAGAGCTACAGATGGGGCACCACACACACACACACCCAGAGCTACAGATGGGGCACCACACACACACACCCAGAGCTACAGATGGGGCACCACACACACACACCCAGAGCCACAGAAGGGCACCACACACACACACACACAGCTACAGATGGGGCACCACACACACACACAGCTACAGATGGGGCACCACACACACACACCCAGAGCTACAGATGGGGCACCACACACACACACCCAGAGCTACAGATGGGGCACACACACACACACACACACACAGAGCTACAGATGGGGCAACACACACACACACACCCAGAGCTACAGATGGGGCACCACACACACACACCCAGAGCTACAGATGGGGCACCACACACACACACACACAGAGCTACAGATGGGGCACCCACACACACACACACACACACACAGAGCTACAGATGGGGCACCACACACACACACACACACACACAGAGCTACAGATGGGCACCACACACACACCCAGAGCTACAGATGGGGCAACACACACACACACACACCCAGAGCTACAGATGGGGCACACACACACACACACACCAGAGCTACAGATGGGGCACCACACACACACACCCAGAGCTACAGATGGGGCACCACACACACACACCCAGAGCCAGATGGGGCACCACACACACACACACACAGCTACAGATGGGGCACCACACACACACACCAGAGCTACCAGATGGGGCACCACACACACACACCCAGAGCTACAGATGGGGCACCACACACACACACACAGAGCTACAGAAGGGGCACCACACACACACACACACAGAGCCACAGATGGGGCACCACACACACACACACACAGCTACAGATGGGGCACCACACACACACACACAGCTACAGATGGGGCACCACACACACACCCCAGAGCTACAGAAGGGGCACCACACACACACACCCAGAGCTACAGATGGGGCACCACACACACACACACACACAGCTACAGATGGGGCACCACACACACACACACACAGCTACAGATGGGGCACCACACACACACCCAGAGCCACAGAAGGGGCACCCACACACACACCCAGAGCTACAGAAGGGGCACCACACACACACCCAGAGCCACAGATGGGGCACCACACACACACCCAGAGCTACAGAAGGGCACCACACACACACCCACAGAGCTACAGAAGGGGCACCACACACACACACACACAGAGCCAGAGGGCACCACACACACACACAGCTACAGAAGGGGCACCACACACACACACACAGCTACAGATGGGGCACCACACACACACACACAGCTACAGATGGGGCACCACACACACACACAGCTACAGAAGGGCACCACACACACACACACAGCCAAGAAGGGGCACCCACACACACACACAGCTACAGAAGGGCACCCACACACACACACAGCTACAGAAGGCACCACACACACACAGCTACAGAAGGCACCACACACACACACACACAGCACAGAAGGGCACACACACACACAGCTACAGAAGGCACCCACACACACACACAGCTACAGAAGGGGCACCACACACACACACACAGCTACAGAAGGCACCACACACACACACACACAGCCAGAAGGGGCACCCACACACACACCCAGAGCCACAGATGGGCACCACACACACACACACACACACACACACACACACAGAGCTACAGATGGGGCACCACACACACACACAGAGCCACAGAGAAGGGCACCACACACACACACACACACACAGCTACAGAAGGGGCACCACACACACCCAGAGCTACAGAAGGGGCACCACACACACACACCCAGAGCAGAAGGCACCACACACACACACCCAGAGCTACAGAAGGGCACCACACACACACCCAGAGCTACAGAGGGCACCACACACACCCAGAGCTACAGAAGGGGCACCACACACACCCAGAGCTACAGAAGGCACCACACACACACACCCAGAGCTACAGAAGGGGCACCACACACACACACAGCTACAGATGGGGCACCACACACACACACACACCCAGAGCTACAGAAGGGGCACCACATCCCTGCTGGAGAGGCAAATGGTCAATAAAATATAGTAGGTGGGGAGCGTATGTCTGGCAGTGTACCTCATGTCTAATTCTTCTACAGTTGTGATTTTTCTCTCTCTCTCTCTTCACCTTTTTGAGGGGTGGCGGGTGGGGCGTGGGGAGGGAGAGGGGGGTCCGGTGGTCTGGGTCGTGAGGGCCTGTTGACAAGTACCACACCTCTTTTTCCCTCCACATGGACTGGGTGGGGCTGGTATACTGTCCATGGCGATCTCTCTCACTGACACATATTAATGATACTGACATATTTAACCTAACCTAACCCAACCTAACCTAACCTAACCTGACCTAACCTGACCTAACCTGACCTAACCTGACCTAACCTAACCTAACCTAATCTAACCTGATACTAAGGATTACCATGGCTAAATTATTTGGGGGGTCTTTACTTGATGAGATGTGCTGATCAGATGATGCCATAGTGAGCCAGAGCCAATCACCGTACGTCATGACCAGTCTTGTCAGGGCTCTTACCTGCTTGTCTACCTTACTCTATCTTCTTTTCCCCCCTTTCATCCACCACCGCTACACTACCGTACTACTACTACTACTACTACTACTACTACTACTACTACTACTACTACTACTACTACTACTACTACTACTACTACTACTGTCGCCGCCGCCAGCAGGTCCCACAAGAGGTAGCGACAACAACACCGCCGACCCAACCTGCCCTCTCCCCCTCCTCCTCCTCCTCTGTGACGTTGTTGATATCAGATTGTGACAGAGAGAACAATAACAGCCTCTGACTTCTCGGTGACACCAAGACTGATAACCTTTACGTAATGGCCCAACGACATTACATACGGGTCACATAAAATAGAAAATATACTTCCTTACAATACTGCAGTTTAGTGAAGACCCGAGGATTTTTTTTTTTTTTTACTTATTTTATTATGTTTTCCAGCAGATTGGTCTTTTATTTGGGATTATTAAATGACTGAAGGTATTTTATGTTATCGTAAGGGTTTTTTTGGGGGGGGTGTGGGAGGGGGTAGGGATTACAAGAATACTTTGATCATGTGTGTGTATGTCTGTCTGCTACACACACACACACACACACACACACACACACACACACACACACACACGCACTCATTCATTATCACGCCCCATTCACTCACAACCCTTCATCCTCCCCTCACCCCCTCCCCTTGAAAAGAAAAAAGTCCCCAGAATGTGTTGTGGTTGTTCCCGTGGTCTAGGGCGGTGGTTAGCTGATGGAGGAAGAGGAGGAGAACGAAAGGGAAGAAGGGGCGAGGCTGCTTGGCTAGTTGGTGTTAATGGTGGTGATGTAGGAAGGTGGCTGTCTGGTGGAGGAGTGAGGAGGGAGGGAGGGAGGATGACATCTTACATTCTTCAGTACCGCCCACAGGTACACACGCCTCAAACAACCATTTTTTACTCCCCCTCCCTCACACTCTCGCAACACAATATTCCTGGTCAACATTCCAAGGTCTTACAAATTTGATACTTCAGGCCAACATTTTGAGAACTTGAGAATTTTTTCACAAGTTCCGACGACGACGTGAATTGTGTTGTCTGTTGTGGCAGGGTGAGAGGCCTCCCTGCGGTGTTGTCTGTTGTGGCAGGGTGAGAGGCCTCCCTGGCGGTGTTGTTTGTGGCAGGGTGAGAGGCCTCCTAGCGGTGTTGTCTGTTGTGGCAGGGTGAGAGGCCCTCTAGCGGTGTTGTCTTTGTGGCAGGGAGAGCCTCTGGCGGTGTTGTTTGTGGCAGGGTGAGAGGCCCCTAGCGGTGTTGTTTGTGGCAGGGTGAGAGCCTCCCTAGCGGTGTTGTCTGTTGTAGCAGGGTGAGAGGCCTCCCTGGCGGTGTTGTTTGTGGCAGGGTGAGAGGCCTCCTAGCGGTGTTGTTTGTGGCAGGGTGAGAGGCCTCCCTAGCGGTGTTGTCTGTTGTGGCAGGGGTGAGAGGCCTCTAGCGGTGTTGTCTGTTGTAGCAGGGTGAGAGGCCCCCTAGCGGTGTTGTCTGTTGTAGCAGGGTGAGGGCCTCCCTAGCGGTGTTGTCTGTTGTGGCAGGGGGAGAGGCCTCCCTAGCGGTGTTGTCTGTTGTGGCAGGGTGAGAGGCA